>NC_041215.1:109034803-109060276 GCF_002837175.3 Physeter macrocephalus
TCTCCGACATAAATCACAGCAAGATCCTTTTTGACCCATCTCCTAGAGAAATGGAAATAAAAACAAAAATAAACAAATGGGACCTAATGAAACTTCAAGCTTTTACACAGCAAAGGAAACCATAAACAAGATGAAAAGGCAACACTCAGAATGGGAGAAAATATTTGCAAATGAAGCAACTGACAAAGGATTAATCTCCAAAATATGCCAGCAGCTCCTGCAGCTCAGTATCAAAAAAACAAACAATCCAATCCAAAAATGGGTGGAAGACCTAAATAGACATTTCTCCAAAAAAGATATACAGATTGCCAACAAACACATGAAAGGATGCTCAACATCACTAATCATTAGAGAAATGCAAATCAAAACTACAATGAGGTATCACCTTACACCAGTCAGAATGGCCATCATCAAAAAATCTACAGACAATAAATGCTGGAGAGGGTGTGGAGAAAAGGGTGCCCTCTTGCACTGTTGGTGGGAATGTAAATTGATACAGCCAGTATGGAGAATAGTATGGAGGTTCCTTAAAAAACTAAGACTAGAACTACCATATGACCCAGCAATCCCACTACTGGGCATATACCCTGAGAAAACCATAATTCAAAAACAGTCATGTACCACAATATCCATTGCAGCTCTATTTACAATAGCCAGGACATGGAAGGAAGCTAAGTGTCCATCGACAGATGAACGGATAACGAAGATGTGGCACATATATACAATGGAATATTACTCAGCCATAAAAAGAAACGAAATTGAGCACAGGGAGATCAGCTCAGTGCTTTGTGTCCACCTAGAGGGGTGGGTTAGGGAGGGTGGGAGGGAGACGCAAGAGGGAGGGGATATGGGCATATATGTATACGTATAGCTGATTCACTTTTTTATGCATCAGAAGCTAGCACACCATTGTAAAGCAATTATACTCCAATAAAGATGTTAAAAAAAAAAAAAACTAGGGACATTGTAAAACCATTCTGGATAAGTCAGTGGCTCTTAAGTTGACACAGAAACCTAATTCAAACTGGCCTAAGCAAAAAAGGAAATTTTTTTGGCTTATGTAACTTTAAAGTCCATAGGCATATCTGACTTCAGGCAAAGCTGGATCCTGCCCCTCCAGACAGGCCATTAGGGGTCTGTCCTTCTCCATCTCTCATCTTTGTTATTCTCTCTGTAGGGACCATTGTCAAGGGGCTCCCACATATGGTGGCAAGACAGCCATCAGCAGCTCCAACCCAACAACCCTATAGAAAGATGTCTCACCCCCAGTATGTCCAGGAGGTCCTAGAAAGGATGTTCAATGCAATCCTCAATGGCTTATTGACTCAGCCTGGGTCACATGTCCACTCCTGAGCTCCCATGGCCAGAAAGATACAGTACCTTTACTGGTCAGAACTGCATCACAGGATCACTCCTGGAACCAGAAAGTAGAATCAGACCTACATAAATTCCATGAATGAGTATAGGTGAAGAAGTGGTCCCTAAAAGAAAATCAATATTTTATTAACAGGGGAAGGGAAAAATGGATGCCGGACACAATTAGGAGTTGTCTACTACAACTTCTAGTTCTCATAATGATATAAACTTCCTTCATCTTCTTAGATTTTCAAGGAGAGAGAGAGAGAGAAAAGAACTTTCCCTTCATGTACTTTCATGTTAGAGAGAACAGATCTATTGTCATTCTTAAACTTGCTGCCATTGTCGCCTAGGTAAAAGGAGAGAGAAGATTTCTTTTTGTCTACTGGTCCAGTATCTTTGAGCTATCCCAAGAATCCAGCTGGCTTCACTGAGTTATTCATGAGAAATAACCATACCACTGGCTATTTGTTCAGGTTGGCAAGTGACATTTCGATTCACCCAAGACGTAGGAATTTGCCTTAGAGGGAGGCAGTAGAATTCTTTGAAAGGACAAAAAGTAAATCTCTTTCTTTGGGTAAGAACTGCTCCATCTGTATCCTCATGGATTGTTGTTTTGTGACAAGAACATTTGCTTTTCTTAAAAGCTTCAAAAGATGGAATGAGGTGAAGAATTAGAACCATCAAACGTATGTATCCGTAACTGTTGTAGTTTGGCTCCTACCAGCAATAACAAACCCCTTCTTAGTTGACGAGACCCTCCTGAGCTCCATAATCACATCCCTCCCAATGTGTCCCTCCATCAACAGATGAGTGTTTCCCCCTGATTTCCTAAAACAACTGAACTGAGGAATGGAAGAAGTACCAAGGCAGAGAACTGTCTACAAATTAGGTGGATTTTGGAAGGGCCTGAGGTTTGATTGAACTTGTTATTGGTGAAACATCAAATGCCATGTGAAGGGTTGGGACTTGCTCACCTAGATTTCAAGAAGTAGTGAATATTTTAGGAAAGAAGAAGACAAAATAAATTCAAGATTTTTTTCTTTTGGTTGGTAGCTTTAGTCCTTTTATATCTCAGTGTGGCTTTCACTGGAACATAATGACATATTAGCCATACAGAAGAAGATCATGTGAGTGAATTTCTAGCTTTTAAACACAGCGTAAATCATTTTGAAAGGAGGCAACATGTTTACAGGCAACCCCCAACATAAAAACAAACTGTGTTTCAAAAACCCATTAAGAAATTGGTAGTTTGGACCTGGGAATGGTTTTCCCCATAGGAAAAGAAGTTACTGATTGTAGGGTCCCAGACCAGCCTACAAAAAGCCCATTAAAATCCAGTAACCTTTTGCTAGTCACAGAACACTAACCCAGAAGTGGGAGCAGGGGAGCCATCTGAGCCAGGGGCTGGAGAAGGAAATTCCCCTCTTCCCTCTTTCCTGGACACACTATGGAGATGTTCCCTAGCCCCTTCCTATCTATCAGTCTTTAAGAATGTCTGCCCAGTTTTCCTGACCTGTTATCACCCCTACCTCCCTATCATGACACTGCACTTAAGCCCACGCTTTCTCCCACAGTGCTCAGGAGTCCAAAGTTACCTCTCTGTACTGTCCTCCATCAAAGTACCTGTTTTCTTAGTGAAGTTCATCTCGGCTGCACTCTGGGGGCGGGGGGAGGGCAAATAGTCTGACCCATCGAAGTTCTTCCCACTTCCTGAAAGACTTCTCTTTTTAGAGTAGACATTTGATTAACCCTAATTAGGTACAAATTTAGGTACTGTAGGGGAAGTCTAGGAGAAGGCAATAGGAGAGGGGTCAGTGGAATCCATCACTGGAAACTTTCCCTTGGTGAAACAGAGGGGCAAGGGTCCCACACTGGTAGGACGTTTTCCCCCATGCCTTGCTGCTGCTACTCCACAGCCCAAAGGTCCTCCAGCACCTCTCTTTTATGTACAGACCCCCAGTTGCCCCACACCTCCCAGCCTGACAGGCTTCCTTGGGAAATGACCTGATCCTAGGGGTGGCACTGATTTCACCAGCAACCTGGCCCTCATTTCCCTCAAAGGAAGACTTTTGTTTCTAAGTCTGCACCCTGTGGCCCACAGCCAGCTGCCATGACTAACATAGACCATGAGTCCTTGGTCAGCGCTGTCTGAAATCTACCCTGAAGATGCTACTCTAAACTAGTGTCTTCCCATCCAGTCTTCCTAAACCCACAGATAGAGGTCCTGAATTTTAGACCCAATCATATAGCAGGTATGGGAAGCATTTTAGAGCATGGAAGCTAGAACGCCTAAGTACACATCCAGGCTACACTACTTGCTAACTGGGTAAATTTGGGCCATTTATTTAACCTCTCAGTCTCCTTTAAAAGTGGGATAATAGTACTGTGTATTGTGACAATTAAATGATTATTACAGGTAAAGCACTTAGAACCCTATCTGGCATGCAGTAAGGTGCTCAAGAAAGACGAGGAGTTTTTAAGTGGTGCACATACTGAGGTGTTTAGAAATCATATGTTCCATTAGCCGGACAACTATTCTTAGTCATTGTTGGAGCTTAACCTCTTAGATTATTCCAGAGTCCTGGGGCATCGCACAGCACACAAGGCGTTTGGGAGGCCTTCTGGCCATGCTCACTCTGGTTACCGCTGAGGTACCCACAGTCCCTTCAGGTGGTAACTGTCAGGGTTGGTTGTAAGGGCACTTTTGGCAAAGTCCATGGGTCAAGAGGTCAATATCTATTCCCCTCTCTCCCCCACACACACTTTTCCTTTAAGAGTGTACTCCTTTCATCCCTGACCCCAGGGGCACACCTAATCTCTTTAGTGAGCTTGTGCTAAAATCAAAGACCGAAGACCAGAAGATAGTTAGAAGCTTCTGTTTTCAACTCTGCAAAAATCCTGAAGCAAAAAAAATACCTGGAGACAGAGAAAAAAAATGTATGGTTACCAAAGGAAAAAGGTGAGGGGGGATAAATTTGGAATTTGAGATTAACAGGTATATACTACTATATATAAAATAGATAAACAACAAGGACCTAGTATATAGCTACTCTAAACTAGTGTCTTCCCATCCAGTCTTCCTAAACCCACAGATAGAGGTCCTGAATTTTAGACCCAATCATATAGCAGGTATGGGAAGCATTTTAGAGCATGGAAGCTAGAACGCCTAAGTACACATCCAGGCTACACTACTTGCTAACTGGGTAAATTTGGGCCATTTATTTAACCTCTCAGTCTCCTTTAAAAGTGGGATAATAGTACTGTGTATTGTGACAATTAAATGATTATTACAGGTAAAGCACTTAGAACCCTATCTGGCATGCAGTAAGGTGCTCAAGAAAGACGAGGAGTTTTTAAGTGGTGCACATACTGAGGTGTTTAGAAATCATATGTTCCATTAGCCGGACAACTATTCTTAGTCATTGTTGGAGCTTAACCTCTTAGATTATTCCAGAGTCCTGGGGCATCGCACAGCACACAAGGCGTTTGGGAGGCCTTCTGGCCATGCTCACTCTGGTTACCGCTGAGGTACCCACAGTCCCTTCAGGTGGTAACTGTCAGGGTTGGTTGTAAGGGCACTTTTGGCAAAGTCCATGGGTCAAGAGGTCAATATCTATTCCCCCTCTCTCCCCCACACACACTTTTCCTTTAAGAGTGTACTCCTTTCATCCCTGACCCCAGGGGCACACCTAATCTCTTTAGTGAGCTTGTGCTAAAATCAAAGACCGAAGACCAGAAGATAGTTAGAAGCTTCTGTTTTCAACTCTGCAAAAATCCTGAAGCAAAAAAAATACCTGGAGACAGAGAAAAAAAATGTATGGTTACCAAAGGAAAAAGGTGAGGGGGGATAAATTTGGAATTTGAGATTAACAGGTATATACTACTATATATAAAATAGATAAACAACAAGGACCTAGTATATAGCACAGGGAACTACAGTCAGTATCTTGTAGTAACCTATAATGGAAAAGAATCGGAAAAAGAATACATATATATATGTGTAACTGAATCACTTTGCTGAAACATTATAAATCAACTATACTTAAATAAAAAAATTAAAATTAAAAAAAGAGCAATACCCGGGTCTAGTTAAAGACTTAAAATAGGAAAGAGAGGGGAATACAAACAGAATATATGCAAATTATTTACTCAATAAATTTTACTACCGTCAGCTCGGTCACCACAATGGCATCATTTACTCAGTGCTGATTCTATCAGCGAATACCTTATATAAATTATTCCAGACAACTCCATGTGGTAGGTGTCTTTAATTCTGTTTCACAGGTGAGGAAACTAGTGTTCTAAGAATTTGCACCATAGTCACATGATCAGTAGCAAAGCTGATATTCCAATCTGTGCTAACTCCCTGTGGAACAGAAGAAAGGAAGGCTGCTGTGGCAGCTGCTGAGATGCTTTTTCTCCATGAAATGTTTGAAAGAAAGAGAATCTCTCCTGAACTACTCTTTAATTATCACTCCTAATTTGTTTTTAACCCAATAGAATTGAACTAAAACCAAATTTTGGTATTGTTTCATCGCTTCTTTGTAAAAGTCAAAATCATTGTTTTTATGCTATAATCAGGTAAGTTAGCCTATCTCTGGCTCCAACCCAAACCTAAATACCAAAAAGCAGAAAAAGAAAGTTCAGAACCACATTATTTTTCCATAATATGTCAAAAAACCCTATGCTCTACTTACATTAGAGTGAAAAAAGGACTCTTTCTGCTTCTAATGAGCAATTAATTCCAGCTCAGGATGTTGAGTGTAGAATAGGTTAAGTTCTCCCAAACCACAACCGTTTGTGTTGGATCATGGTTAAAACCCAGAATTCCAACTTCTACAGTAATCACATTCTTTTCTTCTACTGCAATGGGAGAAATGACCATTTTATGTAACATAGGAAAAACCATAGCAGAAACGCCTATGAATTCCAGATTTCCTAAACTGTTCTCAAAGCTGTTTAAAATCAGTTGGATACATTTTATTATAACAGAGCTCAAAAATTCTGAAATAAACTTTGGGAACTGAATTTTTTAAATAAAGATTTTTGGAGGAGAAGATATGAAAATTCACTTAATTGGCATTTATAACACACGTATCACTTAACCTTGATGACAATGAAACTCCATGTGAGACGTATTTGTGTTCAGATCCTGAAGCCCAGAACTGCCCCTTGCACAGCTTCCTAACCGTAATTAACCAATCAGGTCGCTGTGGTGGCCATCTTGTTCTTTCAGCTTAAGGAAATTTTTGACTCAGAGTCATTCTGAAATTTAACATCATTTGGTTCTTATTAAGTAGTAACTAGTCTGGTGTTATGATGGGGAAAAAAAAAGTCAGAGAAAGCTCTCTTCTGAAGTAGACAGGAAGAACACTTAAATCAAAGAAAATCCTAAAATGATAATAATCACAACAGCAGTACTGGAACTGCCATTCTCCACAGGAAGAATGACCGCTTTTGAATACATTGTAATGACACAGACTAGAGTCTGTGACTTTACGATCCTCCTATGACTCTCATTATTTTCTCTGTCTCATTCCGAGCCTTGAAATCACAGTGCTAATTCTCAGAGTGTTTATGAGAAAGTGCAGAAGTTGACACCACTGACTTCAGCTAGGCTGACAGGAAAACTTTCCATTTGTTCAAGTAAATGATCTAAGAAGAGAGGGTGTAGTGTTATTATTATAAACTATTGAGAAATAGTTTCTTTTCTGTTTTCAATATAAGACTTTTGTAAAGCAACAGAGTTCTTGGGTTTTATCTCCATGAAGCTTTCTTCAGATGATTTAGCTCATCTCATGTCACCTCTCACTCAGCTTATTCCCTAGACAGCAAAGCCGAAGCAGCACGTGAAGAACACGTTTTCCACAATCGTTCATTCCTTTGTTGATTTATTTATTCAGTGAATATTTATGAGTTTATATGCGAGTATACATCAAGCCCAACACTTGCATCAACACTCACCAACAAAGAAGGAACACCTGAGTGGTGGGGGGGTGGCGTGCGCGCACGCGTGTGTAGATATTAATGTTTTGAAGTTCCTCCTTTAGAGAAACAGTAGGAAATGTGTGAGAAAGAGGTTCCTTGTCATGAACTGATGTCTTTCACCTAATGAACCTTCTAGCTCAAAAATTCTGAAATAGACTTTGGGAGCTGAATTTTTTTAATGAAGATGTGTGTAGGAGAAGATATGAAAATTCAGTTAATTGGCATTTATAACACATGTATCACTTAACCTTGAGGACAGTGAAAACTCCATGTGAGCCATATTTGTGTTCAGATCCTGAAGCCCAGAACTGCCCCGTGTGGAGATACTTCCATTTTTTAGCTTTGTTTTCTCATCATCGCTAATTGTCAGAGTCTCAAATTGTTTCTGAATAGCAACTCTATTTTAATTGTAATTTATATAGGGTGGCGTGCGCGCACGCGTGTGTAGATATTAATGTTTTGAAGTTCCTCCTTTAGAGAAACAGTAGGAAATGTGTGAGAAAGAGGTTCCTTGTCATGAACTGATGTCTTTCACCTAATGAACCTTCTAGCTCAAAAATTCTGAAATAGACTTTGGGAGCTGAATTTTTTTAATGAAGATGTGTGTAGGAGAAGATATGAAAATTCAGTTAATTGGCATTTATAACACATGTATCACTTAACCTTGAGGACAGTGAAAACTCCATGTGAGCCATATTTGTGTTCAGATCCTGAAGCCCAGAACTGCCCCGTGTGGAGATACTTCCATTTTTTAGCTTTGTTTTCTCATCATCGCTAATTGTCAGAGTCTCAAATTGTTTCTGAATAGCAACTCTATTTTAATTGTAATTTATATATATATATATATATCAGCTGCTTTTCCTTTCCTCATCTATTTAGCATGGACCAGGGTTCCTGTTTTCCATACAATTCCCTTTACAGTAATTTCCCAGGTTTAAATTGTCAAGCAGCACTTCAGCAACAATGTGCTCTCTGAGTATATGGTTATAAAGGAATCAGAAACTCACGTTCCAGAGGAAGAAACCATGGTCCCACCATTAATGGGAATGATGGCAGGAAGAAATCTTTTAACATAGTACTTATATTGGTAATCGGAAAAAATTGCTATGAGATTTAGGAGTTTGTGGTTTACCTGTGGTTCTAGGACTATTTTTAAATTTCCCAATTTCAGAAATTGGGTAACTTTCTCCTTTCTGCATATGGTTGCATAGATGTAAGCTTTAAAAAGTCTTAAATACATGATGATGAAAGAATTAAAAAGACAAACAAGTAAGAAAGAACTGACATTTTGTTTCCAGCATTCCATATTTCCACTTAATTGGTTTATAAGTTCAATTTATCAGAAATTTTGAATACCTTTGCAATTAGAGGCTCTTAAGACTTTCCTTTTCTTGGAGTTTTTATCTACAAAATCAGAAGAAAACCTGTTAATGGCCCTCATCAATTACCCACTTTCACTTAATGCTGTGTCACTTTGACCCCAGGACTCAAGAACAAAATTTCAAAGTGTATGGTTGTTTAGCCATATATTCACTTATTAATTAGTTCCTTAGACCTTTATGTGGTGGTAACTTTGTGCCAGAAGTTTACTTGACTCCGAAGAATTAAGAGTTTGTGTCTGATGGGAAAGGCAGTCAGAAAACATGATTTCAAACATAAAGGGATGTTTAGGAATAATTGTACAGGAAAAAAGTTCTAGGTGAGTGCATAGTAAAGAGAGCCTAACTAAGAATAAACAGGACAGATGCTTTTATCCCATAAAACTTCACAGTGTGTGTTCAGCCTTTTTTTTTTTTTTTTTTTTTGTCTGCGTTTAGGGCACTCTGCCTCCAAGTAAGCTACTCCAATTGTCCTTTGCAATTTCTAAGCAAATATAAAGTAGCTTTTATCATGTTTCATGATGATACTTTTCTTTGGACCCAACCCCTCATATTGAGGATTTGGGACCCTAGAGGGTAGTTTTTCTAACTGTGTGTCACAACTTATTAGATGATCATAAAATCAATTAGTCAGTTACAATTGACATTTTTAAAGATTTTGAGTAGAATGGAATAGATTAGAGGGCATAGCAGGTAGTAAATATATTAGTTGATAGAAATTTTGTTTCACAGCCAATGTGTGCACACGTATCTGTATGTGCTGGGTCATGGTGTAAAGTATATTTTTTTCTATGGGCTATGATTTTTAAAGGTTGAAAAACCCTAGACTTTAAATTCCATATCTGGCTGGTTTGCCATTTCATTTATAAGAACTCATGTAGTATTTGTTTCAGACTAGGGGCTCAAGAAATTTTTTGAATAAATATTGTTGAATACATGTTATGTGAAATACATAATGAAAGGCACAGTTTGCTTCTCTTGATTATACCCATACATCAATATGATATGTAGTTAAAGATAGATACGTACACAGTTTGCACATATATTAATTAATTTTAGTTTAGCAGCCAATGATTCATGTAGCTCTTAAATGGACATATTAAGAGGTTACAATTACATAGCCAGATCAGGTGGATATAGTTGGCATACTGTAGTCTTTTTTGTTTTCCTAAAATTACTCTTTTTCTCCATTTACATCAAAAAATATTTTATTGTATAATAAATGTAATGCATGCTCACTGTAAAAAAATTTAGATATTTGGTAAAGTGTTAAAACAGAAATTTAAATCACATATTATCTGACCACACAATAAATGAACATTGTGTTTTGGAGTACTTTCTTTTGTATGAGCACATACGTACACACACACACACACACATACACACGCATCTCACATGTAGTAATTATATTGGACTCCTACTGGATATGCTGTTACTTAAGCTACTTTTCACTTTCTATTATATTGTGAGCATTTCTCATGCCATTAAATAATCTTCAAAAATATGAATTTAATGTTTAATGCACAGTATTTTCTAGAAAGGATAGTCAATAATTGACTAATCACTTTATCATTGTTGGATGTTTAAATTATTTTCATCATTTCTTATATAAATAATGATGTACAAATTAGCTTTATAAACATATCTTTGCATCCTTATGTTATTATTTCTTTACCATAAATCAGTATATTTGTTATTTAATATAAGGCTATGAAAAAAAATTTTAATTGATCCAAATAACCCACCTTGCCCCTAGAAAAGTTTTTAAGTTTATATGAACCCCAACAATATATTTATTAATACATCCAACAAATATCAATGCTCTGTTTTATACAGGTTTCATAGCTGCCCTATTAAAACTGAGTATTTTCATTTTTCTTATTTTTTTATCAATTTGATAGCAAATATCAATTACCTGGTTTTCATTAAATTACAACTGAGATTGAGAATTTCATGTGTTTACTGGTCATATAAATTTCTTCTTTTCTATGCATTTTTCATTTTTTCTATTACAGTGTTTTCCTTCTTTGCTCCTGAGTTGTAAATGTTCTTGATATAGAAGGAATATTAAGCCTTTACTATCAAATATCATTAAGAATTTTTTCCAACTTTATCAATTGTCTCTTTAATGATACTTTAGAGAGAAAAAAGCTTTCATTTTTATGTAAACAAGTCAGAGACTTTTATTAGTTTTTTCAAATGGCATTTTACACATCAAATCAAGATGGTCATATGATTTTTCTTCTTTTTCTATTAATGTGATGATTAATATTAATAGAGTTCCTAATATTGAATAGCCTTGCAGTTCTGAAAAAATAAATCTACACTCATATGCTGTCTGTTTTATTCTTTTAAGATAGAGCTGGGGGCTTCCCTGGTGGCGCAGTGGTTGAGAGCCCGCCTGCCGATGCAGGGGACGCGGGTTCGTGCCCCGGTCCGGGAAGATCCCACATGCTGTGGAGCGGCTGGGCCCGTGAGCCATGGCCACTGAGCCTGCGCGTCTGGAGCCTGTGCTCCGCAAAGGGAGAGGCCGCGACAGTGAGAGGCCCGCATACTGCAAAAAAAAAAAAAAAAAAGATAGAGCTGGGCACAAAGTGCTAGTCTTTTATTTGTGATTTTGTATCTATATTTGTAAGTGAAATTGATATCTAAGCTTTTGTGGTTTTTTTCCTAACTTTAATAGTTTTACATAGAAGGGATATATTACCTTTATAAAATAATTTGAGTGTCTTTTATCTGTTTCTTTGTAACAATTTCTATAGTCTAGGAATTATCTCTTTGTCAAGATTTAAAATAACTCACCCACAAAACCATCTAGCCTGATGCTTTTTTGTGGGTAATTCTTTCACTCCTTTTTCAACTATTCCCATAGATGGAGATCTTTGGAAAAGGAGATATTTCTTCCTTTAGTGAAATTTGGAAAGTTGCTATTTTTTTTCTAAAAAATTATTTATTTCATTGAAATTTTCAAACTTTTAGTACATTTCATGTTTTTACTGCTTAATATGTTTAATAACTTTTTCTGCTCTAATACATTTATTTTTTACTTCATTAACTTATTATTTCTCTTTCCTTAAGAAAGGAAAAAGCAAACTTTTAAAATTATTGAGCTTACTTATTTCAGTTACTTTTTAGTCGTGGTCAATAACAGTATAATTTAAGGCAGTGAGTTTGCTTTTGAATTTAGTTTGGTGAACTTCCAGAAGCGTCCAAATCTTATCTTCTTCTTAATTCTTTTCTAAGTATTCTGAAATTTAAAATGTATTTCTACTTTGACCAAGACTGATTTATATGATCATTATTTTATTTTTATTTATTTATTTATTTATTTATTTTTTGCGGTACGCGGGCCTCTCTCTGTTGTGGCCTCTCCCGTTGCGGAGCACAGGCTCCGGACGCGCAGGCTCAGCAGCCATGGCTCATGGGCCCAGCCGCTCCGCGGCTTGTGGGATCTTTCCGGACCGGGGCACGAACCCGTGTCCCCTGCATCGGCACGCGGACTCTCAACCACTGCGCCACCAGGGAAGCCCATGATCATTATTTTAAATTTTAAGAATTTATGTTTTTCCATCTAAATTTTTATTAAGATTTGGTTTTAATGCCTTGTAGTCAAGGACAGTGACTTCTGAAATTTCTGGCATTTACTGAAAATTAGGATAATGTATGTAACTTTTTGTCATTTAAAGATTTAATTAAATTAAAACTAATTATTTTTCTATAAATGTTCATTATTTAATAAATATTTATTGAGTGCCTGTTATATTCCAAGCACTGTTAAGGTGCTGGGGATATAGCAGAAAGCATAATGGACAAAAGTCTCTGCCTTGGGGTACTTGCATTCTAATATATAACATATATGAATCACTATATTTCCTTGAAATTAAGTCAGCATAGTTGTTATACACACAATAAATTTAATGACAGCTTTTCAAGAAAAGAACAAAAAAGAGAACACCACCACATTCAATGTAAGTTTCTATATTAAGAGCCATCTCTATTTCTCAAATGTTTAAGTGTAAGAAATGTGTGTCCTATACTTGGTAAAATAATCTTACGAACTGTATTTTTTCTGACATTGTATATATTTATTTAGCATCTTCTTGATCTGTCAAAGATAGATAGCCATTAAGTGTAAGTCCCCACTTACTATTCTGTTACTGAAGATTTCAGCTTCATTTTTTTTTTTAGGTCTGTCTCTTGTAAAAGGTTGAATTGTGGTATTTGATTCATTCTGAGGCTTTCTCTCCTGTTATCATAACTGGCATTCTTATTCTTTCTGTCATTTTGTTTTAGGCTTCCGGCTTCGTACACCTTTTTCTGTTTCCCTTTTTTTAGCTGTATTTTCTTTGATTATTTTATTTAGTAATTTCAATCATACTGACTTTATAAAAACATTTTTAGCCTATTTTCTCTATCAACGTCAAAAATGAAATCATCTGTTGAGTTCCTTCCATGTCAAAGGAACAAAGTAAAATGACTGTAAGTTATCACAGATTTCCCTCACACTTTTTAACCTGTAGTATTTTAGATCCAGTCATGTTTTTAAAGAAAAATGTGTATCTTCTTTTTAATATTTTGTATGGGGCATGTTTCCTTCATCCAAGGATTGCTAGTCCTTCTTTGCTTGGACAGTTCCATAGTTGAGTTCTTTATCTTGGCTCACCTGCTTACTTACCTTTTTGAGTGACTGTACTTCAGGAAGAATACATAGTATATTTTTAAATCCTTGAAATCTGATAATATTTTTATATAAATCTCAACACTTAATGCCTGGTGCTTTGAGGGGTATAATAAATATTTGTTGACTAAATTACATACCTGTTTCCCAAGGGTTTTTTCCTGAAAATTCCATTGTCTTTTGCTTTTTAATATTGGTGAAAAAGAAATCTAAGGCTGACCTGATTTTTCTTCATTGTAAGTAACCTGTTTTTCCTATCTGGATCTTATGGGATTCTTTCTTTATTCAAGATATTCAAAATTTTCATCTGAATTAGTCTGGGTATTGGTCCCTTTTCATTCATTTTGCCAGGTTTTTATTGAGTCCTTTCTATTAACAGCTTCAGGTTGATTTCTTTCTGTTTTCTTAGTAGAAAGCGTGGATGTTGTTTCCTTAAAGGAGATAAGTGAGGTTTCCTTGCTGGGGGAGGAGCTAGCCGATGTAAATTCACACCTCCTGTTGAGAGGTGGGGCAGCTTGAGAGGACAGGAAGTGAACCAAAATCCTGACCAATACCTAGAGGAGAACTTGGCTTCTGCTTAGTTTCTCAGATGGTTTCGCTGAAATCCATGGGCAAGGGGTCAGCTTTCTGTGCCCTTGGTCTGTTTCACCTGGCCCTCTCATCCTATATTACTTATAACTGTGCCCAGGCTTCATTCTCATACCATTGCCCATCAAGTCAGGAGAGTATCTTTTATCTCTTGGATTTTTTTTTCGCCCTGCTGTTTCCACTTCAAGAACACTGGGCTCTCCAGATGTGCTGTTTAGGAAGGCATGTTTGTCTTTCTGATCTAATACATTTATTTTTTATTTCATTACCTTATATTTCTCTTTCCTTAAGAAGGGGTAAAGCAAACTTTAAGACCAGAGAAAATCCATGTTAGTCTCCTCCATAACCTGTCCCCTAGCCTCATCCCTCAAATGGAACAGTTTTGGCCTCCTCATCTGTCAGCTCCCCTAGAAAGTTGGCTGTGAGCCGTCACCATGCTTTCCTTCCAGCTTGACCTTCCAGGTTTCCAGGAGCTACGCCTCAGTGCCTAGTCCTGGGGCAAGTTTCACCTATTTTATATGCACTTGGTCATTTCAGCCGGAATCTGGGAGATCAGTAGTAAATTACCTTTGTCATTGCCATTGACTCCAGAATTCGATACCCATTAAAAAGCTTAAACTTCTCTAGAAGAAGGGATTTCTTAATGATGATCATAGCAAGAGCCAGGACAGCTTTATTGCAGCACAAAGGCCATTTTCCTAGCATAGCTTATTCTTATTCACACACAGAAAAGCAATGTGCATCTGGTGGTATGAATGGAAAATATTATGGCTTTTTTTCCCCTCCTATGTTGTTAACTCCTAATTTTTCTTTAAATGGTTGTGCAAAAGTGAGACATGGTGTAAAACTTCCAAATTGTTTTCCTTACCATTCAAAGGAAAGGACCTCTGCAAAATGTAGTAACAAAGCTGGTTTTCTGGTTGTACGTCAGTATTACTCCAGTGAGGCTAAGCTGAAAAGGCCATGGAAATTCAGAGGGTTGAGTTACTGTGGGTCCTTTATTTACGCTGAAGATGTGAAAAACAATTAGAGTGTAATGCTAGGTGTTGTGTGTATGCAATTACCTGGGAATATATAAAAGTTTTATTTTCTCTGTCAAGCTGCATTGGCATAATTGTTTAAAATGAAAAATAAAGTTCCTGCCACAGACATAGAGAAACTGGTGACCTGACTTCAGTAGTTCCTAGACTGAGATCTGTAGTGTGGGTCTTAATCTAATAATGGAACCACATTTACAATACAGGAGAAGATCCTCACTGTGGGTTTAAAACAGTGGGCCTGAGTGAACTTTTTTTAAAAAATAAATTTATTTATTTATTTAGGCGTTAGGTCCTTGTTGCTGTGTGTGGGCTTTCTTTAGTTGCAGCGAGCGGGGGTTACTCTTTGTTGTGGTGCGCAGGCTTCTCATTGCAGTGGCTCCTCTTGTTGCGGAGCACAGGCTGTAGGCACGTGGGCTTCAGTAGTTGTGGCACACAGGCTCAGTAGTTGTGGTGCATGGGCTTAGTTGCTCCACAGCATGTGGGATCTTCCTGGACAAGGTCTTGAACCCTTGTCCCCTACATAAGCAGGCGGATTCTTAACCACTGCACCACCAGGGAAGGCCCTGAGTGGACGTTTTTGAAGGCTTGTCCCTTCTCACATTGAACTAACATTCACCCTTCATTTCGGTGATGATTCCATCTAATGAGAATTTCAAGAAAGCCTTGGCCAACTCCCAGCCCCTTTACCACAGCAGATGTGATTATTTGTTTTTCTATAGGTCCATGATCTGTGCCCACTCTCAAGAAAGTACAGGAAAATCTGTAGAATCCTTTTTCAAAAGTTCTTGGAATCAGGTCAGTCCTACTCTGATTTTTATGACCTCCTTTCTTTCAGGATCTGGGGCTCCACCGCCCCATGAATATCAGATTTCCATTGAGGCTAATATTCTGATACCCCCCAGAACCCTAGGGTTATAGTTCCTATTGGAATCCTCTGACCTGGATTGGTCACCCATTTGAGCTGGCCCCCAACTGCTTGGCAACCTGTCATGGACAGTCTTGAACGTAGATTCTGTTCACAGTTTGGTCTAATCTCTCTTTTCCACTCAGTCTCATCTTCGTATGTCTCTTCCGCTGTGTACTCATCGCTACACCTGGGTATTTGTTGTAGGGTTGTGGGTATGTGCTTCTATTGGGTTGGCCAAAAGTTCATTCGGGTTTTCTGTAGCATCTTACAGAAAAACACAAACGAACTTTTTGGCCATCCCAATACACACCCTTACGCAGCTGTCACTGGTCTGGCCCATTCAACTGCTGCCCACGTATCTGGTGGTGCCAGATCTTGACTTCAAAACTAGAAGTGTGGGTGGATGCAAAGCTCATTCCAGTACTGCAAGGTAGAGTTCTACAAAAAGTGATTGACGTTTACAGCCTCTTTTCCTAAAATGTTGGTAAGTGTGTGCATCCAGATTACGCCAGTTAGAAAGCCTGCAGGAGCTCTCGGGCTCCAATTCCATACGTGTGATTCTCCAACTTGATAGCAAGCTCAACTTTGATGTCAAATTTCTCATCGTCTGTTTATGGCACTTACTGCCTAGCCATATTTCCATTTTTAACTTGGAAACAAATATGACAGATGCCACATTCCATATTACTACCTTTTTTAATTCTAGTGAGGAAATAATGTAAGATGCTCAATTAATTGACATGGAAAAATCTAAACTTAAAAGAGTACCACTGAGTTTTGGCTTAGTGCTTTGTCTTTAATGATTATTGCATTTTTTTCTAGTTTAACATTCTTGAGGTATGCAAACCCAAAGCATAACTTCACTTCCTTGATTTCCTGCTGTTTAGAAATGTCATCTAGGGGTAGCACGGAATAAGGGAGGTCAATCTTCATCAATAATGAGAAGTGATTTTAAAATAATTTTAAATGATTTTTCCATTCGTATGTCCACACCCCCTTTCCAGGTAAATTCCATTCAGGGACACAAGTGGTCACTGAGACTCCATTTAGCTTTCAAGTTAGTGAAGAAGTCAAATGAGAGGTTTGCAGCTATAAATAAAATAGCACAAGTGTAGAACCATCACCAGACATGCAAGTGTAACTATGATGAAAGTTACTTTGAACAAATCAGTTCCCAGGATGGCATTCATTTCTTTTGATAAATATGCTTGATACGATGAAGTACAGCTTCCAGAAAGATAATGGAGCAGATAATTAATCTATTTGGAAACATACACACACACACACACACACACACACACACACACACCACACACACACACACACACTGCAGGGAGACAAGGAGCATTGGTTAGCAAAATCTTGTCAGAACAACCAACTCTTCTTCTGTAGAAGAGCATGTGGCCTCTGACAAGGGAAAAAAATAGAAAAGACATTTCTGACTGCCGTAAGGCTTTTGATTCTGTGGTACGTTACTAACATCAGTAGAGGACGAAAGAGCCGAGCTCTCACTTCTTTTACATAGGTGGGCGATGGTTTGGGGATTCTGGTAAAACAAGTCATTAATGTTTCAGTTTCAGTTGGCTACAGCATACCAAGTAGTCTTCTCTGTGGGGATAACTGACCAGCGCAGTTAAAGAAGGGGCTATTCAAGTCCCTTCTGCCATATAAAGCCTTCCAGAGGTCAGCCATGAAACCCCTCTTGTTTCTGTGCAAGGGCAGGTGCCAGATGTACCCTTCATCACAGTCTGTCTCAACCTCCACCTCTATGTCCCTCTTTCCACTTCTGGCACCCGCTACTGCCATTCTGGTAGACAGTATGTACCTGTTGTTGAACTGTGTGCCATTGCTTCTAGGTTTCTCTCAGGAAAAGGAGGAGGATCAAGACACTTCCATAATCGTTTTAAGAGTAACACAGAAGTTTCCCCAAATATGAAGTCCAGTTCCCTCTACTAGGAAGCGTAGCCCTCATCTCACTACCTTTTTCAAGTAGCTGATGACTGCATGATGCAGTCAGAGGTGGGTTGGTTGCTTCTGAGGAGAAATTCCTCATGGTCCAAAGTGCATAGAGATTGTTAGTCAGACTAAGAATAGCCATTGACTACAGTCACCAGCCAGTGGTCTCCCCGAGTGATTCGGAGGATAGGTTCCATACTGGCCCCATTAGCCATCCTAGTAGGAGGTTATACCCCCATTTTGAATGCCTGTACTATTACAATAACCTCCCTGTGAAGCCTTCCCCAGCTGCCCCAGCTACATCACTCTTTCCCTGGCAGTCCCCCTTGACCACCTCCTTTCTGCATCAGGAAGTAAAACGTAACCACATCCTACCTGGTGTCATCACACAATTTAGTTGAGAGCTTGTGCATGTTTGAGCCCCACATCTTGCCCAGCCTCATGCTGAGTGCTCTTTTGCCACTAGACAAATGCTTACCAGGTTGAATTCTTGATGACCCAAATGGGTATACTGAGGCAGAGTCATCTAGTCGTCTCTAAACACAAGGTACAGACCTTCTGACACCTGTCGTGTGTTCTCACCCCCAGCTTCTTCTCTCCATGTCAGAAATAGCTCAAACCTAAATATTCAACAAATTAGCGTAATGAGGAATGCCAGCTCGTGGGTCACTGCTAACATTTTCTTTTGCCACAAAAGTTAACTTGGTTAGTGTCTTTTACAGTTTTCCAAGCAGCTGCCTGACATGCAGGCAATTGCACCCATAGGGTGAGCACCTCATTCAGGTCTTTTTATAGGTGAAATCACTGTATGTTCATGGATTTTGAAATAATAGGTATGGATATGGTGGCATGACCTCACTTGAGTATGAAAAAAATTAACTTCTAACACATTTTAATGCAAATGTTACCTTTGTAAGTGGATGACCTGAAAAGAAAAAGTGTTTCCATAGTAACCTAAGGGAACACAAAACCTGTTTATGATAATTTCTCCATGAAGAGAGGCAGGCATGGATTGGGGATATGCTTTGATGTCTGCTGGGAAAAAAAAAATAGCTGACAGCCTTGTGTGAGTGAATGGTTAGATTTCACTTTATTTGTAGTTAATTTAAAAAATAAACTTTCATGGGCTTCCCTGGTGGCGCAGTGGTTGAGAATCTGCCTGCTAATGCAGGGGACACGGGTTCGAGCCCTGGTCTGGGAGGATCCCACATGCCGCGGAGCAACTAGGCCCGTGAGCCACAACTACTGAGCCTGTGCGTCCGGAGCCTGTGCTCCACAACAAGAGAGGCCGCGATAGTGAGAGGCCCGCGCACCGCGATGAAGAGTGGCCCCCGCTTGCCACAACTAGAGAAAGCCCTCGCACAGAAACGAAGACCCAACACAGCAAAAATAAATAAATAAATAAATAAACTGCTACACACAACATCTTAAAAAAAATAAAAATAAAAATAAACTTTCATCGTGAACTGCTGAAATACACACTTGAAACAACCAGATGATCCGTCAGAATATTTTCTAAAATGTAATTTGTCATAGGTGACAACTGAGGCATCAGTTTAGGAGGAACAGATTAGAGGTGAGGTCTTACAATAGGTCTTCCCATTCTGCTCATTTCCTTTTATCTATACTGTGTTCTTCCCTACGAATCACTGAGGCCTTTCAAAGCTCTTTGATTTCTCTTTTTTTTTTTTTCCTCATTTTTTACCTCCGAAAATGTTATGTAAAACTGCCCTTCCAGAATTGAAATTCTGTACTGTGAAGATATCACCGAAAAGGAACATATTGATTATACTTCACTTTGTCTACTGACATGGCTGTTTGAGTTGGTGGCTTTTTGGAGGTGCCATTAGCTAGAAATGAGTCTGACATCCCCAAGACACTATATGGTTATACTCCACTCTTCTTACAGATATAACATCTAGTTAAAGAAAAGCTTGTCTATTAGAGTTTTTCTTTTTTCCTTTTTTTTTTTTTTTTTGAGGGTAATTAGGGAACAGATGCATACAGTTTTGAGAAGAGCCATTTCTGAGTCAGCTCCATGACAGGTCCATGCCCATGGGCTCTGGTGTGGACTTAGGGCAGAGACCTTGGCTACAATTACCCATCTGGTATCCATCTGGTAGCACAAATGAAAGATAATACCAGATCACAGAGAAAACTTGCCAACTGCCAACTTGGTATAAGCAGTCAAAGAGAGGTGCCACCCAACAGTGCTCTGAAGAGTAAGAAATGTTGTCCTTAGGATATGCACATTTCCACCCCAAGATGCAAAACACAGCACATGAGAGCATATGGAAAGGAAATACTGCGCACATCTAACCTTACAGCTGCAACTTATTAAATATTCCACCAAGTTCTCTCTGCCACATGAAGTTGCTAGTGGAGTTTTGGAGAAAGGGTATTATCCTAATATACTTGAAACCTGTCTTTTGCTACCCACGTCCATCCACAACAGGGTTAACAGGACCTGAGGACTTTTGGATGAGGAGTAGGTACCAGCATCAAAAGGGCATTGATTTCATTTCCATGTAATGCCACTTTGCAGTAGTCAGGGATTTTGTGCTTGCTGTAAAATGATTTCGACATGTATCAAGTCATTACTTTCTCCTTATTTTTATTCCCCCTTTTCTGACTTTGTCCACTGCCCTGCAGAATGCAGTGTGCATCCTGGATACTGTGTGGTTATTACAGTGGCTAATAGTTGAGAATCTATTAATAACCATCAGAGATGTGCTATCTTCAGATAGCACCCTCCCACCCTGTGGAGCTCCAAATGTAAACGCTGTTTTGACACGGAGGGGGCGTGCTTGCCTATGAGGCTGCCCATGCGTGGAAGCCTTTCCCATCCATTTCCTCCACTTGCTCTGCAGTACTGGTCCCCACCTTGCTCTTTCTCTGCATAAATGCCAGATATGACCAAAGAGAGTGAGAATTTAGTGACCTTATAATTACCTAAGCAACAGCAACACATTCTCTTGTCTTTTCTATGCGTTAAAGGGGTTGTCTTCATAGCAACATATATGTGTATAGGTAGTTTACATACTGCCATATATTTTGAAAGACATAATCACACTCCTACCTCTAAGCAATTCATTGAAGACAGGAACCCATTTTCACAGGAGAGAAAACTGAGGCTCAGAGAAGTTACCTGGATTGCTGACAATCACAACATTAACTTTGAACCCAGATCACCTGACCCAAAGTCTAAAACTCTTCCACTGGATTTAGGTTTTTGGTTTTATTTTTTTATGTCTCTGAATTTTTCTTCCCTTCTTACAAAAGGAAATATTAACTCCTTAAGGATTATTGCAGTTTCCCAAAGAGTGAGGCAGCAAGAGTCGGAGATAGAGATTCTTAGTTGAACAAAAACTCCCCACCCTGTGGGTGGTTGTAAGGATGAGAGCTAAGTTGAATTCCTTTCTTTCATAAGCTCCTTCAAAATGTTTCACATACTTCCACTGAGAGAAAAAGCAAAGGAAAAATATCTTCTTGGATTGGCCACACAGAGACCCATGCTGAACAATTCAAGAAGATGAAGTGGGGAAGAAAGAAAAGTTGTAATTGAGAGGCACGGATCACCTGGCTGAGAAGTGTTGTAAAGTAATTAAATCGTGCAGGATCACTAGGAAAGTGCCAGAATGGAGGTGAGTGAACAATGGGATGTCAAAGGAGAGGGGTTGTGATGCCAAAGGTGAGATTTCAATATCAATGTCGACTGTGACCTGTGCAAAAAGCCAGAATGAACTTAAACCTGATTCCACGTGGAAGAACTGAATTGCATACTCTGTGCAAGAAGATAGAATATTGTAAATTCACTTGCTTTTCCTCTTCTAATTTATGAGACTTTTACCATAATTTATACTAATTAGTCTTTCCACTTAAATCAAGAGGGAAACTGCAAATGTAGCCATCCCTGGTCTGCTCCTCCTTAGAGACAATTAAGAGAAGAACAAAAACACATCATAGGATTAATGATAAGAAAAGCCACCCAGAGAGAGAAACACGAAGCAGGAAATGATCTTGTGGAGCTGGACAAAAGAAACTGATAGCCTTCAAGATCAACCGCTCTTCCAGCTAAGGTTTAACCAGGGTCGAAAGTAGAATCGCTGGGTCATGCTAGCCTCCCCTGCTGTATTCTCATCTGTTTTTTCCTATCTCCTGTCATCATACTGCATTTATTAAGAAATGTTCTCGCTCTCTAAATCCAATTCATTAGTTTCCCTCCATGCATAAGAGGTATGGCATTACTGATGAGAGAAAAACAAGTACAAAGCTCATCAGCCTTGGTAAATTTCAGTCTTGCATATCATGGAAGCTTTATCCCAGCATTCAGCCGGGGAACAGAGACACAGGAGAGGGACTGGATATGAGATGTCCTAACACCACTCTCGGAGTCTTGCTGCTTATATCATTTTATACTTTCCCAAAGCGGGAAGGAGGAGATTAGGGAACATTTAATTGCCTTATAAACTGATTGACAAATTGGTGATCTGATGCATATGGATGATCTTTTTAGTGAAATGGCTCAGAAGCCGCTAGCAGAGATCACCAGGAGCCATGATTTTCACACCCTCCGCAGGGTTATTACGGAGAAGCGGAAGGATGGGTTGATTATTATCCTTGCTTCTTTCTGTTTTTTTTTTTTTTTTCTTGCATGTTTTCTTCACCTCCAGGGAAACGCATTCTAGCAGCATGAGCACCACTATTAATCAACACTTGTAGCAATAATCAGTGAGTGAAAAATGGTGACCAGAATCCGCGAATGCATTGGCATAACTGTCTTCTGAGTTTTCCTTTGTGATCATGCCTCGGCATTCTAACATGGATAATTTATACAAAATTAACGCTGGCACTTTCTGAGGTGCAAAGATTTATAGAAGCAGTGCTTACTTCTTCACCCATTAAAAAAGAAAGAGAAATCGTTTCTGGTCATGATGAGTAATATCTTAGAGCCTTTAAAAATATACTTGCTATCTTCATGTTTCTTTGTGTTATATTTAGCCAGCCAGCCCCTTCACTTTTGAACATGGATGTCATGAAAGGCAAAACCGTTATAAGTTCTTTTTTTTTTAGCATCTTTATTGGAGTATAATTGTTTTACAATGGTGTGTTAGTTTCTGCTTTATAACAAAGTGAATCAGCTATACGTATACATATATCCCCATATCCCCTCCCTCTTGTGTCTCCCTCCCACCTTGTTATAAGTTCTTGCTTCCAGTTTTCCCAGAATTTTCATCAGGAGGGGGTGTGAAAAACAGTCAAGAATTCAAAAATAACTCGGGTCCCAAGATCCTTCTGAGAGCTATCTGGTGTTATTGTCAAAGCAAAAACAAAAACCCAGGCTGAGATATCGCAGGGGCAAGATGCTGTTGCCACACCTGAGAAAGTCATTGTCAAAATAGAGTGACTTGGGGCTGGTGATGACATTATACATAAGTGAAGCCATTTCAAAATTCGGTTGCCACTTTCATTCCACCAAGCTACCTTTCAATTCATACCATCCTGTGATCAAAAGGATCCATTCTGAGGTATCAACACTTGGAGAATTGTTCTGAAACTTTATTAAGTTGGGATGGGCTTGCCTGGAGCCTAAAGAAAGTCACTAAGGTGCAAGACCACATCTTAAAGGGTGAATGACAGACCAGGACTCATAGGTGCATATGACACCAGCTCCTTGTCTGCAGATTGCTCCTGTCATTAAAATCAATGCAACTTAATTAAAGCAAATTACAGATAGATACATCTATAAATAAGATATTAAAGTGTGCTGCTGAATATGATAATTGCTGCATATTTAGCAATCAATGTGTGTGTTCTGCTTTTGCCAGGAGGAACACCTTTCAGTGGAATCAATGGAGCTTTATTAAAAACCATCCAAATTAGAGGGAGAAATGATGAGTGTTATAATAACACAAAATCACTGTGTCAACTTTCATTGCAAAGAAAGGGAAGCAAAATATGTCCATCCCTCTTTTTCCACTCAGGGAAAATATTAGACATATTCTCTTAAAGATGTGGATATTTTGAATTTATAAATTTTAATTTCTGCATACTCTTCTCCCAGAAGAAGGTGGAGGGAAGGTAATGATCATAAATGAAATAATTCAGCAATGGGAGTGAAGTGTGAGGAACACCCCAGTGCCCAGATACGCTGTTATATACCTTGATGACAGAAGACAAATAAATGAAATCCATACTCTAAACAGAGCTTTAAGTGGCTTATTTTACTCTTATAGCCACTAGATATTTTGTGTGTGAAAGTTTTCATAGGTTAACTCAAAATAATGAATGTTGGAAATAAAAACTCATTTTCATCACCTTCCTTAACTTCTCTCACTACCTTACCCCTGTCAACTTTTATCATAAATAAGAATTCAGCTTCTGGCGAAGAGACATATTTTCTCTACTCAGGTTAATTTTAAAATATACATTTCAAATATCTTTCATCACCCAATTTAAAAATCAATAATGGAAAACATAAGCGTTAATTAAATCACTCCCAGGTGACCAGAATCATTCTCGTATTTAAGACAATAAATATAAAATTACAAAAAGATTTCAAGGTAGAATGTCTTATTTTTTTTTAACATCTTTATTGGAGTATAATTGCTTTACAATGGGGTGTTAGTTTCTGCTGTACAACAAAGTGAATCAGCTATACATAAAAATGTATCCCGGTATCTCTGCCCTCTTGTGTCTCCCTCCCACCCTCCCTATCCCACCCCTCTATAGAGAACACAAAGCGCCAAGCTGATCTCCCTGTGCTATGCAGCTGCTTCCCACTAGATATCTATTTTACATTTGGTAGTGTATATATGTCCATGCCACTCTCTCACTTTGTCCCAGCTTACCCTTCCCCCGCCCCGTGTCCTCAAGTCCATTCTCTACGTCTGCGTCGTTATTCCTGTCCTGCCCCTAGGTTCTTCAGAACCATTTTTTTTTCTTTTTTTAGATTCTATATATATATGTGTGAGCATAAGTTATTTGCTTTTCTCCTTCTGACTTACTTCACTCTCTATGACAGACTCTAGGTCCATCCACCTCACTACAAAATAACTCGGTTTCGTTTCTTTTTATGCCTGGGTAATATTACATTGTATATATGTGCAACATCTTCTTTACCCATTCATCTGTCGATGGACATTTAGGTTGCTTCCATGTCCTGGCTATTGTAAGTAGAGCTGCAATGCACATTGTGGTACATGACTCTTTTTGGATTACGGTTCTCTCAGGGTATATACCCAGTAGTGGGATTGCTGGGTCGTATGGTAGTTCTATTTTTAGTTTTTTAAGGAACCTCCACACTGTTCTCCATACTGGCTGTATCAATTTACATTCCCACCAACAGTGCAAGAAGGTTCCCTTTTCTGCACACCCTCTCCAGCATTTATTTTTTGTAGACTTTTTGAGGATGGCCATTCTGACCGGAGTGAGGTGATACCTCATTGTAGTTTTGATTTGCATTTCTCTAATGATTAGTGATGTTGAGCATCCTTTCATGTATTTTTGGCAATCTGTATATCTTCGTTGGAGAAATGTCTATTTAGATCTTCTGCCCATTTTTGGATTGGGTTGTTT
>NC_041215.1:109060457-109063217 GCF_002837175.3 Physeter macrocephalus
CCAGTTTTCCCAGCACCACTTATTGAAGAGGCTGGCTTTTCTCCATTGTATATTCTTGCCTCCTTTCTCAAAGATAAAGTGACCATATGTGTGTGGGTTTATCTCTGGGCTTTCTCTCCTGTTCCATTGATCTATATTTCTGTTTTTGTGCCTGTACCATACTGTCTTGATTACTGTAGCTTTGTGGTATAGTCTGAAGTCAGGGAGCCTAATTCCTCCAGCTCTGTTCTTCTTTCTCAAATTGCCTTGGCTACTCAGGGTCTTTTGTGTTTCCATATAAATTGTGAAATTTTTTGTTCTAGTTCTGTGAAAAATGCCATTGGTATTATGATAGGGATTGCACTGAATCTGTAGATTGCTTTGGGTAGTATAGTCACTTTCATAGTGTTGATTCTTCCAATCCGAGAACATGGTGTATCTCTCCATCTGTTTGTATCATCTTTAATTTCTTTCATCAGTGTCTGATAGGTTTCTGCATACAGATCTTTTGTCTCCTTAGGTAGGTTTATAACTAGATATTTTATTCTTTTTGTTGCAATGGTAAATGGGAGTGTTTCCTTAATTTCTCTTTCAGATTTTTCATCCTTAGTGTATAGGAATGCAAGAGATTTCTGTGCAGTAATGCTATATCCTGCTACTTTACCAAATTCATTGATTAGCTCTTGTAGTTTTCTGGTAGCATCTTTGGGATTCTCTATGTATAATATCATGTCATCTACAAACAGTGACACTTTTGCTTTCTATTTTCTGGTTTGGATTCACTTTATTTATTTTTCTTATATAATTACTGTGGCTAAAACTTCCAAAACTATCTTGATTAATGGTGGTGAGAGTGGGCAGCCTTGTCTTGTTCCTGATCTTAATGGAAATGGTTTCAGTTTTTCACCATTGAGAACGATGTTGGCGGTGGGTTTGTCATATATGGCCTTTATTATGTTGAGGTAAGTTCCCTCTATGCCTACTTTCTGGAGAGTTTTTATCATAAGTGAGTGTTGAATTGTGTCGAAAGCTTTTTCTGCATCTATTGAGATGATCATATGGTGCTAATCCTTCAATTTCTTAATATGGTTTATCACATTGATTGTTTTGCATATATTGAAGAATCCTTGCATTCCTGGGATAAACCCCACTTGAATGGTGTACGATCCTTTTAATGTGCTTTTGGTTTCCGTTTACTAGTATTTTGTTGAGGATTTTTTCATCTATGTTCATCAGTGATACTCGTCTATAGTTTTCTGTTTTTTTGACATCTTTTGTCTGCTTTTGGTATCAGGGTGATGGTGGCCTCGTAGAATGAGTTTGGGAGTGTTCCTCCTTCTGCTATATTTTGGAAGAGTTTGAGAAGGATAGGTGTTAGCTCTTCTCTAAATGTTTGATAGAATTTGCCTGTGAAGCCATCTGGCCCTGGGCTTTTGTTTGTTGGAAGATTTTTAATCACAGTTTCAATTTCCTTACTTGTGATTGGTCTGTTCATATTTTCTGCTTCTTCCTGGTTCAGTCTTGGGAGGTTGTGCTTTTCTAAGAATTTGTCCATTTCTTCCAGGTTGTCCATTATTGGCATATAGTTGCTTGTAGTAATCTCTCATGATCCATTATATTTCTGCAGTGTCAGTTTTTACTTCTCCTTTTTAATTTCTAATTCTATTGATTTGAGTCTTCCCCCTTGTTTTCCTGATGAGTGTGGCTAATGGCTTATCAATTTTGTTTATCTTCTCAAGGAATCAGCTTTTAGTTTTATTGATATTTGCTATCGTTTCCTTCATTTCTTTTTCATTCATTTCTGATCTAATCTTTATGATTTCTTTCCTTCTGCTAACTTTGGGGTTTTTTACTTCTTCTTTTTCTAATTGCTTTAGATGTAAGGTTAGGTTGTTCATTTGAGATGGTTGTTGTTTCTTGAGGTAGGACTGTATTGCTATAAACTTCCCTCTTAGAACTGCTTTAGCTGCATCCCATAGGTTTTGGGTCATCGTGTTTTCATCGTCATCTGTTTCTAGGTATTTTTTGATTTCCTCTTTGCTTTCTTCAGTGATCTCTTGCTTATTTAGTAGTGTATTGTTTAGACTCCATGTGTTTGTATTTTTTACAGATTTTTCCTGTAATTGATATCTAGTCTCATAGCATTGTGGCTGGAAAATTATACGTGATACGATTTCAGTTTTCTTAAATTTACCAAGGCTTGATTTGTGACCGAAGATATGATCTATCCTGGAGAATGTTACATTAGTATTTGAGAAGGAAGTGTATTCTGTTGTGTTTGGATGGAATGTCCTAAAAATATCAATTAAGTACATCTTGTTTAATGTATCATTTAAAGCTTGTGTTTGCTTATTTATTTCCATTTTGGATGATCTGTCCATTGGTGAAAGTAGGGTGCTAAAGTGCCCTAATATGATTGTGTTACTGTCAGTTTCCCCTTTTATGGCTGTTAGCATTTGCCTTATGTATTGAGGTGCTCCTATGTTGGGTGCATAAATATTTACAATTGTTATATCTTCTTCTTGGATTGATCCCTTGATCATTATGTAGTGTCCTTCTTTGTCTCTTGTAATAGTCTTTATTTTAAAGTCTATTTTGTCTGATATGAGAATTGCTACTCCAGCTTTCTTTTGATTTCCATTTGCATGGAATACCTTTTTCCATCCCCTCACTTTCAGTCTGTATGTGTCCCTAGGTCTGAAGTGGGTCTCCTGTAGACAGCATATATATGGGTCTTGTTATTGTCTCCATTCAGCCAGTCTGTGTCTTTTGGTGAGAGCA
>NC_041215.1:109063321-109066201 GCF_002837175.3 Physeter macrocephalus
TTGTTTTGGGTTTGTTATTGTAGGTCTTTTGCTTCTCTTGTGTTTCCTGCGTAGAGATGTTCTTTTAGCATTTGTTGTAAAGCTGCTGAATTCTCTTAGCTTTTGCTTGTCTGTAAAGGTTTTATTTCTCCTTCAAATCTGAATGAGATCCATGCTGAGTAGAGGAATCTTGGTTGTAGGTTTTTCCCTTTCATCACTTTAAATATGTCCTGCCACACGCTTCTGGCTTGCAGAGTTTCAGCTGAGAAATCAGCTGTTAACCTTATGGGGATTCCCTTGTATGTTATTTGCTGCTTTTTCCTTGCTGCTTTTAATATTTTTTCTTTGTTTGTAATTTTTGATAGTTTGATTAATGTGTGTCTTGGCATGTTTCTCCTTGGATTTATCCTGTATGGGACTCTCTGCACTTCCTGGACTTGACTGACTACTTCCTTTCCCATATTAGGGAATTTTTCAACTATGATCTTCAAATACTTTCTCAGTCCCTTTCTGTTTCTCTTCTTCTTCTTGACCTGTATAATTTGAATGCTGGTGCATTTAATATTGTCTCAGAGGTCTCCGAGACTGTCCTCAATTCTTTTCATTCTTTTTTCTTTATTCTGCTCTGAGGTAGTTATTTCCACTATTTTATCTTCCAGGCCACTTATCTGTTCTACTGCCTCAGTTATTCTGCTGTTGATTCCTTCTAGAGAATTTTTAGTTTTTTTATTGTTTTTTCCTCATGGTTTGTTTGTTCTTTAGTTCTTCTAGGTCCTTGTGAAACGTTTCTTGTATTTTCTCCATTCTATTTCCAAGGTTTTGGATCATCTTTACTATTATTACTCTGAATTCTTTTTCAGGTAGACTGCCTATTTCCTTTTCATTTGTTTGGGTTTTTACCTTGTTCCTTCATGTGCTGTGTATTTCTCTGTCTTCTCATTTTGCTTAACTTACTGTGTTTGGGGTCTCCTTTTCGCAGGCTGCAGGTTCATAGTTCCCGTTGTTTTTGGTGTCTGCCCCTATTGGGTAAGGTTGGTTCAGTGGGTTGTGTAGGCTTCCTGGTGTAGGGGACTGGTGCCTGTGTTCCGGTGGATGAGGCTGGATCTTGTCTTTCTGGTGGGCAAGACCATGACCAGTGGTGTGTTTGGGGTGTCTGTGAACTTATTTTGATTTTAGGCAGCCTCTGGGTGGGGTTGTGTTCCTGTCTTGCTAGTTGTTTGGCATAGAGTGTCCAGCACTGTAGCTTGCTGGTCGTTGAGTGGAGCTGGGTCTTAGTGTTGAGATGGAGATCTCTGAGAGAGCTTTTGCCATTTGATATTACGTGGGGCCAGGAGGTCTCTGGTGGACCGTGTCCTGAACTTGGCTGTCCCACCTCAGAGGCTCAGGCCTGACACTCGGCTGCATCACCAAGAATCTGTCAGCCACCCAGCTCAGAAGAAAAGGGAGAAAAAGAAAGGAAAGAAAGAAAGAAAAAATAAGATAAAGTTATTAAAATTAAAAATTAAAAAATATTAAAAATTTAAAAATGAAAAAGTAATTTAAAATAAAGAGAGAGAGAGAGCAACCAAACCAAGAAACAAACCCACCAATGATAACAAGCACTAAAAACTATACTAAAAAAAAAAAAACAAATGGTAAAGCAAAGCTATACAGACAAAATCACACAAAGAAGCATGCACATACACACTCACAAAAGGAGAAAAAGGAAAAACATTGTGTGTGTGTGTGTGTGTATATATATATATATATATATATATATATATATATATGGAAGAGAACAACCAAATCGTTACACACATCTACCAATGATAATAGGCTCTAAGTACTAAACTAAGATAAACATAAAACCGGAAACAAGTTAGATGCAGAAAGCAAACCCCAAGTCTGCAGTTGCTCCCAAAGTCCACTGCCTCAATTTTGGGATGATTCGTTGTCTCTTCAGGTATTCCAGAGATGCAGCGTACATCAAGTTGATTGTGGAGATTTAATCCGCTGCTCCTGAGGCTGCTGGGAGAGATTTCCCTTTCTCTTCTTTGTTCGCACAGCTCCTGGGGTTCAGCTTTGGATTTGGCCCCGCCTCTGTGTGTGGGTCACCTGAGAATGTCTGTTCCCACCCAGACAGGACGGGGTTAAAGGAGCAGCTGATTTGGGGGCTCTGGCTCACTCAGGCCAGGGGGAAGGAGGGCTACGGATGGGAGGGTGAGCCTGCGGCGGCAGAGGCCAGCATGACATTGTACCAGCCTGCGGCGTGCCGTGCGTTCTCCCGGGGAAGTTGTCCCGGGATCACGGGATCCTGGCAGTGGCGGGCTGCACAGTCTCCCAGAAGGGGAGGTGTGGATAGTGACCTATGCTTGCACACAGACTTCTTGGTGGCTGCAGCAGTAGCCTTAGCGTTTTATGCCCATCTCTGGGGTCCGCGCTGATAGCCACAGCTCGCGCCCATCTCTGGAGCTTGTTTAGGCAGTGCTCTGGATCCCCTCTCCTCACGCACCCCAAAACAATGGTCTCTTGCCTCTTTGGCAGTTCCAGACTTTTTCCCGGACTCCCTCCCAGCTAGCTGTGGCTCACTAGCCCCCTTCAGCCTGTGTTCACACAGCCAACCCCAGTCATCTCCCAGGGCTCTGACCTCTGAAGCCCAAGCCTCAGCTCCCAGCCCCCACCGGCCCTGGCGGGTGAGGAGACAAGCCTCTCAGGCTGGTGAGTGCTGGTCAGCACTGATCCTCTGTGCAGGAATCTCTTTGCTTTGCCCTCTGCACCCCTGTTGCAGCTCTCTCTTCTGTGACTCTGAAGCTTCCCCTGCGCCCATCCCCCTGTCTCTTCCAGTGAAGGCCTTTCCTAGTGTGTGAAAGCTTTTCCTCCTTCACAGCTCCCTCCCAGAGGTGCAGGTCCCATCCCTATTCT
>NC_041215.1:109066268-109070626 GCF_002837175.3 Physeter macrocephalus
TTTTTGTGGTACACAGGCCTCTCACTGTTGTGGCCTCTCCCATTGCGGAGCACAGGCCCCGGACGCACAGGCTCAGTGGCCACAGCTCACGGGCCCAGCCGCTCTGCGGCATGTGGGATCCTCCCAGACCAGGGCACGAACCTGTGTCCCCTGCATCAGCAGGCGAACTCCCAATGACTGCGCCACCAGGGAAGCCCCCCCATCCCTATTCTTTTGTCTCTGTTCTTTCTTTTTCTTTTGCCCTACCCAGGTATGTGGGGAGTTTCTTGCCTTTTGGGAATTCTGAGGTCTTCTGCCAGCATTCAGTAGGTGTTCTGTAGGAGCTATTCCACATGTAGATGTATTTTTGATGTATTTGTGGGGAGGAAGGTGATCTCCACGTGTCACTCCTCCACCATCTGAAGTTATCCAAGGTAGAATTTCTAAGAGATGAAAAAAGGAGCCACTGGACAGTCTGCTACTTCTATAGAGTCTGGTAAAGGCATTTAAGATTTCTTCCATTGAGTCACTCTGTACGCATTTATTGTTTGTCTCTGGAAAGGGAAGGAGGAAAAGAAAGAGAAAAAGTGAAAAGAAAAGAAAAGAAGAGAAGAGAAAAGAAAAGAAAAGAAAAGAAAAAGGAAAGTAACAAGAGGAGAAATGGATGTTTGGAAAGTGATTTATAACTATTTCACTTAATCAAATGTTGACATATTGAACATCTTCCAGGCACTGGTCTAGGTGATAGGAAGAGAAAACCAAGTCCTGACTTTTGTGGAGTTTATGTTTGTGAGGAAAGAGAGACAATAAACAAATGAAGAGTAATTGCTGGGCCATGATTATTTCCATGAAGAAATAAAAGCTGGTCTAAATGGCTAGAGCATGGTGCCGAGTGAGGCACACTGTTTCATGTAGGGTGGTCAAGAAGGCTTCTCTGAGAAGGGGACTTTTACACAGAGAGTCGAGCAAAATAAGGAACAAAAGCTTGTGGGTATCTGGAGAGTAGGCATTCCAGGGAAGAGGGAAATGTGCCCACAAAAGCCTTGAGATAGCAACTTGCTTGGCAAGCCTGAGGGGCAGTGAGGAGAGCAGCATGGCTGGAGCCATGAGAGCAGTGGGGCATTGGAGGGATCGAGACAGGGAGGTAACTGGGTGAAAACTGGGTGAGTTTTTGGAGCTAAATTAAGTCCACTCTACTTAACCATTCTCGCCATTGGCTGTTATTTCTAGTTTTCTACGATGCATATACAATGCATAATACTCATGCTTAGAAAACAGTCAAAAGGGTTGGCATCAGATGTAGGTTGTTATGTTCTTTTTAAGACCCAACTCTATCTAATGATTTTCAGATGAGGTTACCTATGATTTCACTCCAGACTGCCTATGCCAGAGGCCATCATACTCACAGATTGTTCATAATCGTGACACTTGAGTTTCCTACTCTACAGAAGGGTGTATACAGATGAGAATGGAGTTCTGCCACGTATATCTTAGCCCCAGATCTAACATGCAGACATATTGCCCCCTTATTCCAATCTGCTCTGCTTCCTTCTGATTTAACTACAGGCAGTACCATGGACCACATCTACCTCTGAATTCTGCAGGTTGTGGAAAGAGGAAGTAGCCACAGCCACTGATCATATACATCACAGACATCTGAGTCCTTCCTTTCCTTTCACACACACACCATCCTCATGTGTTCCACAGAGTTGCCCCCCATCAAAAGGTAGAGAAAGGGGCAGAGTCATTGTCCTAAGTCTCCTTACGGGGGTACTTTTTCTGTGCCTAAAGATGTCATAGGACATTTCAAAACTAAGCTACCTTTTGAGATATGTACTAACAGTCATTTGCAACTTGGATACACAAAACAGCATGACTGCTGTGGTTCATTGTAATTTGTGAGTATTCTGGTCAAACCGAATGCTACCATTCAGGTCATACTGTAATACTACTATTATTGGAACGTTTGCTTGTAGCATGGAAAGAAATGTATTTGCTTTGGAAATCTCTGAAAATACTGATATAGGACCTGATTTAACAGAACTCTTTAATTCACAGTATTTAAAAGAATGCAGTATTTGAAGGCATTATTCTGTAAAATCTTTCCCATTCCTAGGAAGTAGGTGAGTTCACTCCACCACCATTATAATTTCCTCCTTTGTACATGCTTTGTACATGGTGGGTCTGGCCTCCCTGCTGCTTTGCTGCGGCTCCACAAGCAATAGCCAAGCTTGCTCAATTTCAGGATCCCCGATTTCTATGACTCATAGAAACTAGCAATTATAAACACATTGCCGTGTTGGGTCATTTTTCTTTGAGGCCCTGACTAGTAGAGAATTATACTCCAAGTCACATTTCCTGGTGTGTTGTCCTTTCCGATTGTAAACAGGCTCAACAGTGCTGCATTGTGTTAACCCACCAGGGTAGGTTGAGAAGCAATCAGAGTGAGTCTTAAAAACACTTGGCAGCAGGCCTAATGAAAAATGGAGTGGACAACCCCGGCCCACCAGCCATGCTGTGCCCCTTGGCACCCAGGTGTCCTGGGGGAGGCGTCATCATGCAGCCAGCCGCCTCCTGATGCAAGAGGGTGCAAGTGCTCCTTCTGCGTTTCAACAGTATTTTCCTCCCCACATCCTGCCCGGTGCCTCCGCCACCCTCCCTGCTTCGACTCCTGCTGCGGTAACCACGTCCACAAGAGCTGTGTGGCTGACAGGGTCTTGGTGCTCTGGTCATGTGTCAGGCCTGAGCCTCTGAGGTGGGAGAGCCAAGTTCAACACGTTGGTCCACCAGAGACCTCCCAGCCCCACGTAATATCAAATGGCGAAAGCTCTCTGACAGATCTCCATCTCCAGTGCTAAGACCCAGCTCCGCTCAATGACGAGCAGGCTACAAGGCTGGACACCCGGTGCTGCTCACCCTGTGCCAAACAACTAGCAAGACAGGAACACAACACAACCCATTAGTAGAGAGGCTGCCTAAAGTCAAAAGTTCACAGACACCCCAAACACACCACCAGACACGGTCCTGCCCACCAGAAAGACAAGATCCAGCCTTATCCACCAGAACATGGGCACCACTCCCCTCCACCAGGAAGCCTACACAACCCACTGAACCAACCTTACCCACTGGGGGCAGACACCAAAAACAACGGGAACTATGAAGCTGCAGCCTGTGAAAAGGAGACCCCAAACACAGTAAGTTAAGCAAAATGAGAAGACAGAGAAGTACACAGCACATAAAGGACAAAGGTAAAAACTCACCAGACTAAACAAATGAAGAGGAAATAGGCAGTCTACCTGAAAAGGAATTCAGAGTAATAATAGTAAAGATGATCCAAAATCTTAGAAATAGAATGAAGAAAATACAAGAAGCATTTAACAAGGACCTAGAAGAACTAAAGAACAAACAAACCATGAGGAAAACACAATAAATGAAATTTAAAATTCTCTAGAAGGAATCCACAGCAGAATAACTGAGGCAGAAGAACAGAAAAGTGACCTGGAACATAAAATAGTGGAAACAACTACCACAGAGCAGAATAAAGAAAAAAGAATGAAAAGAATTAAGGACAGTCTCAGAGACCTCAGGGACAACATTAAACACACCAACATTCGAATAATAGGGGTCCCAGAAGAAGAAGAGAAACAGAAAGGGACTGAGAAAATATTTGAAGAGATTATAGTTGAAAACTTCCTTAATATGGGAAAAGAAATAGTCAATCAAGTCCAGGAAGCACAGAGAGTCCCATACAGGATAAATCCAAGGAGAAACATGCCAAGACACATATTAATGAAACTATCAAAAATTACATACAAGTTTTAGCCACAGCAATCAGAGAAGAAAAAGAAATAAAAGGAATCCAAATCGGAAAAAAAAAAAAAGCAAAGCTGTCACTGTTTGCGGATGACATGATACTATACATAGAGAATCCTAAAGATGCTACCAGAAAACTACTAGAGCTAATCAATGAATTTGGTAATATAGCAGGATACAAAATTAATGCACAGAAATCTGTAGCATTCCTATACACTACTGACAGAAAATCTGAAAGTGAAATGGAGAAAACGCTGCTGTAGGAATCAGGCTCCCTGACTTCAGACTATACTACAAAGCTACAGTAATCAAGACAGTATGGTACAGGCACAAAAACAGAAATATAGATCAATGGAACAGGAGAGAAAGCCCAGAGATAAGCCCACTCACATATGGTTACCTTATCTTTGAAAAAGGAGGCAAGAATATACAGTGGAGAAAAGAAAGCCTTTTCAATAAGTGGTGCTGGGAAAACTGGACAGGTACATGTAAAATATGAAATTAGAACACTCCCTAACAGCATACACAAAAATAAATTCAAAATGGATTAAAGACCTAAATGTAAG
>NC_041215.1:109071154-109071905 GCF_002837175.3 Physeter macrocephalus
ACATACTAGAGAATGGACTTGAGGATATGGGGAGGGGGAAGGGTAAGTTGTGACAAAGTAAGAGAGTGGCATGGACATATATACACTACCAAACATAAAATAGATAGCTAGTGGGAAGTAGCTGCATAGCACAGGGAGATCAGATCCGTGCTTTGTGACCACCTAGAGGGGTTAGGGAGCGTAGGAGGGAGGGAGGCGCAAGAGGGAAGAGATATGAGAACATATGTATACGTATAACTGATTCACTTTGTTATAAAGCAGAAACTAACACACAATTGTAAAGCAATTATACTCCAATAAAGATGTTAAAAAAATTACATATAAAGAAAACATATTAAAAGCAGCAAGAGAAAAGCAGCAAATAACATACAAGGGAATCCCCATAAGATTAACAGCTGATTTCTCAGAGCAGAAACTCTGCAAGCCAGAGGGTTTGGCAGGACATATGTAAAGTGATGAAAGGGAAAAACCTACAACCAAGATTACCTGGCATGAATCTCATTCAGATTTGAAGGAGAAATTAAAACCTTTACAGACAAACAAAAGCTAAGAGAATTCAGCAGCTTTATAACAAATGCTTTACAACAAATGCCAGAAGAACATCTCTAGGCAGGAAACACAAGAGAAGCAAAAGACCTACAATAACAAACCCAAAACAATTAAGAAAATGGTAATAGGAACACACATATCAATAACTCTCTTAAATGTAAATGGATTAAATGCTCCAACCAAAAGACATAGACTGGCTGAA
>NC_041215.1:109072026-109073034 GCF_002837175.3 Physeter macrocephalus
AAAACTATTAAGAAAATGGTAATAGGAACATACATATCGATAATTACGTTAAATGTAAATGGATTAAATGCTCCAACCAAAAGACATAGACTGGCTGAAAGGATACAAAAATAAGACCTGTACATATGCTGTCTACAAGAGACCCACTTCAGACCTAGGGACACATTCAGACTGAAAGTGAGGGGATAGAAAAAGATATTCCATGTAAATGGAAATCAAAAGAAAGCTGCAATAGCAATTCTCCTATCAGACAAATTAGACTTTAAAATAAAGACTATTACAAGAGAAAAAGAAGGACACAACATAATGATCAAGGGATCAATCCAAGAAGAAGATATAACAATTGTAAATATTTATGCGCCCAACATAGGAGCACCTCAATACATAAGGCAAATGCTAACAGTCATAAAAGGGGAAATTGACAGTAACACAATCATAGTAGGGGACTTGAAATCCCACCTTCACCAATGGACAGATCATCCAAAATAAAAATAAGGAAACACAAGCTTTAAGTGACACATTAAACAAGATGTATCACTGAAGAAATAAAAGAGGAAATCAAAAAATACTTAGAAACAAATGAAAATGAAAACACAATGGCCCAAAACCTATGGGATGCAGCAAAAGTAGTTCCAAGAGGGAAGTGTATAGCAATACAGTCCTACCTCAAGAAACAAGAAAAATCTCAAATGAACAACCTAACCTTACACATAAAACAATTAGAGAAAGAAGAACAAAAAAACCCAAAGTTAGCAGAAGGAAAGAAATCATAAAGACTGGATAGCTACATGTAAAAGAATGAAATTAGAACACTCCCTAACACCATACACAAAAATAAACTCAAAATGGATTAAAGACTTAAATGTAATGCCAGACACTATAAAACTCTTAGAGGAAAACATAGCCAGAGCACTGTATGACATACATCACAGCAAGATCCTTTTTGACCCACCTCCTGGAGAAATGGAAATAAAAACAAAAATAAACAAATGGGACCTAATGAAACTT
>NC_041215.1:109073118-109086335 GCF_002837175.3 Physeter macrocephalus
TCAAACTCTTAGAGGAAAACATAGGCAGAACACTCTATGACATAAATCACAGCAAGATCCTTTTTGACCCACCTCCTAGAGAAATGGAACTAAAAACAAAAATAAACAAATGGGACCTAATGAAACTTTAAAACTTTTGCACAGCAAAGGAAACCATAAACAAGATGAAAGACAACCCTCAGAATGGGAGAAAATATTTGCCAATGAAACAACTGACAAAGGATTCATCTCCAAAATATGCAAGCAGCTCCTGCAGCTCAGTATCAAAAAAACAAACAATCCAATCCAAAATTGGGCAGAAAACCTAAATAGACATTTCTCCAAAGAAGATATACAGATTGCCAACATGTAAATTGATACAGCCAGTATGGAGAACATTATGGAGGTTCCTTAAAGAACTAAAACTAGAACTACCATATGACCCAGCAATCCCACTACTGGGCATATACCCTGAGAAAACCATAATTCAAAAACAGTCATGTACCACAATATTCATTGCAGCTCTATTTACAATAGCCAGGACATGGAAGGAAACTAAGTGTCCATCGACAGATGAACGGATAATGAAGATGTGGCACATATATACAATGGAATATTACTCAGCCATAAAAAGAAATGAAATTGAGTTATTTGTAGTGAGGTGGATGGACCTAGAGTCTGTCATACAGAGTGAAGTAAGTCAGAAAGAGAAAAATAAATACCATATGCTAATGCATATATATGGAATCTAAAAAAAAATGTTTTTGAGGAACCTAGGGGCAGGACAGGAATAAAGATGCAGATGTAGAGAATGGACTTGAGGACATGGGGAGGGGGAAGGGTCAGCTGGGATGAAGTGAGAGAGTGGCATGGACATGTATACACTACCAAATGTAAAATAGATAGCTAGTGGGAAGCAGCCACATAGCACAGGGAAATCAGCTCGGTGCTTTGTGACCAGCTAGAGGGGTGTGATAGAGAGGGTGGGAGGGAGATGCAAGAGAGAGGTGATGTGGGGATATATGAATACATACAGCTGATTCACTTTGTTATACAGCAGAAACTGACACACCACTGTAAAGCAATTATACTCCAATAAAGATTTAAAAAAGAAAACTGGGGTGGACCTAATAACTTTAATAGGCGCTTTTTCTTTTTGTAGTTTCTTGCAGTTTGGTTTTTATTAATATCAGGCAATTGGGGACTTTTAAAGCCATTTACTCTGTATTTGAATTCTCATTGAGTGAGAGTTGCAAGGTAGAGCAAGTGTCTGGTGGCTGTTAACTGAGTCAGGGGTCATTGAAAATGTAGTGTGCAGAATTGAATTTTGATTTTTTTAAAAATGAGTCATTAACTTTTGGGCCACATGCTCCTCTGTTCCCAGGAATGGAGTGACAGGGGCTCGATGCCTGTTCTTTCCAAAGCGTTGCATTTTCCTTGTGCCACCCACTTGAGTTTTGATGTTCTTTGAATTATGGTGTTTGATCTCTGTTCCTAAGGAATGAAGATTCTACCCATTCTTTCTTTGGATGAGTTGCTTCTGGCTGATGACCCTCGAATTGAAAATGATGTTTCCCCTGTGAACGTCCTAAGTTTAAATTCAATGTTCTTCATATGGTCAGTGACTCACATGTGGATAGCTAGTATGATTTATGGAGTTTTGCTGTCTTCAAAGTAAAAGTTTCTCATGGCCCTTGGGGAAGATGCTCAGAGAGACCCATCCCCTAGACTGTGCTGGACCAGTTGACAGAATCAGGAGATGAAGTTCTCTCTACTTTCTTCCAAATGACTTGGATTAATACTGGTGTTATTTTCCATACCAAAGCCCAATTACATGGTGGAAGATTTTTAGTAATTGGGCCCTTTGGATTTTAAATCTTCTCAGGTCAGTGCCCATGAGGAAAGCCTTCAGTAGGAGGAAACCTGGGGCTTCGCACAGAAGGTAAATCTGATTTATAGATGGACATGGCATTACGTCTGTCACAAGTACATTATGAATGGGCATTATACATTTTCTAACACACAAATCAACTCTCCCTGGCAAATTATCCCTCCTCCTAATGGATTGCACCATTGGAAGTTCCTCATAATATTCATCCTAAGTTTTCACTTTTCTTAGTTTCATTACATTGATGAGTATATCCTTTTGCCTATGTCTTAGGGATGTTAGGTATATTAGGCTAAAGTTTATAAATCACCTTACAGTTCTCCATCTGGGCCCACTAAAATAGTAAAAAGCAGTTGTAGATAATAAATGGATGCTGATTTCTGTTCAACCTTTATACTATACTGGGGTGTAAGGAATACACCTTTAAGTAGATAAACATTTTTCTTCTTAAATATGGGAAGTCATCTAAATAGCACTCAACCAGCTTTTCAGTTGTTTAGCTGCCATTAAGTTAGGATTTTGTTTCTTTGCTTAGAGAGAATCATGTCCAGTGTTGGTTTCCTTTTTCTTTATCTTTTCCCTGTCTGCCAACCTCTTGCTATGTGATGCTTCCCTACAGACTCTGGATCTTTACTTTTCGGGAGAAACTGTACCTGGACTGGCCTCTCTCTGAGCACAGAAGCCAGGGATGCTTTCAGACTTGAAAACACAATGATGGGGCCTTCCACCACAAAGTGGAGCTAAATCTGGGATTGCGCTCATTTTGGAAAACCAACAATAGACTGTGGTAGGACCTCTAACAGAGTGGCTGAGGTCAGCAGGTAGGGGTGGACTCACTCCCTACCCGTGCACAGAGCCTGTTCTGCCCTGGGAAAGGACCCAGCTGTCATCCTCTCCCCATCCAGTCTGTGGGAGTGCACACACAAGGCCCCGGTATTTATGTGTGATCCCAAACAGTTCAGTAATGTTGTAATAAAATGCACACTTCACATCTGTACTGTGAAATTCCTAAACCATAATGAATACTGCTTCTTGGCTTCACTTCGTGCAGTGGAATTAATGTTCCCTCATGAATTGGAGCATGGTACTCACTTGTTAACAGCCTCTTGAGGTAGGCCAGCTAGGTTAATCCAAGTCTGTTTTCTGTGGGTAGTCTAGGATTACATGTTTCTCTGCTTGCCTGTGTTACATCTCACCTTCAAGATTACTTTTTTCATTTAAGTGGTTCATTCTTTTCATCATCCAGCCTTTATTGAGCATGGAGTATGTGCAGGACAACAAGTGTTAACAAAGATCATTGTACAAGATCATTATAAAAGAATAATCTAGATAGTTATTTTAAAAGATATAATCTAGACTCTTGGAAAATAGGAAGTGACTAGCTCTGTTGAAGAGCTTCCCAGAGGACTTGGTAGTGGGAGAAAAGGGCAAAGGGAAAAGCTGAGGCAGGGTATGGAAGTGTGAGCATGCATGGGGGTCAGGGAAGGACCCGTGGTGGAGAAGGGCACATGTAGGGTATGTAAGGGTGAAGTGGTCGGAAATGGGGCTGCAAACATGATGATGATACTGATAACAACAGTAGACTATGAAAGGCTTGGATGTCATGTTCAGGAATTTAAACTTTATCCTAGTCATTGAGCAGTTTTTGTGTAGAGTCGTAAGATGATTATATGTATGTGTGTATAAATATATATACATATTCATACATGTAAATATGCACACACACATACATACATACATATATCATCCTTTTAAGTGTGACATATCATTCCAGCCACTCATCCTATATATATATATATACACATATATATATATAAAATGCAGAAAAGAGCCTCTTTTACAAGAGAAAGTAAGAGTGTTCCCTTGCATGTGCCCTCTCTCTCTTCCTCTCTCTCTCTCTCTCTTTCTCTCTCTCTCTCTCTCTCTCTTTCTCTCTCTCTCTCTCTCTCTCTCTTTTCTTTTTCTCTCTACTCACTCTCTTACTCTCTTTCCCAGATCTGTTTTTGGAACAGTAGTACTGAAGAAGCGTCCATTCGTTTAGCCAGGGCAAGCCAGAGGATCACGGAAATGACCCCTACAGAGCAGGAAAGAGATTCTCTCCAGGTATTTTTCTTACCAAAAGAAAGGTCAGGTTCACTGTAACTGCAGCAACAGTAAGAACAACTATGATTTATTGAACATATACGTATACTCTATATGTAAGACATGTATTGTGTGGTTTACATGCCTCATACCATTTAATCCTTACAGTAACCATCTGAGGTGTGTACTATTATTAGCCCTGTTTTACAGGTGAGAAAACTGAGGCTCAGAAGTTAGCTTGCTCAAGGTCACACAGCAGATAATGGAATTCAAGCCCAGCCGGTCTGTTCTGGAGCAGGTGTTTCTGACCACCACGCCACAAGTTGTGCAGGCCAGGGACCATGACCTCTCAGTGTCCAATTAGAAACTCTTTTTGCAAGTCAGTTTCTGGTTAGAATGGAGGGACGCGGCACACTGTTAAGAATGATGGTGCTTTTTTAGGATTGTCTTACTGTTATGCCTCCCTCTTTGAGCAAATAGTCTTACAAGGAATGTGCAACACCTACCTTTCTCTTGGTCAGCGCAGTGGCATGGATGAGTCCGATGATGTATGAGAACGTCCTTTGATCATTGTAAAATCCTTTATTGATATCGTATCTGTTGATATTCATTCTGAATGTATGTAGGAACTAGACAGCAAGCACATTCACAAACAGGACAGATATTTTGAAAATTAGTATTGGCCCCTGAAGGGTCGGCCTCGAGAGTAGATGTGTGCACAGCCCCGCCAAGCCCAGGGTCAGGTGCCCATCAGCATCCAAGCCCCGAAGCCAGCCCTTGCTGTTCGCCCTGTCCGTCCAGATTTTTTACCAGGTGGAAGCACAGCTGTCACGGTTAATGACCAGCTGTTTTTTATTTTAACAATGGCTATTAAAGCCCCCCCACAAGTATTGTTTCTGTACTATTCCCTCAGCAACTTTGGTACCTGGTTCTCAAGCTTTAATCAGGTCACTGAACACAGCCTCCCAACCTGAGCCCCTCCCCCCCTCCCCCAGGTCATCACGCAGAGTGAGTGCTTCCTGCTCAAGTGGCACTGTCAGATCTCTGCTGGGTGGGCTTCACAGAGAAGGCAGAGGAAGGTTAGACGTGGCTCAGGTGGAGTGTTTCTAAAGCCATCTTAGGCAAAGGAGATGAAGCTTTGACGTAGACTTCGGCTGTTTCCAAAGCAGCTTAGAAACAGAGGGGAAAACAATCTTGGTACTGGTCTTCCTGTATCAAAACTTTGCTCATTGTAGTGTCAGTATTCAGCATACAGGGAAGCCCAGGAAAGGACCCCTAGGACCTCTTTTTTTTTTTTTTTGGGGACGCGGGGCCTCTCATGCTGTGGCCTCTCCCGTTGCGGGGCCTCACGGGCCCAGCCGCTCCGCGGCATGTGGGATCTTCCCGGACCGGGGCGCGAACCCGTGTCCCCTGCATCGGCAGGCGGACTCTCAACCACTGCGCCACCAGGGAAGCTCCCCCCGCTCGGACCTCTTTAACCACTTGGTGCCTCCTCCCTGGTATGGGCCTACTGTGGTGCCACCATGCTACATTCATTTCTTGGCTCCTACAAGAAACTTGAGCTGATTTTTATTGTTGTTGCTGCTCTCTATATATTTGCACCATTTTATATCCTAAGCTGAGTTCTTGATTTTGCAGCAGCATACTAAAAAGCAGTGTGAATTGGCAGGTTTGGGGTATGATTTGCAGCTGGTCTATCACTTCCTCTTACTGGAAGCTTCAGCTTCAAGTATGATACAATTATCATATTTTACAGGACCTGAGCTTATATTTGCATCTGCTCATCTTTTGTTATTGTCTTTTTAAAAATACTCTCTTTCCGCATTTATTTTTCAGTAGATGAATAGTCCAATACACTCATTTTATACACTTTCTCGTCTCGGTATAAATTCATATGGTCCAGTGCTATTGAAATCAGAGCACCGGACCTGATTTCTAAGCACCGAGGTCTAAGCCCTTTGGACAGTTTTTGGAGATTGAAAACGATGACCATGCAAATGCAGCCCTGGGTTACAGTAATATCTCTAACCATCCCCTTTTTACTCATTGTCATTGTTTAGGTTAAAATGTGTATGGAAGCCACAGTGGTTTTTCAGCATGCAAAGATTATTGCAGAAACTTCCTCTGTTAATGGAAATTATTGGAGGATGGAAATGGTACTTCAACAGCAAGGATGACATTAATTATGGGAAAAGCAGTCATATCTGGCAGTTGGCAAGCATGCGTTATTCTTCAACTCTCTTCCATGGGTTTGTGTCCAGCCAGCATTAAAAATCGAAAAGCTTTTTATTTTGGCAAAGTTTTCACAGCATTTGGACTTCTTGCATCTAGATAAAAGATAATTTGGAAAGAAATTATGTTGATGAAATTGAAGAATTCAGTAATGAGTTCTGTGTAGATGAATCAATGCCCAATTAAATGATTATATCAAATCCAACTTTAAATGTTGACTTAAAACGATCACATTTTAAAGAGTTTGAAAGTAAGATGCTATGCATCTAATCAGAAGAACAAAGTCCTATTCCTCAGCCCGGTAGGGGAATGGACTATTCTGATTGGTCCAAGAGTTTGATTAATGGAAACTTAGGACAGGAATTACCTGTATGCTGAGAATGAGAATAGTTTGCAATAATCCAGCTTATTTTCATTCCATAGTTCCCTTTCCTTTTTTGCAACTTTTCTCTGTTTCTCAGGGTTTGTTTGGTTTTTTTTCCTTTTTCCCTGTCTACACCCCTTTTTCAAGGCTTTCTTCTCTGTTTATCACTGTTTTAATGTTCTCACCACCTTCTACAAAATCTGTTTTTCTTACCCACCTCTTCGTGTCCCTTCACAGCAGTGAATACAACCAATCAGAGCAACATTTGTTGCTTCATTCGTTCACTCAATTAGCATTTATTGAGACCTTGCCATGTTTAAGGCACTAACTTGACCGCCGGAAGAGCTACCAAAACTACAGAAGTAGACATCTTGCCATCAGCACAAAAGTGCATTCTTGGGATCCATAAAATGCCCAGTGCAATCAGATCGTTGAGCATATATGACAGGAAAAACATAAAGCTGGAAAGTTAGATGGCTGTCAGTTACTGAGAGCCTTTATTCACTAGTTAATAGAAAACCATTGACAGTGTGTGTGTATGTTTGGTTTCGTTGTTCAGATTAGGTTTTGACACAAGAACATCAGTTTTTCAGCAAGTCGTCTGTTTAGTTCTTCCTTTCTCCTCCTCTCGTCTTCATTCATCTTCCTAGAACTGAATTCTGCTGGTATAACAGTCGGTTGCAAAATAATTTGGTTAATATAAATGTAGGGCTATTGTGTGTCTGATTCCAGCATTAATGGTAGCATGGGTCTGGTAACTTTGTGAAGCTGCACGTTGAGGTACATGTTTGGATCAACAGTGATTATTCCCAGTGTGCCCAGTAATTTATTCTATCAGATGAGCTTCCCCTACTAGTGTACTAGTATTATTTTTGATCTATTAGAATCTTTTCTAAGCAATTACATACTTAAGGTTCCTAATGGTTTTGATTTATACTCCAGATTCAAGTTTAAATCTCAACTATAAGAATGTTGCTAGGTTTTTTGTTTTTTGTTTTTTAAATGAAAATAAATCAAGACTAAATAAACAAAAGAGCTTGGGACTTCTCTGGTGGCGCAGTGGTTAAGAATCCGCCTGCCAATGCAGGGGACACAGGTTCAAGCCCTGGTCCGGGAAGATCCCACATGCTGCTGAGCAACTAAGCCCGTGCGCCACAACTACTGAGCCTGCGCTCTAGAGCCCGCGAGCCACAACTACTGAGCCCGTGTGCCACAATTACTGAAGCCCATGCTCCTCAACAAAGAAAAACCACTGCAATGAGAAGACCGCGCACCGCAGCAAAGAGTAGCCCCCTGCTCACCGCAACTAGAGAAAGCCCGTGTGCAGCAACGAAGACCCAACACGGCCAAAAATACATAAATTAATTAACAAAAGAACTTGAAAGGTGCAATCTTAATAAGACTTAACCAAAGGACAGATGTCATAAAACTTCCTTAAAAACATTTTGATAGTATGAATCCTATTATTTAACAGGTCTGGTTCAAAAAACTAGGTAGCCATTAGGGAAGCAGATTAATTTTTTGTGTTAACTGCTACTGAGTAGATGTTTGAGACTTCTGTTTCATTGACTCAATAAATATTAATGAACAAGGTGATATGCCAGGCCTTGAGAATGTAATGGCTCAAAAAAGAGGCATTGTCTCAATTCTAATGAAGTTGGCAATCTGATGTCTTGTGTAAACCAAATTAATAGACTGACACCATTCATGAATACTGAAAAAAAAACTGTAATGCAGCAGAATATTTTTAATAAAACATAACCCTTTTTTAAAAGTTATTTTTATTAAAAATTATTTTTGCTATACAAAAAATTAACATGTACACGTATATTAATGCTTCCAGCTATTTTAAATAAATATCATTAGGCAATTGGGGTTCAGCAGTATGGCTATGATGACCATAAGCACATTCAGAATGTTCACAGTCATAATTTCACGTATTCCATCTCACTGCCAACATAGGTTTATTTGAACTTTCAGGTCTGATGCCTCAGTTCTTTGTTTAAGAAATAGAGCAACAGTAACTATAATGATCACTTCTAACATATGAGGCAGCATTAAGAGTGAGACAAGCACTACTTTGGGGTCAGGCAGATCTCAGTTTGGATCTTGTCTTTGCCACCGTATGACCCTTTGGGCAAGTTGCTTTAACACTCTCTGAAATCTAGTTTCCTCGTGTGTCAAAGGAGGCAGAAATGGAAATGGTCACATTGATTTTTTTTTTTTTTTGGTCACATTGATTTTAACTCATGATACTGACTGTAGAGTGTTCCAGAGAATCTTTTCTTTCTAGTAACTATAATGGGAGTGATTTGAACGTGCCCACTGACTAAACTATTAAAAAAATTCTGAAGAGCTTAAAATTTTGCATATATTTACATTGTTTAGTCTTTATAAATGCAAGTATATTTTAAATATGCTAGAGAGCTTTAGTCAATGAATATCCTTTATAAGACTTAATAGTTAGAAGAGATAGTATGAACTCATAAGGAATAATGTGAACAAACTATTATCATTTTAAGATTTAGTCATATTTTGAAGGTCAACTTTGTTTCTTTTAGGATGTGTAAAGAAGGTTGTCACAGAGTACAATAAACTAAAACAGCAGAGGAGTAAATAACTCACATATTATACCCAAGAAACAATTGGAAACCAAATTCAATAAGTACTGGGTATTAGAACCTAGTGATTACTGTAACTAACCGAAACTCCACCAAAGTCCTTTTATTCTGTTCCTGGAAAATACAGGACAGGTGTGAACAGACAGATTTCTTGGGGAATGCTTTTCCTAATACCTTTTTTTTCATCTTTTCATCAGACCTTTGTCTTCTGCCAAGTAAGAGTTTATATGTCAGTCAGTGTTACAAGATCTCTTTTTGTAGGTAGACAGATGAGAAAAGGAAATGAGGAGTGGTGTCTGGCTCTTTAATTAAAGATGTAGAGCCAGAGTTTGCTCTTCAAGCTTATTGGCAAGACACATATGCACACATGTACACACGCACACACACACATACACTCACACACAAAGTGCATCTGATAGATGAAGCCAAGTTTGTAAATTGTATCCACAATCATAGTTTCTATGGTAACTGTATCTTAGGCCCAGACACAAACAGAGCTGGGCAGGAGATGTCTGATTTTATTTTCTCCAAAGATAATCAGAAGAGAGATCATTCAGGCTGTGGCCCAATGTGTACATATGTATATGTGTACATATGTATAAGTGTACATATGTATATGTATATGGCTAGAACTTGGATGGCGCTAGCATGAGATTTAATGCTTAAATCCCAATAAATGTGTTATAACTTTATAATGTTGCAGATTGCTTTGCTATCTTTGTCATTCAGCTTTAAAATAACTATGTGCATACATATAGTTACTATGTTAATAAGGTGTAATTGGTTAACATAATGTGGAAACTATATACAAGATAACATTTATAAATGTGTGTAGGTTAGAAGGGACTTCAAGGATTTACTTTTTAACTCTAACATTTTACAAGGGAGGAAAAGGCACAAAAGGCACAAAACGGTTAAAAGGCTTATCCAAGAGTTATTTAAAAAATATTTTTATTTGCTGTATTTTCTAAACTAGCAGATGTTCTAAGCAAGTCTATAAGCTGAATACCCAGTTATTTGACAAAATTACTGAAATTAAATTAGAGAAAATAAACACTTCAGAAATAATGGTTTGAATGAGTGTGTGTACTTTTGCTTCTCTAGATAGCATATTTGTAAATACATATCTCAGGAATAATATACTTCACATTGCAAAAGAGAAATAATTAAGCAGCTTATTTTAATTAGTTTCTTTTTGTTTAGATGGAATATTGTCAGTTGCCCTTCCTCCAAACATGTAGCATTTTAGCAGAGTGTCTGAATATTAGAAGATTCTCAAAGCCAAGTTTATAACTTTTTAGATGTTTTTATTGAGTTGATTCCTTTAAAAACCTTCCAGCCAAACCTATAGCTAGGTGAAAGCAATGTAATTAAAAGAAAGCTTCTGGAAACTGCTCAAAAATATCTGTCATCATACCAACTTGAAATGAAAGGCATATTTCCTAAAATGGCATCTACATTTTTATACTTTGCATTTTAATCTTATGATGTGTCTGGCAGCGTGAAACTCATTTTTGGGTAATGGGTCTGAGTAAGACATATTTGTAAGTGAGGATGTTATGTATAGGTGAATAAGCTGTATTGCACCTTTGCACAACCTTTCCATCACAGCAGCTTTTAAATTTCCTCAGGAAAATTGACTTATGGGACATAAATTACAACATTGGCAAAAATGCGTCCTAACCTGTAGGAATTGGAAAACATGTTAATTTTGAATTGTTTCCGCTTTTCATACTCAGATATTTGATTTATCCTTTTATTTTTAATGAATTGTTTAAAAATGTTTGAAAGGGCATTAAATCTTCCCCTCTTCCATTAATCTGCAAATGGGGGAAACAGGGGTGTTAAATGGCCTCTTTAGTATATTGCTTTATGAAACTGCTGATTCTTGCAATGCCAGGCTAGAAATACACACTAATTTAAGGAACACTGAATCTAAGTGGCAAGCTCCTTGCTTTTGTAGAGAAAAGACTAATAGCTTTATTTTAACAAGGCTCTTAACACCCCAGCCAGCAGCAGGCACTGAGTGAATGAAATTGGGAGAACTCCCATGGACTAAAAGCATCTTTATTCAACATCCCCCCTGCTCGCCCCCCGCCCCCAAACACCAAGCCCTCCTGATAGGCTGTAATAAGCTGTCATAATCCAAACAAAGAAGATCGCCATGTGCAAGGCACACCAAGGTATGAGCTTTTCAAGTTGTTTTGAATAAGCTCTCTGAAGTTTCACTTCCTGAGCAGTAGAGAGATAAATATGCCCCAAATCCAAGCATAAATTCTAACGTTACATTGTTGTGGAAAAGACTATGTTTCTGTTATGGCTTAAGTCAAGATTATTCCTATCAGATGTATATTTAGGTCATTACATTAAAAAAAAAAAAAAACCTGCATGATACCAAGTGAGATAAAGGGCTTCTTTTAAAAAAATTAATTGGATCAAAGCCGCTGACCTTATGTTTTTGTGATGCGAGACATTACCTAATAAGGAGTTCTTCAAGGAGACACATTTCTGAGTCTTGTTGAGCACAGAGCAAAATGAGAAATGAGCTTATAAATGCCTCTGCCAGTTCTTTCTCCCCTCACTCCCTCCAAAAGTGGCTTGACTTCCTAAGGACCCGACTAAAACTTATAATTAGTTTCTCTTTGGCAACCCTCTAGCTGCAGTTTCCTACTTTCAGCTCACAGCTATTTGTAAGAATCTTTGTCCCCAACACAATAATCTGTATTGCCACCATTTCTGATTGGGATAGTAAAAGTGATCAAATTACAGGAGGAGATTAGATAAGTTATGATTTATCCATAAATCTTATATAGCTATTAAAATTCACATTTGTGGAAACATATCTACTAGCACAGGAAAATGCCAGTAGTAAATAGTTGGGAAAAAATTCTATATACCATTAAAATATGTATATATTTGTAAATGTTAACAGAGGTCATCTTTGGGTGACTTAGGGAGAAAAAAACAGGTAAATCTGTTTTTTAAATAATGGAACACAAACGTATTGCTATCATCTCCCTTGACTAACCGTGTGTCCCTGAGCAGGAAATGACTTTTCTCATCTCTGTGTCTTAGAGTACTTAGCATACGGCTCTAATATTTAGAGTCACTCACAAATGTTTATTTACTTGAAAGTATTAATCTCATTTTCTGAGCATGATAGCATAAGACAGTGCAACCAGTGGGTGTTTATTTATTAGAAAACTGTAAAGATTTTCAACACCATAGAGTCTGGCTTTCAATAAAGCACCAAGCAACATCTCATTGCCAATTCCCACATACCCTTTTACAGACTTTCTATCAGTCACTGTTCAGTTGCAGTGAACAATATACACTCTAGCTAGTTTAAGCAGGAACAAATTTATTACACCATATTAACAGGCTTACAGAATCATAAGGAAGGCTAGGAAACAAATTCTTAGATAAGCTTTCAGGAATGATTTCCCAAACCACACAACAGAACTAGGCTACCCAGGGAGCTTCTGCCATTTCTTTGAGGAAGGTTTTGGCTCCACAAGCCACACAATAATGCCTATATCAGAAGCCACCATAATTAGGAAGGTGCCACAAACAGGAATTCACCTTTAGTGCTACCAGCTCCAAAGCTAGCTATGAAAGCTACACTCCACCCCCAGAAACTAGCAATGGCACATCTGCTAACACTGCCATGGGAAAACCAAGCACACCTTTGGACGTTCTTGCCCGAATCAACAGTGGAAGCATCGCCACTGCCTCAACTCCATTTCTCAAATGACATGGCCCACCTTAAATCACACCCAGAACATTGACTGCAAGGGAATTCTGGGAAAGGTAGTTTTCAGCTTTCCAGGCTCTACGGTTCAGAGTGACCCTTGACAAGGAGGGAGGATCGAGTAAAGCTGGCCAACGCACCATATAAGCCACAGATCTTGTCTTACTGAAGCTCTTGGCTGCTTTTGACACTGTGAACCACTCCCTCTTTCGTGGAATTCTTTTCCCTTAATTCCTGTGATAACGTTCTCTCCTTGCTCTCTTCTTTTTTTTTTTTTTTTTTTTTTTGGTGGTATGCGGG
>NC_041215.1:109086359-109091016 GCF_002837175.3 Physeter macrocephalus
GCCCAGCCGCTCCGCGGCATGTGGGATCCTCCCAGACCGGGGCGCGAACCTGGTTCCCCTGCATCGGCAGGCGGACGCGCAACCACTGCGCCACCAGGGAAGCCCCTTGCTCTCTTCTTGACCAACAACTTTCACTCAGACTCCCTCCTGGGTTCAACGTTTTTTTTTTTGCCTGCCCCTTAAATTATGGTATTTCTAAGATTATTATTGGTATTCTCTCTTTTCATCGCATGTCTTTTCTTCTGTTCTGTCCCTGTAGATTCTTCCTGGGCAGTCTAATTCTTTTCCAAGGTTTCAGGTACCATCTATAGGCTGAATGTTTCTCAATTCTACATGTCTAGTCCAGATTTTTCTTCTACGTTGCGAACTTTTATACTCAATTATCTCTCAGACATTTCCATCAGATGTCCCAACTCAAGCTTAATATATCTAAGTGTTCCCTCCTCCAACCCCTACCCCTACCCCCCTAAATCTGTTCTTTCTTTAGTCCCATCTTGGCAACAGTTATCAAATTCACCTAGTTGCTAAGTTCTGAAACTTAAGCATGATTCCAGATACATCCTTCCCATTAATTCTCAGTCAGTTGTATTAAATTTACCCTCTTAACATCTTTATGATGCTCCCTTGTCTCCATCCTTTTGAATAGCCCCTTGTTTAGGCCTTTATCATCTCTGACTTAGACTGTCACAGGAACCTCCATACTATGGCAAGAATAATCTCTCTAACTGTTCAATATGTGCTATCACTTATGTAATATCACTTCTCAGTGGTTCACCATCAACTAATGGTAAAATCAAGTTCCTTGGCATGAGCTCCTCCAAGATCCAGTCTATGGCAGTTTCTCCAGAGCTTGGACTCTGGGATCAGACAGACCTGAACCTTGTCTCAGATATGCCGTGTCCTAGCTGTATGACCTTAGGCAACTGCTCAGTTTTCTCATGTGCAAAATTGGGCAACCATTGGGGATATTTGGGAGGAATGAATGGGCTAATGCAAATAAAATATTTAGCCTTGTGCTTGGCACTCAATAAGGGCCAAATAAGTGTTAAATTGTAGTAATCCAAGAAGTACTAAAAAATGGAGGGTGAGTCCGTGTTGGATAGTCTACATTCTTGGGTAGACTCAATATTGTCTATATGTCAGTTCTTCCCAGCTTGATCTATATATTCAATGTACTCCCAATCAAAATCCCAGCAAGTTACAAACTGATTCTAAAGTTTATGTGGAGAGGCAAAAGTCCCAGAATAGCCAACACAATGTTGAATGAGAAGAACAAAGTTGGAGGACAGACACTACCCAACTTCGAGACTTAATATAAAGCTACAGTAATCAAGACAGTATGGTATCGGTGAAAAAATCAACAAATAGATCAGTGGAACAGAATAGAGAGCCCAGAAATAGACCCACAGAAACACAGTCAACGGTTCTTTGACAAAGCTGCAAAAGCGATATAATAGAGCAAAATAGTCTTTTCAACAAATGGTGCTGGAACAACTGAACATCCACATGCAAAAAAAAAAAAAAATGAAAAAAGAAAAAAAGAATCTAGACACAGTCTTCACAAAAATTATCACAGACCTAAATGTAAGATGCAAAACTGTAAAACTCCTAGAAGATAACATTGGAAAAAATCCAAATGACCTTAAGTTTGGTGATGACTTTTTAGATATGACACCAAAAGCATGATCCATGATATATATGGGAACTCTCTGTACTTTCCTCTCAATTTTGCTACAAACCTAAAACTTCTCTAAAAAATAAAATCTATTTTAAAAAGTGCACTAGTGGCAATAATATTGTTGTAACCATAATAGTAGCACCAGTGATATTGTTGCTACTGTTACTAATATCCTTTTCCTTAGAGCCTCTGTTTCTTCTTTTACCAAAATTTTGACATTCCCTGGGAGCACAGTGCTCCTATTATGCCTCCATGTTGTTTCACTTTTGTTCTGTCTACTGAGAATGCCTTCTCCTGCTACTCCTACCCCTCCTTCTCCTAACAAACTCCTCCTCATTCATATTCAAGTTTTAGATGAAGCTTCAACACCCACATGAAGCCGGCTTCAACTCTCCCAGGTGGACTCTGGTATCTGTTCCTTCAGACTCCCACTACCTCCTTCAGACTGACACTCCAGCGGTGATCTCATTGTACTGTAATTGTTTGCAGGCCTGTCTCTTTTATACTTAAAGCAATGAAGAAATCAAGCCTCTGTTCATTGCTTTGAAAGTGGTACCTAATGTGGCATTAGAATACAGAAGGTGTTCAGTAATTACTAATTGAATGATTGTATTAAAGATGCTGCAGTATTAATAGGGAAACACACAAATACATATACAATTGGTGAAGAATGGAATAATTTTTTAATTGAAGTATAGTTGATTTACAATATTGTGTTAGTTTCAGGTGTACAGCATGATTCGGTTATACATATATATGTGTATATCTATGTTCTTTTTTTGATTCTTTTCCATTATAGTGTATTACAAAATATTGAATCTGTGCTATACAGCAAATCCTTGTTGTTTATCAATTTTACTCTCATACTCCCAATTTATCCCTCCCCTCCTTCCCCTTTGGTAACCATAAACTTGTTTTCTATGTCTGTGGGTCTGTTTCTGTTTTGTAAATAAGTTCATTTGTATGATTTTTTTAGATTCCACATATAAGCAATACCATATGATATTTGTCTTGCTCTGTCTGAATTACTTCACTTAGTATGATAATCTCTAGGTCCTTCCATGTTGCTGCAAATGGCAATATTTCATTCTTTTCTATGGCTGAGTAATATTCCACCATATATATATATATGTGTGTGTGTGTGTGTTGTGTGTGTGTGTATACACACACACACAACACACACACACACCCCACATCTTCTTTATCCACTCATCTGTTAATGGACCTTTAGGTTGCTTCCATGTCTTGGCTATTGTAAATAGTGCTGCAGTGAACACTGTGGTGCCTTTATCTTTTTGAATTAGAGCTTTCATCTTTTCCAGATGTATGCCCAGGAGTAAGATTGCTGGATCATATGGTAACCCTATTTTTAGTTTTTTTGAGAAACCTCCATACTGTTTTCAAGAACAGAATAATTTTTGATGTATAAGCATGCCATCCATCTTCTGAAACCTGGCCTTTGCTCTTCTACTTCCATGAAGTTTTTCCAAACACCTTCATCTGTGCTTCTACTAGTAACATCCTGAATGACATTGGTTCATGCATTGTCCTACATCACTCTTTAATTATTTCATTTCTGATCCTTGTTTTCCCAACAAGACTAAAAGCTGCTTAAAGATAAGGATCATCCTACATTTCACAGAATCTAGCACGCCAGCAGCTTACCAGAAGAAACACAGCACATGGGCGCTGCCTCCTGAGATACCAGAATGTTGACTGCCATCATTAGGCCAGGCCAGTTCAGATAATGGCCCTGAAAGTATTAACTTGGAGTTTTGTGGCCACGTGAAAAAAATTAGTTGTAAATGTCTAAAGCCATACTAAGGATACATAAATATGATGTTTTTCATTTTTTTTTAATTTTTATTTTACCCACAGTCTCCTAAAAGACCCACCTCATTCCTTATTCTTCTATATCTACGGCAATGAAGCATGATGTTTTGTTTTGTTTTGTTTTGTTTTTTTAACATCTTTATTGGAGTATAACTGTTTTACAATAGTGTGTTAGTTTCTCCTTTACAACAAAGTGAATCAGTTATACATATACATATGTTCCCATATCTCTTCCCTCTTGCGTCTCCCTCCCTCCCACCCTCCCTATCCCACCCCTCTCATGGTCACAAAGCACAGAGGTGATCTCCCTGTGCTATGCGGCAGCTTCCCACTAGCTATCTAATTTAAGGTTGCTTCCATGTCCTGGCTATTGTAAATAGAGCGAAGCATGATGTTTTTAAAACAACCACAATTAGTAATCTTCAACATATTTCTGGTATTTACATTAATTCTCCCTTCATAAAAAAATAGGTCAAAAACAAAACAAACCTTATATAGGAGTGACTGGGGATAATACTTCTATCCATCGCTTCTTTTTCTGTGCCATTTATTTATCCCCTAACTGTCTGACACCATCCTTGCCCCTAGTTTTTGTTAAAACGGTCAGCATGGGCTTCCCTGGTGGCGCAGTGGTTGGGAGTCCACCTGCCGATGAAATCAGGGCTTTATTCTAATGCAGAGAATTCTGTCTCTCTGTAGTTGCTTCTAAATCTGTAAGTGCAATCTCCATCCTACCTAGGTAGCTATTAGGCTGTCAGCCTCTCAGATAACTCCAGGTGTTCCTGTTCCATGTATTGGTGAAATATAGAGGTTTTACAGGGCACTCTCCTAAGGGCCTCCTGTAATAATGTGATACCAGGAATAGTCTTTTTCTTCTTTTTTTTTTTTTTTTTTTTTTGCGGTACGCGGGCCTCTAAATCTGTAAGTGCAATCTCCATCCTACCTAGGTAGCTATTAGGCTGTCAGCCTCTCAGATAACTCCAGGTGTTCCTGTTCCATGTATTGGTGAAATATAGAGGTTTTACAGGGCACTCTCCTAAGGGCCTCCTGTAATAATGCGATACCAGGAATAGTCTTTCTTCTTTTTTTTTTTTTTTTTTTTTTTTTGCGGTACGCGGGCCTCTCACTGTTGGGGCCTCTCCCATT
>NC_041215.1:109091280-109113930 GCF_002837175.3 Physeter macrocephalus
CCCGGACCGGGGCACGAACCCGTGTCCCCTGCATCGGCAGGCGGACTCTCAACCACTGCGCCACCAGGGAAGCCCGAATAGTCTTTCTTAACTCTAAATGTGCATATATTCTCGTTTTGCCACACCTCCCCTGACAAACCCTCCCTACACACATCACCCAAGCTGGGATGGTGGTTGCATAGAGAGCTGGGACTTTTCGTAGGAGGAAAATAAATTCCAGCTTGAGTACTACCCAGAAAAATTTCCTCTACAACCTTGACACTGTTACTTCCTGTGCTTATTAGCACACTCCCCCTTCCCCTCCACTATAAGAGGCCAGGTTTTCTATTTACCCCTTCCATGCCCATTATATGAGAGCTACCCTAGCACAAGAGTGAGGACACAGGTGGCCATAAACCACATGCGTTGACGGGAACAGGTGAGGAATTGATCAGTCACCAAGTACCTTCAAATACCATGTTCATCCCATATGTGTTTTTAGTTGGTATGATAGATAGAGAAAGACTATATGTAAAGTCTTTAGATTCATGGCACTAACACACTTTATTGAGAACCTACTGGGGCCAGTCACTCAGTGCCCATCAGCATCTCAGAGGCTGGCGGAAGGGACCTGAAGAGAGGTGAACACAGGAAGTACATAGGAAGGGACAAAAACCAATAAAGACCAACACTAGATTGAAAATAGTTTGTCACTTCTCTGTGCTTGTTTATAAGGGAGTGGGCTCAGTGAGGTTCAGGTGATCAGAGAGGGCCTCATAGAAGCTGTGGAAGAGGTAGCTGATTGCCACCGATCCCAGGTAGTAAAGAAAGGTTTCGTGGAAAGTATACACTCTTATCGCAGCCAAGAGGAGCCTAAGGAGACATGATGACTAAATGTAATATGGTGTCCTGAATGGGATCCTGAACAGAAAAAAAAATTAGATAAAATCTGAATAAACTATGAACTTGAGTTAACAATACTGTATTAATATTGATTTATTAATTGTAAGAAATATACCATAGGAATATGAGATGTTAGTTATAGGGAAACTGGGTGCAGACTGTATGGGAACTCTCTGTACTATCTTCTCAATTTTCCTGCCAGTCTAAAGCTGTTCTGCAAACTAAAGCCTATTCTGAAAGAAAAAAAAAGCACTCTTAACAATCTGCAGACTATCCCTGGCATGGTGACAGGAAGGAGTCAGTTTGACAATGACCCTTTTTTTGAGAGAAGTGACTTTGTCGTTAAATGCCATGTTTGTGACTCGATCATCAATTCCTATAACGATGCTGAGTTCTTGCCTGCTTTTCCGTGGTTAATTTTTGGCAGGCAGGCAGCAGCATTTGTGCAGTGATTACAATTTTGAGATGCATTGTCAGTAACCAGGGTGCATAATGGAGCTTCATCTCTAATTACTTTTCTCTCCACAGGTGTCTGGAAAGGGTCCAGATGGGAATGCACACAACCTCCGCTTTGAGGGGATGGAGAGACAGTACGCCTCCTTACCCAGGTAGATCACTGAGGGGTCTCCCATCACCATCCCACCCGCACATAAAGTCTTCAGAAAACACACATGGAGTAGAAATCTGGCTCTGAAATGGGGAGTATGTTATAATTTTGCCTTACTGCATCTGCCACAACCCTCGTGCCATCTTCACAACTGTGCTAATAATTGAAACACTTGTGGGTTATTTTTTAAGGGAAGAAAATAGTATATCATTGCAATTGAACATGTCAGCAAGAATACTGGATTCTGAATGGAAATCCTAGGCCATTGCTATAAACATGGTATTGAATAGCCTGTACCCAGCTTAGAGACAATAAAATAGTAAATCCTCTTTCCTAGGAATTACCCACAAGGAAGGGCATGCCAGCCTTAACCCTGGGTGTTAAAAAGCAGGAGAGAAATATGAACCTGGAAGGGGGTTCTTTGCTTGATTTAGAACCTGACCGTGTTCTTTGGGCCATAAGCAAATAGGGCTGAGAGGCACCGACATAGTGGTTCAGCTGCGTGGGAAAGTTCGCTTGGTGATTCTGGCCTAACAGGATCCACTTATGCTGTAACTAGACACCCCTGAAAATGAGATACAATTCTCAAAGGTTTGTGCTCTTATCTGTGAGATGAAGAATAATTTTAGTCTGTAATCAATGGCACATGACAAAGAGGAAACCTTTCCAAGATGACATACAGTGCAGTGACTATGGGAGTTGAGTGAGTTGAGAGTGTGAGAATTTGTGAGCTCGAAAACAAAAAACAAAGAAAGGTTAATGCCAGGCAGAAAACTAAAATGTCACAGAATATCTGCTTTTAAAGAGGGGGGTGGTGGGGAGGACCCTAAGTAGAGCTTTTCTATCATCATACTGAATTGTTAAAGTGCTAACTCAGAGCTGGGTTACCGTTTTGAGTTGCATGTTGGCTATATTTCTGCGTGTGAAATGACAAAAATAACAGCCCGAATATTACAACAGGCGGAGCCCAAGTGACCATTTGCTCTTATAAATAGTATGTTGATTTTCAAAAGTAATAAAATCTCAAATCTAGCAGAGAACCAATTTTGAACACTGATTGGGCAGGATACCCAAAACACAATTTTTTAAAAGCTCCTGTACAACTATATTTTATCTCCGTTTTCCCTTTTTATATGTTGTCTCATAGTTATTTTTCTCATCCTTGATTTCTTTCCTCTCCTTATTTTTTCCCTGGCTTAGTATTTTGTTTTCATTTTAAAAAATAGAAGTAGTCTCCAAAATTCATTTTAAATATAAAATTTCTGGCTTTCAGTATTGAAGTGCATGGAAATTGTGGTTAAGGCAGATGGAAAGTACTGTATTCTTAGGATAGGAAGAAAAAGGAAAACTGGAAACAGTTTAATGTCTTCCTGGCCAACTTGTACTCAGACTGTGGAAACGGATTTTTTTTTTTTTTTTGGTACCAATCAAAAGCACAGAACTGCATTTATAAGTACAGAAATTCAACAAATTTCACTCACTCATTCCTTCCCCAAGTATCTACTGATCATCTACTATGCATCAGGCCCTGAGAATCTGGAGACTGGGGATGCCGTGGCTCTAGACACCTAGACAAGGACCCGCCATCTAGGACAGGAGGCAGCAAAACAACTTTTTGTGAGAGTGCAACCAATGCGTAGATTAGTAATGATTAACATGAAGTCCTCTGAATTTCCAACTCCTATTTATTTTAATTAATAAGCCCTGAAATGCTCAGCCATGGCTGACTCTAAACACATCTATTTTAGGATTAAACGCTGTGAAGGAAGCGTTTTGACAGAGGCAATACATTGATGCTGTTTGCGGCTCTGGAGCTATCATCGCAATAGATGAATTGACAAAATCCTGCCAGCCCCGAGAATATAACTGTAGCCCAAAGCGAAGCATCTTAGGCTGAAAACAGTTTTGACGAACAGTGCACTCACACATGTAACACAATGGTAGACGTGATGAGCTGTACGTGCTAACACACCTTATTAGCTACCTGGCAAGAAGGAGTCATGATGGAGAATAAATAAGGCTCAGACAAATGCATGAGAGGTCCCTGGCACTGGTTTTTTAATGCAGGGGCTTGAACTTGAGTTTCCATCGCAATTGTCTAAGGGGGATATGCAAAACATCCCCACCAACGTGCTCTAATCCATCGAGGTGGGGGCGGGGGGTCCATATTTACCCAGCAGGATGCAGAATGCCGAGGCAGGGGACAAGCTACTGGCTTCTGTGTGCCGGTGACATTTACCCTGGTTTTCTAGTCTTCTCCGGCCCCTAGAGATTTTACTGTCCACTTAATTGAATCACCCCACCTCCACTGCTCCTTTTGTCAGGGGAGTGAGGCGAACACATCTCTGTAGGCACCAGATCCCCTCTTGGTCACAGAGGTGGGGAGCTTTAAAATATTTATGGAGTTAAATTTTTAATTAAAAATAGGAATAATTCTATCTACAGGAAGTCAGTGGCCAACCTTATAGGGGACTTAATATGCTACTGACTGATTCGGTTCCTATGCTGTTTGTGGAGCGCATCACAGGGGTTTTAAGATAAACTCAAGTGTTGATTTATATGCCAAATTTGGAGCCATCAACACAGAGAGAAAATGCCCCCCAGTGTATGGAGTTGGGGAGGAGCCCCGGTCAAGGGACCCCCTGCTATGCTTTCACGGAACTCTGTCATTTTAAAGCAGGCCGTGCAGCCTGCTGCCAGGCTGGATGACACCTGACAAAATAAAGCCAGAACCCTAGCCAGTTCAGGAAAAAGATAATTCCCAGCACTTGCTAGTTAGGAGGTTGCCTAAGGCTAAGGGCTAAGCAATGTTAAGTGTTATCGTTAAGCAATTTTAAATCGTCTGCCTCTGAAGAAAAATGACTTTATTTCTTTTCTCCTGAGGGTGCTGTTTTGGAAAGCGGAGCATGGTTGTACTACAGCCTCGTTAGCAAGCACCAGGCTTTTCCCAGGGCCAGTGTTTTCGCATCCTATCCAGTCCCCACTTCTCTTTGGTAGTAAACAGAGCAAAATCAGCATCCCCTTATTCTTGCCTGACACAAATTATTACTCGCCCTGGGTGAGCAGGGAAGTGGCTGTTTCCCGGGCTGCTCTAATGTGTGAGCAACAACCTGCGTATTTTTGCAAACAGCTTCTTTTTCACTTCAGCCTCCCAGCCTCTTTCAATTCTCGCAGGCCCCATTCTGATTTTACAGGCCTCCTCCTGGTCCGTCTGTTCAGCAGTGAACTGTCTCCTCTCCCATCTGAAGGCTCCATCATTCCCACCTGGCCCATCCCCGGCCCCATGGGATCCCATTATCCCTTCTCTGCAGGTGGCTCAGCGCATCAGCACACGATGTTGCCCTTCCGGGCTTGTAATCAAGCGCTGAGTCCTGAGGAGGGAGCAAAAAGGCTCTACATCTCTTCTGTGGTCCTACACGCGTGAGTGCTGAAAGGTTGCTGGAGAAACTCATAAAAGCATTCACTGGTTCCACTACAAAATTCACATTCTCCAACCCCAGCTGGGCCCCTGCTGCTGTCCAGAATTCCTTTCAGTCGTGCTGTCGACTCCCTTGACTATCCCCACAGTGGCCATTCCAAACCTTTTCTGCTCCCGTTAAGTTCTGCAAAGATGACTACGCCCCCCGAGCCCCGTCTCTACAGATGATCTCACTTCCTTTCCTTTACAGCCTTGAGACATTCAACCTTAGCTCCTCAACTTCTCCCTGCAATTCAGACTTGCTCTGTCTTCACTAACACACACTTCCCAAGGGGAGACATGAAGGCATGGACTTGGAGTCAGGCCATAATTACAGCCCCATCCGTCACTTCTCACCTGGGTGACCTGGGGCAAGGATCCAACTGGTCCAGGCTCAGTTCTTTAATCTGCAAATTGGGGATTATATTAGGGACTCTGTACAGCGCCTGTATGAGTATTAAATACGAATGATGCAAGCAAAACCCTTAGTGAAGGGCCTGCCTGACATATTTTAAGGATTCTTTTATATTGTTAGTTCTTTTTAATTTTCTCTCTGGGGATGACATGTTCCTTTCTTTTATGAGTCAAACTTATACAGCAGAGCTCATTCTCACTGGCTTCTTGGGGACCCTACATAGTCAACTACCCCTCTCTCAGCTGCGTCTTTTTTAAATTAATTTATGAATTTATTTATGAATTTATTTATTTATTGCGGTACGCGGGCCTCTCACTGTCGTGGCCTCTCCCGTTGCGGAGCACAGGCTCCGGACGCGCAGGCTCAGCGGCCACGGCTCACGGGCCCAGCCGCTCCGCGGCATGTGGGATCCTCCCGGACCGGGGCGCGAACCCGCGCCCTCTGCATCGGCAGGCGGACTCTCAACCACTGCGCCACCAGGGAAGCCCTCAGCTGCATCTTTAAGCCCTTGGCAGTTGCTTTCCTCCCCCTGCCTACTACTGTGAATGCATAGGCTCAGCTGCACAGTTCAGTGGGAATTCCTCAGCGTGGAGAAGGGGAGCCCCAACAGCTCATGGAGATGTGCTGGGGGCATAACTGAGGCTGAAGGATTAGCCAACTCTTAGGGAAGGACCAGCAGTCCGGATGATCAAGGAAGAGGGCACAGCAAACTGAAATGATCTGAATGATAAGCTGTGCTGTGGACATGCTGGGAGACAGCAATTCTTATCAATAGGGAGCTCATATCAGGGATATAGGAGCTACCTCGGGTCTAGGCAAGAGGCTACGGCCCCTAGCCAACAAGACTTAGATGCAGGCCCAGTGTCTCCCCGGTGGTGGAGACCCACCCAGTGTGAGTTAACCAGCCAGGCTGGACATGATGTTCTTGCTCCTAGGACAGATATGGTGAGGGAGCAGCGCTCTCTGGACCAGTGCGGGGAAGTCCTGAGATACTGCAAAAATACTCCTGTTGTCTCAGGACTGGACAGTGCTGACTGAGCCTGCAGCTGTAGTGTCTCATAGCTGAGCAGGGCTCAGGTGGCAGGATTACCCCCTGAGCTCGACTTTAGTCCATCAGAGAAAACAAATATCTTCCCTTAACCCTCCTTCCTCCTCCAATTCCCATTTTCCTGCTTTAGGAAAAAGTGGCTCTATTTTCACACCACCCACTGAACTCTTGCGTCTTGCCCCAGGCTTCTGAACATGTCACTGATGCTTCCAGCGGACTCTGCTTCCAGCCCTTTTCTTTCTTTCTTTTTTAATTTTTATTTTATACTGGAGTAGAGTTGATGTACAATGTTGTGTTAGTTTCAGGTGCACAGCAAAGCGATTCGGTTATACATATACATGTATCTATTCTTTCCAGCCCTTTTCTTTCTTTTTTTTTTTTCCTAATTTTTATTTTTATATTTTTTAACATCTTTATTGTAGTATAATTGCTTTGCAATGTTCAGAGAAAACAAATATCTTCCCTTAACCCTCCTTCCTCCTCCAATTCCCATTTTGCTGCTTTAGGAAAAAGTGGCTCTATTTTCACACCACCCACTGAACTCTTGCGTCTTGCCCCAGGCTTCTGAACATGTCACTGATGCTTCCAGCGGACTCTGCTTCCAGCCCTTTTCTTTCTTTCTTTTTTAATTTTTATTTTATACTGGAGTAGAGTTGATGTACAATGTTGTGTTAGTTTCAGGTGCACAGCAAAGCAACTCAGTTATACACACACATGTCTCTATTCTTTCCAGCCCTTTTCTTTATGTGGATTCTCTCTGAGCTGCCTCCTCTATTCTTATAGGTTCAGTTCTCATCACTACGATGATGAATCCAAAATGAACCTTCCTATCTCACTCACTCTTATTGTGACTCCAGTTACAGCTGCTGCTTAACGTACCCATCCTTCTACCTCCAAGAGACCTCAAAGCCCCCATGCCACAACCCAAGCCCTCTGCCATCTTTCTTTAGCTCTTCTTTCAACTTCCATAACATTGATTTAGCACTTTACCAGTGCCATTGAAAACACCTTGAATTAGATATTGATTCTTTGCTGGCACTTTCCACCACTATTGGATTATAAATCCCTTGGAAGAAAGGATATTGTTTTATATCCATCGTTTTTTACACCTATCAACAGGACCTAACATAGGACCATGTATACAGTAAGTTTTTAATATGTGGGTACAAAGATGAGAATAGGTTTGTTTTTATATAAGTAAGTTGTAGGAAAGAATTCCTCCCAAGATTTTTTGACCATTTATTTTAGGGCACTATTTTCCAGGAAGAGTATTGATTTTCCCATGAGAACGTCCCTTTTCCCTGGAATCAGTAAAGTCCAGACTTCCAAATAGTTAACTCCAGTTGAGCACTTACCATGTACCAGGCACTCTTCTAAATGCTTTGTATCCACTGACTGACTTAATGCTCACAACAATCCTATGACGCAATACCAACCCCATTATTATCCTCATTTCATAGGCAAGGACACAGGCAGAGAGAGATTTAAGTGAAATTGACCAAGTTCACCAGCTGGAAGGGGCAGAGTTAGGATTTGAACCCAGGCAGTCTGGCTGCAAGTTTGTACAATTAACTTCTGGGGCTCAGGTCACCCAGCTCGGAGTCACATCCACACTCCGCGATCATCCCATGCCCTCGTCTTATTTGCTCACCTGCTTATCATTCTCACTCAAGTGTAAGTGCCTTCGAGGACAGGGACCGTATTTTATTCATCTTTGTATACAACACAGAACATTGCTAACAGACAGGCTTGGTAATGCCTTTCAACTGTTTGTGCCATGCTGTCATAAAATCAATTCCTTTCCCACTCCCTGGGGTCCTTCCCTTGAGATATGAACGGTTTGATGTGTAATTGCTGGGTGAACATTAAGCAATAGACTTTGCCTACCAAGGAGGGAATCCTGTTTTGTTAGAACACTCCTGAGAGTTGAAAAAGCAGTATCCGCACATTGGTACTTTGGTTCTTTGAGATTGAGATTAATATCTACCCAGAAGAAAAAGGATGGCGATGAGTTTTCCGGTGGCAACCTGCGTTGGCACCCCCGAGGAGAGAGACTCGCTTTCCCGAGACTGATGCTGGACAAACGCCTGCTCAGGCCAGATTTGGCTTCTGGCCCTGAGGGTGCCCTCACCCGTGTTCCATGAGTTATACCTGACGGGGAAGAAACGTCTCTCTGAACGGCTCAAGCAGCTAGAGCGTGGCTGTGTAATGAGAAGCAACATACTAGAACTGACGGTGGGTAGAGAGAGCACCTCTAGAAGGAGCTAACAGCTCATGCTTGCTTCCTAGGAACTCAGGGTAAACGCGCTTTCTAAGAGTGTTCCCAGTGTTTTGGTGCTGGTTAGGACCGTGTCCAGATCAGAAGAACACGCCGTAAGAGCATACTTCCGCTTTAATGGTTCAGTGAGTTCACTTTGTGGGTTTCGGGTTTCTTGTCTGTCTCTGCCGTTGCCCAGCCCCAGGAAGACTCCAATCACAAGTGCACGGCTAACTTGGAAGCCTGCAACATGCACAGCGCCCACTAGGTTACATTATCCACAGAGTCGTTTACCTCACTGCCGAAGGACACTCTCCCTCTCTGATTTCTCGTTCTCATCTCCGGTTAGCTTCTGCTCTGCTCGCAGCGATTGAATTTTCCTTTGCCCACCTTGCCTTGTTTTCTAGCCCTTGCTAAGCAGATGGCAGCGACGTTCGAGTTCTGCAGAGATGTCCACCAATGGCACAGTCCAGGTCGTTGCTGAAGCTAACGGAGGTCGTGATTCAGTGAGTTCGGTGAAAACCTGAGCAGTCAGCAGGTGTACATATGTGTGAGCTTATGTCCGGTGCGGATGGAGGTTTGGCCGTGTGGATCTGTAGAAGTTGACAAAGTCTCCATCCTGCCTAATCGAGTACTCCTCTCTGCCACAAGGCCAGTTTGTCAAATAAGGTGTTTCATGAAAATATATGTACTGCTGGCCACAGCCCTGGCAGCTGGTCGAATGTTCATCCAGGGTTTGAGGCCCTTACAGCTAGTACTTTCTCTCAGCAAGTCTCTAGTTGGAGCCCTGTGGCATTTCATCTAGATCCGACAAATCAAGACTGGTATCCCCAACACCTTCCTTGTGGCACAACTTTATCGGAACAGCCCTTTCTTGTAGTGAAAAGCTACCTCTCAGCATCCCTGTCTATGACTGCTGCTCTGACTTTGCAGGCAAGCTAAGATGGGCTGAGGAATTTGTCTTCAGCGCATGTCCCACATCTGCATGTGACAGAGTTTAACGCTTTTGAAAATCAATGGAGCTCTTTTAACCCACCAGATTCAAATTTCTCATCCTTTCTCCTCAGTCCCTGAAAATCTAGTCTCTACTACCCCTGCCCTGTAGAGTAAGCTGCCTATTTGACTGGCCCCTCTAACCCCACCTCACTCTTAATGCAGAGGACAAAATGATGAATTAGCAGCAATTTAATTCTTTGTGAGATTAAGATGTCTCTCAAGATGTCAACTCAAACTTCCTGAAAAATGCAAAAAGCCCTAGCATGTAATACCGCCTTAAGATGCCAGACAGCTGAGATCAGGGGGTTAATGCTACTGCCATATCATTTTTATGTCACTTAATTCCTCAGATAAAAGTCCATTTTAATCAAACTTTTTATCATTTCCTCATAGCCAATATATCCTTGATGCCAGTTGGAATATTTGATATTAATTATTCAGTCGAAGGCCTCCATTATGAGTTTAGTTAGCATGTTAGTGATTTAAAACAAGTTCGGACCCATTACAGTACTGATGTCCCCAGAATTGTTTTAAATGAATCTTTTTTTTATTGAAGTATGGTTGAATTACGATGTTGGGTTCATTTCTGCCGTACAGCAAAGTAACTCAGTTATATACATATATACATTCTTTTTTATATTCTTTTCCATTATGGTTTATCCCAGGGTACTGAATATAGTTCCCTGTGCTATACAGTAGGACATTCTTGTTTATCCATTTTATATGGAATAGTTTGCATCTACTAACCCCGAGTTCCCAACCCATCCCTCCCGCCTCCCCCTTGGCAACCACAAGTCTGTTCTCTATGCCTGTGAGTCTGTTTCTGTTTTGTAAATAGGTTCATTTGTGGCATATTTAAATTCCACATATAAGTGATATCATACGGTATTTGTCTTTTTCTTTCTGACTTACTTCACTTCATATAATCTCTAGTTGCATCCATGTTGCTGCAAATGGCATTATTTCATTCTTTTTTATGGCTGAGTAGTATATACATATGACATCTTCTTTATCCATTCATCTGTCGATGAGTATTTAGGTTGCTTCCATGTCTTGGCTATTCTGAATAGTGCTGTTATGAACATAGGAGTACATGTATCTTTTTTTTTGTTTGTTTGTTTTTTGTTTTTTGTTTTTGTTTTTGTTTTTTTGCGGTACGCGGGCCTCTCACTGTTGTGGCCTCTCCCGTTGCAGAGCACAGGCTCCGGACGCGCAGGCTCAGCGGCCATGGCTCACGGGCCCAGCCGCTCCGCGGCACGTGGGATCCTCCCAGACCGGGGCGCGGACCCGGTTCCCCTGCATCGGCAGGCGGACGCGCAACCACTGCGCCACCAGGGAAGCCCCATGTATCTTTTTGAATTAGAGTTTTGTCTGGAAATATGCCCAGGAGTGGGATTGCTGGATTATGTGGTAATTCTATTTTTAGTTTTTTAAGGAACCTCCACACTGTTTTCCATAGTGGCTGCACCAACTTACGTTTCCACCAACAGTGTAGGAGGGTTCCCTTTTCTCCACACCCCCTCCAGTATTTGTTATTTGTAGACATTTTAATGATGGCCATTCTGACTGGTGTGAGATGGTACCTCACTGTAGTTTTTATCTGCATGTTTTAAATGAATCTTGATGGCCCACATGTATTAAATTCCACAGATTTTTACTTTTCCCTCATTTTCCATAGAAATTCCTAAACTGTTACATATTTGTTAAGCACTCTTTTTAGAAGAAGAAGAAGACGTGCTTGCTATTTCAAATAGAGTGCTAAATCTAGCATTACCTTGAACTTGAAACATGTTAAGATTGGTAAGCTGACATCCGTGTTTTCCCTCCTGCATATATTTTTTAAAGTTTTAGCATTTATTTCCCAATTCTCCAGCGAAAAGGAAAGAAAAGAAGGTTATTTTGTGCATAGGAAGCTACTTAGAGTGTTTCTTTAGCTCTAATTTCTCATATTCTTTGGTCATTCTTGATGTTTGCCTATTGTATGGTCATTCTACCATCTGCCTCCAAAAGTTCCACACACTGGAATTACCGTGGTGAGTTTCTTGACTGCGCCGAGCTGTTTTGCACGATGTACTGCTCTCCCTCTGCACCGGCCTCCCCGTCTTCTACATCTCTCCAGCCGTTTGCTACTGTCTCTTGGCCCAAGTTCCTGGGTTTGCTGTATACAGGTTTTGTCCTGGCGTCAACCTACTGCAGGCATAGACACTCTGAATAAACCAAATATATTAATTCGTTGTAATATCTGGTTTGTATGTATTTGTGAGGCCTGTGCTTTATGATTATTTGAAGTGACATGACATCACCAAAGCATGCAGGGATCTTGGATAAAAAATGAGTGCCTCCCCAAGAATATACAGGGGAGAATGGACAGCCTCTTCAATAAGTGGTGCTGGGAAAACTGGACATCTACATGTAAAAGAATGAAATTAGAACACCTGGCATATTTTCAAAAATTAATTCTTGAATAAGAGATTTAGTTTTAAATTTGTAACTTGGACCTTAGGTGTTTATTTTAGGGAAGTTGAATTCTAAACAATTTAAAATAACTCCAAATGTTTGACCTACGTATGAGGTGCTTTCAAAATGCCCAAGTGGTGAGGAGAAAACTTACAGCATCATGCTGGTGTAAAAAGCACTACAGACTTCTGTTCAATATGGTGGACTGAGTTAATACAAGAAGATCCTTCCTCCTTCCCAAACAAAAATCCTGGCCAAAATATAACACAACTCTTAAATACGTAATATAGTGTAAGAGCAAGAAAGATAAATCTCCAAAGCTAACTTGGGGCAACTTATGACCTTCTAGGTTATCTAAATCTAATATAGTGCTAGGATTTAATGCTCCTGCTGGATCAGGAGTCAGGTCTATACCGGTCATAGCTGGGACCTAAAACCAACCTCCATAAAGCCAGAAACAGGTGAGGACTGCCATTCTAGAAGTGGGAGAAGAGAAAAGAAATCACCTATTTACTTAAGGGGTGCAATAGGAGGGATAGAGTAGATGAGAAAAGAAGCCCCCAAAAGAATTTGGACCTAAGCCTAAGTCACCCATGGTTAGGGTGTTCTGAATTTGTGCTGTCTATGAGAAAACATGAAACTGTCGCACATCTATTACCCATGGCACCAAGGATTTATTTTCATGGAAGATAACTCTTACTGAGGATGATCTCAGGGAAATTAAAATTACAAAGCACCTTAAAAGCATCAGCAAGAAGAAGAAGTGGGAAAATTCATATTTAGGAATCCTGTTATCAGAGCAACTTGAAAGAGAATTAGAAATAATTCTTTTTAAATTGTTCCAAGACAGGGAGATCATCTTGGTGCTTTGTGTCCACCTGGAGGGGTGGGATAGGGAGGGTGGGAGGGAGATTCAAGAGGGAGGAGATATGGGGATATATATGTTTATGTATAGCTGATTCACTTTGTTATACAGCGGAAACTAACACACCATTGTAAAGCAATTATACTCCAATAAAGATGTTAAAAAAAAAAGTGCCTCCCAAATGCATGAACACATGCATTTAGTTTCCATTTTTATGTACCAAATTCTGCACCTAAATTGTTTCCAAGATGTCATGTTTATTCCTAAACTAGCCAATTGTATTTGAAAAGAAAATCAAACTAAGAGCAGTTAAGGCAAAGGAAGTAAGTGGAGTGTCATAAAATATACCGAGTGCCTACCATGTACTGTGTATTTTACATGCATGGTCTCATTTTATCCTCGCCATCCAACTGGGTAGTAGTCGTTTAGATGCTCAATTTTATAAATTTAAAAAATCCATCCTGGAAGTGGCAGAATCAGAATGGAATCAGAATTCAAACTCAGTTCTTTCCGGTTTTCAAGGTCTTTTTTACTTTGCTTTCCCACGCCTCTAATACGGACAAGTTAGGGAGAGGCTGGAATACCTCAGCTTTTTTCATGAGTAACATGAGTTCATGGGAAGGAAGATACCAAAGGTCACATTAAAAATTCACCCATGTTCATTGTCTTTTAGGGCTCTAAAAAATGAAAAAATGTTGAACCCTTCAAGGGTAAAAAACAAATCATAATAAAATACAATGAGACAAATAGTAGGGAATTTATGAGAAAAAAAGAAAAATACTTCCGAAGCATATCATTTTCATTCTTATATCACTGTGATAAGTTTTCCCTAAGTAAAAACAAGATGGCCACATTTTCCTTACAACAATAATTCTGTTCCTATTGGGAACGTAAATAAGGATGGAAACAGCTCAGCCTAGGGTTGTGCGTGCACAACGGCTACAAACCCCAAGTGCGTAGACCAGGTCCCCAGCCCCCAGATTGCACTCTGCACTGCCCTTCCGCAGAAACACTTGTGACGGCGCATGGGGTGGAACCAATATTTCTTAAGTATTCATTATGCTTCAAGAATCCTAGTGGGCACTTTAAATGTTTGAGTTCATTTATTTCTTGTAACAATCCTGAAATAAATAGTATTATCCCTATTTGATGGATGAAGAAACTGAGGCTCAGAGATGCAAAGTGGCATGGCCAGAGTTGCACACAGAGTATGTAGCAGGTTTTGGATTCAGTGCGGCTCTTTCTACCTCTGAAACCTATAGGATCTCCATGAATCAAGTTGTCTTGTGCTAGGCTGGCTGTAAACAGGCAGGAGGGAAGCATTCAGTGAGCATCCTCTACTAAGGCCACCCTCGCCGTGCTGACCCCACCCTAAATCACCACAGTATGTAACTGTGGGACATGAAAATGAACCAACCCCTAATAGGCTTCAAAATGACTAAGAACAGCATCCATGAACCGCAGAGTTCCCCTTTAGCATATATAAACACCCACCTCCCTCCAGCTGAAATATCTTTTAAACCGTGCTCTTTTTTAAAGACTGTCTCTTTGTCATGCTAGCGTTTAAAAAGAGACACTAGCTGGTTCCACTTCAGCAATTTTTATAGCCAGGAAAGTATTGTTGCTTCTTTCCCGCAGATCCTCAGGGGACATGGTGAGATGCAAATGCCAGATAACCATGGAGGGATGGCTTCTATTGACTCTGCTGCTTCAAGTCCGAAGAGCTTTGGCAGTTGATTGCCATGGAGGTGCCACAGAAGCCCATCTGTGCCCTGGATTTTATGTGACACAGGCCCCATGACCTCAGTCAGAATGCTGGGAAACACCTTGGTCCAGCTCCATTATTTCTAGCAAAGGCAAACATTTGTGGTACAAATGTGGGAATGGTTGGTACAGAAAGAGCAGCATTCATTATGTGTACTTCCTTACATTTCAAGTCTTTAATTAAGCCTAGATTGAAGTGATTGAGGCTTATCCCAACAGAAGGTTGTACCACTCGACAGTCAGCAGAACTGACGCTTACAGCTGAAGACGGAATCACGTGTTAAATAGGTAGGAGCCTGGCAATTCTCAGTGGCTACTCGCCACCAACAATATGCTCTGAGGCATCATTAGTAGCCTTTGAACTTGACCACTGCTTGAAAACGAAGACAGGGTGGTGACTGCTCAGATAAGGTTTCTGCCCACTAATTGCTTGCATGTATCTGAGGCAAATGCAGACCCATTTCCAGAAATGAGAGTGTCTGACAGCCTGGGTTTTGCAAGGTACTGGAAAGAGTTGAAATTGTTGCAGCAGAGGTTTAAGACCGAAAATGAGCCCGCTGATCTATTTTGAGAAGGAGTTTGCCACGATGAAGTTTTTCTCCTGGAAACAGTCCTACAGAACCGGCATTGGAGTTTATGCTTGGTCATTTTCCTCTGATATGCTGGTGCTTTGACAGTTTATGCTACATGGTCTGGACCGTGCAACACCCTTTTACAGTTTTTTTCCAGCTTCAAAATCAGGTCCACGTATAAGACAGAGCTTCTAGCCAATGTTTTATATGAGTAATTTCCTGATGTGCTGCATGTAACGTGGCCAAGATAATGTGATGACTGCCTTCTGTGGGTTGGTTGTAGACATGTCACTTATGTTTCTACCGTGTCGACAATTTGAATTCTTCATTTTGTCTTTTTTCTGGTGACTCTTTTCATATCTGATTTTTTAAAAAAACACAGATCAGTTCTGAACTGTTCAGAGCTAACTGTGCAACTGTATTAGCCTAAACAGATGAGCTAGGAAAGTCACCTACCCTTCCTTATTCCTTCATTCAACAACTATTTACTGGCTCCCTACTAAGTTCAATATACTCTGTAGGCCTTGAAGATATAAGTGCTGTAGGACGCAGTCCCTGTGTCGTGGAGCTTTTAATTCAGTGCAGGAGGTAGTAATTGTACAGTCACAAAGAAATCATCAAAAATTGCAGCTCTGCCCATTATGAAAAAGGAGAGATAAGTGATTCAAGAAAATATAATGAGAAATTGGACCAAATCAAGGGAGGGAGTGAGCTTTGAGCTATGATCTGAAGGAGTTTAGAGAGGAGAAATAAGAAATATTCCAGACAGATGAAAAACACATGCAGAGGCCTTGGGTAGGAGAGAACATGGTGAACAGAGAGACTGAAGGAAACCCACGAGGCTGGAACAGAGACTGCGGGGCGGGGGGGGGGGGGGGGGGAAGCAAGAGAAGTCAGACCATGGGTGGTTAAGTTAAGGATGTTTAGATTTATTCAAACACTAATTAGAAACCATTATGCGTTTTAGCAGGAGAATGACATGGTCAGACTTGTGTTTCAGATCTGTGGAGAGTAGATTGAAGGGAGGCTGGAGTGAAGGCAAACCAGGTCAAAGGTCATTGCTGTTGTTCAGGCAAGAGATTGTGGTAGTGATGCTGGTGGAGACGGGAGAGGATGGTGGGTGCCTAGTGATGGGTTGGTTACACGTGGAGGTGTGGGGGGGAAGTAAAGCCAGGTGTCATGAGTGAATCCACACACAATGGCGTGGGTGAGGGTACCCTTCCCCCAGAGAGGAAGTGCTGGGAGAGGTCTAGGTTTGCGGGGGAAGATCATGAGTATGAATTGGGAGGTGCTGGATTTGAGGTGCCTTTCAAGCTTCCAGAAGGAGACCCTGAAATGTAAAGTAGAGATGGCTCAACATGGATGGGAACTACAGTGGCTCATCCAGGATGTTAGACTAATGTGTATCCATCAACACTGAACAGAGGGCCCCAGGGTATATCAGCGGTGATGATGTAATGAACCGGAGTCTCAAACTCAGAAAGTACAAACAGAGGCAGGGGGACAGTACAGATTGCACGGGGCCTGAGCTCCAGTCCATGGTTGTGACTTGTCTTTACTGCTTCTGTAGACAGCAGAGGCTTGTCTATCACTGTCTGTGTAATTTCATTCTGGAAATGATATTTTTCTCAAGTAGGAAGAAATGGTGACTTAATGCCATCTGGCATTCTGTGACTAAGCATAGCTCTGACCCCATAAAGCATAACCATGAAGGGAAGGTGGAACAGTAGAAATCGTTTTGGTAACCGTGCTGTGCTTATAAAATAGAATATCCTTGTTCTTCAGAAATATGACTGAAACATTTACGGGTAAAAAGGCACAAGTCTCCAATTGACTCTCAAATGGTTATGTGTATAATAATGTGTATATATGTGTATGCATACCTGTGGAGAGAAAAAAGGGGGATAGAGGGGAAGGGAACCTAATGGAAGAAAAGAGAATAAATGACAAAGTAAATGGGGCAAAATGTAAAGAATTGGTGGATCCGGAAAAAAAAGATACAGGGAGTTCTTCATACTATTGTTGTAGTAGCAATGACAGTGTTCACAAGGAACAGTAGAAGTTCTCATAATTTTCTAGTACAAACTCAAAAGTAAAAAATGCACTCATTCTGGAGTCTTATGCTGGGCTTGCCCCCAAAAGCAGACCCCGAGACAAAGATTTTGGAGCAAGTGATTTTATTTGGGAAGCAACCCCGGGAAGTCCTGGAAGGGGAGTGAGGAAGCGAAGGGAAGAAAGCTGGTACCGAGCGCATTAATAAGCAGGGTACTGCTGCGGGCGGCAGGCAGGGATCAGCAGTGCCGGGCCCTCTGGAAATAGTATGAAATGCGCTCACACCTTGTCCCTCATGAGGAGCCAGGATGCTGCAGTATTTATCGGTCAAGTCCTATGTGTCATTGGCTGAGGGTTGCTGCTGAAGGAGAAAACTCCCCTCCAGGTCCAGAGGACCCCTCAAGCCTCCAAGCACAAGTCCTTGGGGTAAGTCCTGTAATGGGTCCTCAGTGCTGAGGAGCTCTGGGCAGGGCAGGGCAGCACTGCTCCCACCCGCGTCCAGTCCCAGAGTCCAAGTGGATCAGTCCTGCTTGCCTTTCAGGAGAGAAAAACATGTAATTATTAAGTAGCTCCAGACTGCCTTGATGCCTTCATTTTATTTTTGGAGGAAGTGTTCTGCGAATTGGTCATGTCTCATATGGAACACAGTGAATAACGATAGCATCGACAGGGCAGCCCAAGAGCATAATCCCAGAAGAATGTATTTCTGGTTTCTCTTCACTCAAATATGCAATTCATCAAAATGAGGTAAAGTCTTTGACAAGTTCATTTTCTTTCGAGCCCATGCTCAGAACATCACTAAAATACAGCAGCACCTCTGGGAATACCCCCCGGGATTATGGAAAGCCTCAGGAAAATGGAAATTTGGTAGTAAGGTGCCTAAATCAAGCATGCCCATTAATGAAATGGGACTTCGAGTGTCTGCAGTGACTGTACTTGTGATCATGGCTGTAAACACACACCAGGTCAAGTTCTGCATGGATTTCAACATGCCACCTTTGCTCCAATTAAGAATAACAGGACCTTGGCCAAATGCAGGGACTAATCATATATCTCTGGTCATGTTTCACCTGTAGGCTCCACAGTCTCACCTTACTTAGCCTTAGACTTTATGTTAAGATACCAGTGTTGTGTCGTGAAGCCTACAAAAGTGATCAATCACATCCAGTTCAATTAACATGCTTAAGCTCATCTTCCTGAGAACAAAAGGTATATGTCATAAGTCAAGCAGGCTTCAGGATGAATTCCTAACGTGTAATTACAGAATGATCTCTGAAAAGGTTGTATCAACATACATCCTTGGGCTTCCCTGGTGGTGCAGTGGTTGAGAATCCGCCTGCCGGTGTAGGGGACACGGGTTCGTGCCCCGGTGCGGGAAGATCCCACATGCCGCGCAGCGGCTGGGCCCGTGAGCCATGGCCGCTGAGCCTGCGCGTACGGAGCCTGTGCTCCGCAACGGGAGAGGCCACAACATTGAGAGGCCCGCAAAAACATACACCCTCACCAACATGGAATACAAAATATTTTTTAAACTGTGTCAATTTAATAGATTAAAAAGTAATAATTATGATCACAAGCTGTTTTAACCTGTGATTACTTTACTCTTAGGCAAGTTGAATTTTTCTCATATATTTATTGAAATTTGCGTGGTTTTTTTTTTAGTCTGTGGTAGCTTATCTGTTTGCTATCATTTCTGTCTAGGTTTGTCTTTTTCTGCTTGATTTACTGGAACTCTTCATATATTAAGGACATTAACGCTTTGTCATATGTTAACTTTATTTTAATTTCAGTTATATGTACAGTAAATAGGAATTTATAATTTCATAAGTTAAATCTTCAGTCTTTTGGTTTATGATTTATTCTTTGCTTTTACTGATATATTTAAAAAGTTGTCTCCCATCATCAGATCAGATAAATATTTGCCCATATTTTCTTCTAGCTCTTTATGATCTATTTTTTCATGTATTCTACTGCAGGAAAGTTTTGAACATGTGTCATCATAAGCAATAATGTACTTTCAAAATGTAGTTTCAAGTAATTTCAACTATGATGTTGTTATAATCATAAAAAGTACATGGCAGTCTAGACACCCATGCTAAATAGCTTTGTACAAACAAACGGTGGAAGATATCTGTGCAGCTTATTGACACACATTAACAGTCATTTTATATCCTGCTCTCACTGCAGTTAGGCCCTGTATTAAGATCCACGTGTGTCCTGAAGCATTCTGACCAGGACCCTTGGAACGTGGTACAACACCAGGTCTTCAGTGTCCTGGAAGTAGTCGGGATCACCCAGATGGGCTTCTTTCTTAAGGTGCACTTCCTCTTGTAAAATATGTGCTCCTCTCCTTGACCCTCTGCCAGCTGCCATGACCCTCTGCAGTGTGAGCAAGGTATAAGAACCTCTTGGAACATGCATTCCTGTGGTCCTCAGATCTGCTTGATAAGAACTCTCTATGTGTGCTCCTCAAAGGCAGTATTGATATTACTGCCTTTTAATTAAGGCAGTTGCTCTTTTAATTTCTATGAGAAAAAGATGCAGTTTTAGCAGGAGGAGACTTGTATTGAGATAGTACATGTGTCAATTTGGCTAACCCCAAAGGAACTGTGAGAGGAGGGGTTCTTAATCTGGCGTCTTGGTCTGGCATATCAAAACTGTCCACTAATGGTTTTCAGGGGACCTTCAAACTCCCTAAGATTACATGTCAAGCTTTTTATGAATAAAATTCTGTATGTATTTCTGAGGGAAGGGGTGAATGGGAGAGTTCTGTGACTCAGTAAGTTTAGGACCCACTAAACTCGAGGAATTTAAACTCGTCTTAAAAGGGTCATTAAAAAAAAATCTTCACATTATGGTTCCCATGTGGCTAGCATTTTTCTTTCAGTGAAATGATAGATAATGCCTTCAGAGAGAATATTTCATTTGTAAAATGTATGAGAAAAAAATACCCAAATACTAGCTTACTGTGTTGAAAAGTGTCCTTAGTATCAGAGTGAATATAACAGTTTTAGCGAAAACAAAACAAAACAAAACAAGACTTATTTTGGTCTACTTTTCAACCTCACATCGTATAATGTGTGCATATATCTCTGTTTTGGACCCTGCCTTTTTGTCTGCTTTTAGAGAGAACAAAACCTTCCCAGCATATAAATCAACCAGAAAGCAGGTTGAATGGCATTGAACTCTTGACTATGTGTCCCCAATTCCCCTCCTCCCATCACACCCACCAGCAACATGAAATACAGGACCTGCTTAAGTTTCCAAGGCCACATTTGTGTGCTCACCAGTGCTACCTAAAAAGGATTTACACATTCTACTCTCTTCCCAGCTTCTGAAAAATAACATTCTGTTCTCAGCCCCAGAAAGTAGAGAGGGAGAGGAAGCCACTCATGGGAATGAGCAGACAGCAATCTTCTTTGGAACAAAAAGTACTGTGGTGATCCCGCTATAAATTATAGCTGTATAAAACCGCAGGAAACCCAAAGAAAGTAAAATATTAACACTAAAAACTGTAGCAACCCCTGCTGTATATAATTTAGATAAATAATCCATTTAAGGTAGGTAGGATATTGTGATATAATTGTTCATGTGCCACTGGCAACAGTTTACACTTGAAAAGAATAGAGGCATTAGCTGCTGGTAGATGGCAAATGCATTTTATTCATTCTTAAAAGCCAAATGTCCTCAAATAAAATACTGATCAAGGGCTAAAAATTTAAGGGCTGCTGAATCTTTGTCTCATAATATGGATTTGTGGCCTAATGTAGCCTTTCCTTGACCTTCTTGCATAATGGTAGGATATTAATAAGAGAAAGATGGTTACATAAAACATCCTCTGAATGTGAATTTTTTTTTTTACATGTGAGTAATTTCAGGTGGCTAAAGATGGAATGAGCTAACCTGAAAGTAACAGGCTGCTCACTGTCTCAGCCAAATTAGGCTTAATGCTGAGAGGCATTCCTTAAGAAGTCAAGAAGGCCAGGGGTCAAGCCATCAGGCCAGGGAGTGCAGCTGTCAGACCACCTTTTGTGGTCTCCGAGGGGGCAACCAAAGAAAATCCGGCAAAGAAAATCTCTCAAAGAATCAACAGGGAGAGTAAAGCAGAAATAACCAGATGTCCCAGAAGACTCCGTTGGTATTATGAAGAAAGCTACAGCCGGACTAACAGGGTTTGGATCTTATCAACCTTACTAATAAAAGTCACTTGGCTCTCCATCGAGAAGAGCAGTTGGTACAATATGGAAAGGTTTTAAAGACCATTAATTTCTTGAAATGAAACAGCTGGCCTTATTGGCTATTAAATAATGAGCCAGATTCTCCCAAGTGCCTAAGTCACTCTCTAGCAGTAAATTAGTCATTTAGGGAGGCACATTAACTCTTGAAGAAGATTAGAGTTCGATTTAGTGTACTTTATATGTAGGAGGAAAGTTGTTGGGAATCTGGCTGAAGCTGAGCAAAGAAAAGATGGAGACAAGATAGAATCCAGTGAAGAAAGTCAATGTATGATTTGTGTTAACGTGACAGCTGAGATGAGCATAGGACGTTGGAGAAGTTGAGTTGTTGAGGGATATTTAATCTAGCGTCCTACATTGGGAAGAGATCATGATGGTAGAAAGAGTTGACACTTCATTGATTGGTTCGTTCATTCACTCATCCAGTAAGCTTTTAGTTGGACAGTGCTGTGTAGCTGGCACTGAGCTAGGCATGAGGAAATGCTCTTCAGTGAAACAGAGTCCTTGTCTCCAGGGCTTTACTGTCTAGTCTCTGGTGGCTTGGGTAGGGAGTGGAAAAGAGACCAATAAATAGAGGCTGCAATAGAGTATATTAAGTGCTAGAATTTTATTAGCATACAATGAATTTGAAGTAAGGAAGTGGCAAGATATGCAGTGATGAAGCACCTTGTACAACAGGTGAAGAAGTTTGAGTCTACCCAGAAGCCCTCAGGCCATTGAAGGCTTTTAAACAAAGGAACGGTTTAATCAGATTTGCATTGGAGAAAGCTCCTTGATAATTTCGTGGAGAGTAAATTGGAGGGACAAGACTAAAATAAGGAAAGACAAATGGAAGCTATTGATATAATCCTTATAAGAAATGCTGAGGGCCTGAAGTGAGGCTGTAACAGTGGGGAATGCCAGGAAGAGAAGGCATGTACTTTTTTTTTTTTTAACAACTTTATTGGAGTATAATTGCTTTACAATGGTGTGTTAGTTTCTGCTTTATAACAAAGTGAATCAGTTATACATATACATATGTCCCCATATCTCTTCCCTCTTGC
>NC_041215.1:109114144-109120414 GCF_002837175.3 Physeter macrocephalus
TTTTTTTTTTTTTTAGATTCCATATATATGTGTTAGCATACGGTATTTGTTTTTCTCTTTCTGACTTACTTCACTCTGTATGACAGACTCTAGGTCCATCCACCTCACTACAAATAACTCAATTTCATTTCTTTTTATGGCTGAGTAATATTCCATTATATATATATGTGCCACATCTTCTTTATCCATTCATCAGTCAGTGGCCACTTAGGTTGTTTCTGTGTCTGGGCTATTGTAAATAGAGCTGCAGTGAACATTGTGGTACATGACTTTTTTTGATATTGAGCTGCATGAGCTGCTTGTAAATTTTGGAGGTTAACCCTTTGTCAGTTGTTTCATTTGCAAATGTTTTCTCCCATTCTGAGGGATGTCCTTTCATCTTATTTATGGTTTCCTTTGCTGTGCAAAAGCTTTTAAGTTTCATTAGGTCCCATTTGTTTATTTTTGTTTTTATTTCCATTTCTCTAGGAGGTGGGTCAAAAAGGATCTTGCTGTGATTTATGTCATAGAGTGTTCTGCCTATGTTTTCCTCGAAGAGTTTGATAGTGTCTGGCCTTACATGTAGGTCTTTAACCCATTTTGAGTTTATTAGATTGCTTTTGCTATTTGGGGTCTTTTGTGTTTCCATACAAATTGTGAAATTTTTTTTTCTAGTTCTGTAAAAAATGCTAGTGGTAGTTTGATAGGGATTGCATTGAATCTGTAGATTGCTTTGGGTAGTAGAGTCATTTTCACAATGTTGATTCTTCCAATCCAAGAACATGGTATATTTCTCCACCTATTTGTATCATCTTTAATTTCTTTCATCAGTGTCTTATAGTTTTCTGCATACAAGTTTTTTGTCTCCTTAGGTAGGTTTATTCCTAGATATTTTATTCTTTTTGTTGCAATGGTAAATGGGAGTGTTTTCTTAATTTCACTCTCAGATTTTTCATCATTAGTGTATAAGAATGCCAGAGATTTCTGTGCATTAATTTTGTATCCTGCTACTTTGCCAAATTCATTGATTAGCTCTAGTAGTTTTCTGGTAGCATCCTTAGGATTCTCTATGTATAATATCATGTCATCTGCAAATAGTGACAGCTTTACTTCTTCTTTTCCTATTTGGATTCCTTTTATTTCTTTTTCTTCTCTGATTGCTGTGGCTAGTACTTCCAAAACTATGTTGAATAAGAGTGGTGAGAGTGGGCAACCTTGTCTTGTTCCTGATCTTAGTGGAAATGGTTTCAGTTTTTCACCATTGAGAACAATGCTGGCTGTGGGTTTGTCATATATGGCCTTTATTATGTTGAGGAAAGTTCCCTCTATGCCTACTTTCTGCAGGGTTTTTATCATAAATGGGTGTTGAATTTTGTCAAAAGCTTTCTCTGCATCTATTGAGATGATCATATGGTTTTTCTCCTTCAGTTTGTTGTTATGGTGTATCACGTTGACTGATTTGCATATATTGAAGAATCCTTGCATTCCTGGGATAAACCCCACTTGATCATGGTGTATGATCCTTTTAATGTGCTGTTGGATTCTGTTTGCTAGTATTTTGTTGAGGATTTTTGCATCTATGTTCATCGGTGGTATAAGGCGTGTGCTTTTAAGGAGGGGAATTGATAGGACTTGATGGCTGATTAGATGTGGTCATTGAAGGAAAGGGTGGTGACAAACGTAACTCTGGAGTCCAGGCCTTGGACAACTGTGTGGATGGAGGTGCCATTGTCCTTGGTAGATGATGAAGGATGGGGTGCAAGTTTTCATGGAAAGGCAGTATTGTGACAGTTCCAGTTCCTAGAAGGATGATGAGATGTCACATAGAGAACTAGAAGTCATCCCCATGAATCGCGTAATGAGATTTGAAAAGCACATACTAAAAGGAAACTGAGATGCACAAAACCTCAAAACTCCTCAGGTTTAAAACAGAATCCCTGAGCACTGTTTTGCTTTCTTTGGTTTTTCTGCCAGAGGAAGGGATTTCTTAGATGCAGATGTCTCCACACTGAGGCTATATCATTGCTCACCACTAGCAGTATTCAAGTGCTGGGAAAGTAACAAATAGGAAATATTCATCTTTAGAAAAGCCGCCTCTTTTTTAACCCAGCAAATCAATAGTTAATAAAGCATTAATATGAATATCAGGAAATTTCTATTCTGTGTAAGAAGTCGAAAACTGCACAGGTTGCAGACGAGGCAAATTAACAGTTCTTTCTCTGTCAGCACTTAAAATCTATAGTGTGGTTTCTCTCTATGGTATGGGGTGAAACGTGCCAACAAATTGGCTTAGATGATGTAAGTATCTGAAAATGTGGAAGAAATTATATACTGGGGGGAGGAGAAATTCTTACATATTAAAGGTGTTGACAACTTCACCACAGAATAGCAAAAATGTCCTTAAAGATAAAACACTTATTGTTTCAGAAACCAAAGTTACAGTGTTATACTATGTGCAGCAAAAGTTGTTTTTAGAAAGAAAATTGACATCAGAGTTTACTAAACCAGTAACTCTTTTGGCAACTTCATGATGAGAACCTTATTCTTTAGGAATGTGAAAAGCATAAAATTAAAAGGGTAGCAAGTTCATGGATTGCATAAAGAGAACTTAGCAAAGGAGGGCAACAAACAGGACAAAACATGTCACTCAGTGTTTTTTTTGCCAGTCAAGGTGTCATTCTGGTGCCAGTTGTACTATGGTTCCCAGGGAGATGTTTCCCAGGGAGATGGCCAAGAACTACCCCAGTCACTGTTCCATGTGAGCCTTGCTTTACATTGTTATTCACACACTCTAGCTACGGTAGATAATTGCTCCTCTAGAATAATTCCCAAAATATCTATACCAACAGTGCTCATTTGTGAACTCTGTTCTTCTTTGAGAGCCCTTCTAGTCATTCCTGGTTGTAAATACCCCCATTTTCTAGCAAATGCCAGAATCAGTAAAGACTCGTTGACTTCGTGCTCTAACTGGGGGAAATGTCACGTCATTTTAGCATGTTGCCTGAAACTTTACAGGAGACAAAGTCTTTCTCCTCAGAGTTACATTAATGAGCTTAAAAATGGGAATTCCTGGGCTAAAACATATACGTTAATATCTCATTCTTTTCTGTGTTGAGAAGGAGAGGGAACGAGAAAGTAGAGAGGCGCTGGGACCTGTAGGAGCTCTAAGGGGACAGAAGCCAATGAGGAATCAACAAAAGAGATGCCATCGCAAAGACAGCATTTACAGACTTAAAAATAGAGCCTGTGGCTTCATCTCTTTGTCTATGGCCCATCTCGAAAGCAACCTTAAGAGAGAGGGGGAAAAGCCGCTGACTGCCTCTTTAACTATTCTTTGGCTCTAGAAAGAGCAAGGCATGTTCCACATAAGGATACATTTTTGAGTATCCTGTTTGCTGTTTCAGAAACCAACCAACAGAAAAATTGTCCGTCGAAGCCAAAAAAAAAAGCAAATGTTTGAAGAAAGTACTTTTTCTGACTTTTAGGCTTAAAATGTGGCAGGGAAATGGGAAAGGATTGTAAATAGGTGCTAATTCAGAGGATTTGACGCACAGTGGGTGATAGGTGAATTTTTTAAGGAGAAAGCAAATGTACGTGGATTTTATATTTAAATCCCATCTGGGCCAAATTACAAAAAACAAAACCAAAGAAAGCCTAAAGGAGAACAAAGAATAAAAGTAAAGCAGATAACATATATTTAAATATTTCACAAGGATAGTTTAAAGATAAATAATGTCTGCAGAGTTTTTTGTTTCCCTGAGACAAAAAATGCTATGGAAATAAATATTTCTTCTAATAGGATCCTTTCATATGTTAACAGTGTCTCAAGTCTCCCTATTCTTTGGCATATGGTTTAATACAGTTGGTTTTTAAAGGCACCTGGGTAACTTTCTGGGTATTTGGCCTACCTTGTGGATTGGTTCAGAACCATCCATTGCTTTCCAAAGAAAGATATTCTTTATTTTGTGGGCTCTTCTTTGACATTTATTTCTGAACATTGGTTAGAATAATGCTGATGGGAAGCAGCTCAGGCTGCAGGCAGATACCTCACCCTTCGGCTTTGGTGGTACAAACGCAGGGGCCACATCACTGGATCGTTCTCTGCATCGATGGCCATCCACTCTTTAGCAACTTCTAGCCCGCTTCTCAGCAGGGATACTCACAAAAGGCCTGCACCATTAACCCTGGAACAACTGCTGTTCCACTGATGAGCCCCAAAAGCCACCCCAGGAGTCAGTTTCCTATAGACTCTGTTCCTGTCCCTTTCCTTACCTTACCTTGACAGCTGCTCTCAATGCATTAGATCAAATAAACTATGTCAATTGATTGTAGATAAATGCCAAATAATACTATGTTAGGTAGAGTTTCATTAGTACCCTGTCGTTCAAAGCAAGTTTTAAACCCCTTGTCAACTCTATAACCATGTGCATTCAAATAACAAGATCCCGCCCCCAACCAAAAAAAGCAAGACATCCTCTTGCATGCATTTGTGACATTTAAGAAGTTCGGACAGACACATCATCTATAACCCTTACAATTACTGTGGCACCTGTATGGAAAGCTGCAGTTAAATTATTGACAAAGTATATAAGCAGATGTATCTACTCTAAAACATAAAGCACATACCTTTACAAGATAGGTTGAATGATAAGAGACCAGAATCAGAAGAATGGATGCTAAAAGTAGAGTAAGGAAAACAGTACTGACATTGTGATTTCAAACAGAGTGGCCCAAAGTCTACCTTTCAAGCTGACCTCGTTACCGTCCAGATTCTACCGTTATATAACAATTATGCGATTTAACTCTGTAGTAAGTCCAAATCTACATGGACTCCTGCATTGACACAGCCTGTGAAGTTATCTTTAAAAAACAAACAAACACACACACACACTTTTAGCTCATCTACCAACTAGAAAGTATGAGAATTTTGAAGGTAAGGACTGTGTCTTCTGTACCCTCTGCAGTACCCAGCTGGATAGTAGGTGCTTGGTAAATATTTGTTTTTTAAAATTGATTATAATGAGCTATGTTATAATAAAGTTTATCCATTGTATGAGTACAAGTAACATAACGAACAACTAAATAAATCAGTGAAATGTAAAAATGTAAATATTTCCACCGAAAAATCAGACATTTGAAGCTGTAAGAAAATGAATTTCTCTTCTAGCCTTCCAGCATCCCAGTTGTTTACTTTTAAGGGCCCTGAATTCTCTTTTCGAAACAGAAACAAGAGTTGTTATTTCTTGTATCTAATTGTTCAGAACCTACATTTTGGGGGGAAAAACGGTGGTCAGCATGAGGGGTTAGGGAGCTGTGGAGGCAGAGAAAAAGGTCAAAGTCAAGGAATCAGAAAAATGAGTGACCCATAGAAGCGGGGCAAAAGCCACTGTGGCTTAGTCAGCTTTTCCTGGCCTCTCTTGCCCTCCTCCTCAGATTCGCGGTCTCCCTTGTGACCTGGAGGTGCCTTTCCATTATGGGTTTGAGAATTCTAATAAACGAGCTGAAGGGCAGAGTCCCCAAAGGCTGTCTTTGTGCCGGTAGGGAAGGCAGCTGTGGTTACGAACCAGCACACACCAGAGGCCTCCACGCTGTTGGGAACTTCGTGCGAATGGACGACAGTTTTAATTTCACTCCCCAGCAGAGGTGGTATCCAGCCAGCACTACTTCAAACCAATTTTGCAAATCACATTTTGTGGCTGCAAATTGGTTTACTGCACCCGTCCCGTTTTGGAGACCAAACTTCCCTGGTGGTACCTTCGCTGAGTTGGGACAGCTAAAGGATGATTTTTTTTTTCCTTGAATTGAAATGACAGCACATTCTTCCACAGATTAATTTTAAATTACCCATGTTTATATCCTTTAATCAAGATGATAAAAACAGCACAGATAACTTTCTGCACTGTTCTTTTCATTTTTTTTTTTTTTGAGACTCAGAATAGCTGATTGGCTCTTGATATTTATTGCCTCACATACAGAAGTATTACTCCAAGCATACTAGCTTGGACTGTTTATCATTGTACTCTTAATTCTTTTTAACCTTGATTTATGCCTTATAGTAAAATAAGGTTTAAATTGTAGATTCCACTGAGGTTCCTTTTGTGAACATAAAGATGGTGCTTTCCTGAAGAGATTTGTTCCCTGGATTATATCTCACACTGAAATAAGGGCCTTCTTACTGGAAGAAATATTTCTTAAAACTGAGTACTGGGCTTCCCTGGTGGCGCAGTGGTTGAGAATCCGCCTGTCGATGCAGGGGACGCGGGTTCGTGCCCCGGTCCGGGAGGATCCCAC
>NC_041215.1:109120603-109131350 GCF_002837175.3 Physeter macrocephalus
CATGGCCGCTGAGCCTGCGCGTCCGGAGCCTGTGCTCCGCAACGGCAGAGGCCGCAACAGTGAGAGGCCCGCGTACCGCAAAAAAAAAAAAAAAACTGAGTACTTGCAAGAAGTGTTCATCTGTGAACTTTTACCAATTAGAAATGGCTCTATATGTCAGACTCTTTAATAATGTCTGTGAAGCAGCATTTTAGCTCATTTTTATAGTGCATGCAGGTTTGGTGATTTATATTAAACATTAAACATAATAAATTTAGATCTTTTCTCAAGTATGAGGCACAGCATCTCTGAATCACCCATTTAAGCAGAGTGCTCCCTGGAAGGTCCAGTCTCTCGCTATCATTCATGGCCATAATAAGACAGGCTTCTCCTGTCTCTTTCTTGACATCTGTAATAATGGGGGTGACATGTGTGTGGTGACACTGTAACAAGAGGGCGTGTTGATAGTGCTTCAAGCGGGGACTAAAGGTCCACGACCAGAGGGTGAGCTGAGAACATGCATCAATGACCTCCATCTCAGATTTCTTACCAAAAGCTATGCTAATGGCTATTTTCAAAATTTTATTCAAAGAATAAGTTTCAGTGTCTAAAAAAAGGGCCTTTAAATGTCTCACTGTACATGGCTGGAGTTAGTCAAAGAATTAATCACAAAGAGTGGAACTCTGAACACAAATGGATCTGTTAATGATAGTCACATAAGAAAGATTTAAAACCTTCCTGTTTTTCAGTGATTCCACAGATGGTCACCCCATTCTTCATTTGTTGAATCATGGGAAGGCATAGACAGTAAAGTTCCTCGGGAAAAAAAGCTACTCTTTGTGATTTGACAATAATTGTCGTAGCCTTCTTTAGAATTATCATGACAGGTTTAACTCTAAATGATTCTATTTCATGCTGAAAGTTGCCTGTAAGTTTTGATTGCAATTTGTGTATAAAATGCCTGGGTACTGTTGCAAATGTGTATCTTAAAATGAGAAAGAGCTCACATTTCAAGCATTTGAATAGGGTTGAGAATTAACTAATATTTTCAGTTAAAGGCACCTGAAACAATCTAAAAATTTTAATTTGATTTTTTTAGAAGAAAAACATGGTGGAAGAAGACATAACTCCAGTTTTCAGGCACATCACTCACTGTGAGGTGGCTTTTGTGGACTGGGTTTAGAGCTACTCCACACAGCCTGGCTGTGTCCTGGCCCCCAGATGTGGGTCCTGGTCCTGCTGTCTTCCCTTCTGGCCGCCACTTGCGAAGTAACTAGATGAGAAGACACAGCTGAGCCAGCCCAGATCCATCCCTCATGCAGTTAGTCCTCAATCTCAGATAAGTTGTGTTTCTACAGTCTGTGTATAAATCAAGTGTCCTGGAACTTGAAGTCCATTTTTCATAGAAAGGATGCTCTGTCCAGTGAGCAGGTTGCCAGGCTAGCAGCCGTACAACCCTATTTAGCCTGTTACATAATTGAAGTGCTGTCCACCTGAAAATCGTTTTTAAAATATTACTGCTGTGGGAGGTTGACCCACCTACCCCAGAGTGGGCGTTCTCTACAGATAATGGACTCAGAATAACTCATACCGTCTTGCCTTCTGGAGTCACACACTGGAGCCTGAACACAAAAATGAGAAGTAATGAAAGGAAACAGAATGAAAAAACATTACTTTGAAGAATACCATTACAATGCTAGTAATTAAAGCAGAAAAATATAAAATTGAATAAGAAATCATGTTTCATCTGTTTTAATACTGGTGCTTGAGAAAAAGCAGGTTCAATCAGAGAAGGATGAGGAAGTAGCTGGAAGCTGTTGTTGAGGTTCTGAGGGAGGCATCGGGCCACTCTCCGGGTTGATGGCTTTGCTGCCTTCAGGATTTTTTTTCCCTAGAAAATTCTGTAGACTAGTCTAGATTCTTGCCTTTTCCTTAAACGCTTTTGGCAAATGGAAGGAACTAATAGAAACAAGGAAAGTTTTTCTTGAGGTGTCTGGGGAAGAGCGGGAGGGGAGGAGGAGGAGGTTGGGGTCTATTAAAGGAGGTGGTATTGCCTCTCATGAAATTAACCAGAGTGTTTATTAGTGGCACCCAGAGGAAGACTGGGCATGCTCGATTCTCTTGCTGGCTGATGCAGGGGACGAAGAAAAGAAGGGATGAGGAGGAAATAATTTAACCAGCAGTGCCTTGAGACAGCTGGTGAAGAAGGCACAGAACCCAGGACAGCTGGGCTGTTGAGCGGGTATTCTCAGGGTAGTCAGGAAAGGAATAAAGAATGGCTAAGTGGTTACTGGATGGCAGGGGGTGATGGGGAGGTGGGTTGTTGGTGTAGGTATGTAAATGTGTAAGTTAATTGCATAAAATATACTTGTTACATAAATGTATGAAAGTGGTTGTTCTTGATTCAGGGGTTATTTATACCAGAAAGAAAATGCACACCATGGATTCTTTTTGTGAAATGAAAGTTAGAGCATTACAAGTGGCTTTGAGCTTTTGTTTAAACAATCCTCAGGCCAATGCCTATGTCATGAGCTTGAAGTCCACTAGGAATGATGAGAGAATCAGAAATGTTCACGCACTTGAGTGGTATTGCCTCTCAAGTGCACTTGAGTTCTGCACTTGGAGGGTGTATCTGAGTTCATGGCTGAAGGGATTGGGAGACTTTGGCATCCATCTACAAAGGAGAAGTAAGTCATCTCCCTTCTCCAAAGCTCTATGTATATACGTGTGTATGTATATACATATATATGTGTATATGTATATATGTATATGTGTGTGTGTGATAGATGTGTACTATTCTGCAATGGCTTGAGAATTAATCTCATGATACTGGTGGTGAGGAGGATGGTGACAGCAACTGATATTCATTGACTGCTTATTATGTGTAGGCACTGTTTGGAGTGTTTTACATGTATTAACTCATTTAATTCTCACCACAAATAAGTACCATTATTTCTCCATTTTATTGTTAAACAAAGGTAACTTCTTGAGTTTCTTATCAAATTTTAGTTCAGCGATCCCCAAATGCAACCAAGATGAATCATACTTTCTGTTGAAATTATCTTAAAGCCATACTCACCTGGATAAATTGGAACAACCATTTAGATGTATAACAAAGGATAATGCAGACCTGCCACAATCTTGGGTCCATTGCTTTTTCCTGTCCTAAGTGCCCTATTTCCACCTCCCTTCCTATTCTAGCTACCCCTCTTCTAATTCTGTCTACACAGCTTACGCTGTCACTTCCAAGCCTAGCCTCAACGTGTTCCTCATAAAACACAGAGGGAGGGGCAGATTTTCAACGATTTTCTTTATCTTACTGGCAATTCCTATTATGAAGAGCCATGTTAACCAACGACAAGCTTAAGACACTAAACAGCCTTTTCAGATGTTCTTTCTTTGGAATCCGATTGTGTAAATATTCAGGAAAGTGCTTAAAGGTTAAAAACCCGAAGCATTTAATCACAATTGAAAACAACTCTTTGTAGACCTACACTTTCCAATATGGTAGCCAATACCACATGTGATCATCAAGTACTTAAAATGTGACTAGCCTGAGTTGTGACGTGTTTTACGTGTAAAATACACACCAAGCTCCAAAAATTTCGTACAACCCTCTCCAAAAACTGTAAAATAGCTCATTGATTATTTTTACATTGATTACATGTTGAAATAATAATAGTATTTCAGATAATTGGGTTAAATAAAATAAATTATTAAAGTTCGTTTTAGGGCTTCCCTGGTGGCGCAGCGGTTGAGAGTCCGCCTGCCGATGCAGGGAACACGGGTTCGTGCCCCGGTCCGGGAAGATCCCACATGCCGCGGGGCGGCTGGGCCCGTGAGCCACGGCCGCTGAGCCTGCGCGTCCGGAGCCTGTGCTCCGCAACGGGAGAGGCCACGACAGTGAGAGGCCCGCGTACCGCAAAAAAAAAAAAAAAAAAAAAAAAAAGTTCGTTTTACCTATTCTATTTTACTTTTCAATGTGGCTATTAGGAAACCGTAAATTATGTAGGTGGCTTGCATTATTTTCTGTTGGGCAATGCTGCTGTAGGCCCTAAAATGGAGGATCTCCATAAATACAGAGCTTCTGCTGAACCACCTCCTTAAAGTCTGAAGGGTACGGTGTTCAACCTGAGTTTTCTTTTTTGGAAAACAGTTTTTTTTTCTGCCCTTTAAATTGTGCATAATACCAGGCACACCTGGATTTCTGGATAATTGCACCCACAAGTGGCTACATGCAGACACAGTTAGTTAGGTGCGTGCAACTTGTTTGAAGGCACAGGTGTCTAATTGAGCCCACAAATGGCCATTTGGCAGGCACCACTCGCTGTGCACACAGATGATTATAGGCAGAAAATGGCCAACAACCAAAAAGGAGGCCTGGATAATGGAGGCGTGAAAAGAGATCCTGGTATCCCCACAGCCTTGGTGTGACCACGCCTTCCTCGTTCAGTCTTTTCGTGGAATGCCCACTGAGGTGTTTGTTTATGGCGAGATGCATATTTGGAATGCATAGGCTGGGAAACGAAAATGCATATGCCCCATCATCTCACAAAGTAAATGCTGTCTGTCTTGAGCTTTTCAGTAAACTGGGACTAACAAAACCCATGTTGTCAACCTGAGTAACCTTAAAGTGGATTCCGCCCTGCTGGGACTGGCTGTTTATAATGGCTAAAAATGATGGAGTGTGTGTGGGAATCCCCAGGGACCCTTTGGTAACTAGTGGTGTTTAAAGGGTTAATTCGACCTAATGCATCATTTAGTGGGGATGGGAAGGCCGGAGTGGTCACCTCAGGAAGACTCCGGCAGGCAGGCACTTGTTGAAACGCGGGGCAGTTAGTTAGAGAAGGGAGGGGCCGGCCTCGAAGCCTGGAGCTGTTGTGCAGGTCAGCATCTCCAGGCAAGGAGTAAATCGATATCCCCAGTTCTCATAGCAGCTGAGACAACAGAGCGAGACGTGGAAACGCGTTCACTGACACAGATTTCAGTGTCCGGAGGAAATGCGGAGAGACAAGAAGGCCCTGCCTCTTCAACTTTTAGGGCAAGTACGGGAATGAGGAGTCTGCTGGCTCTCTCCCCTCATCTTTCAGGAGGGCTCTGTACCAGGTTGCAGTAGCTTTGTGGTCTCTCGCAGAAAGCAAGCCTAATCAGTCAGCACTGTTGATCATAAGTGTCAACCCTCAGGCCACAGCGGATTCAGTGTTCAAGGAAATCCACACCTTTTCTCCATCCAAGCAGTCTATGTGCACCATAAAATGGAGAGACCAGGCACTGGTTTCTGAGTTTTAGGAAGACCAAGGATTCCTTGGACAGGGTAGGAAATCCAAGTCAGCAGCCTGACTGACTTGGTCTTTCCAGGGCAGAAAAAGACTTTCTGCTAATGAGAGATTGCTTTAGTAGTGTGCATTTATTTGCAATATAAGTAAGTTCACGGTTTAGCCACCTTGACAAATTCTCTCTGTGTCTTGAATCATCACATCCCTTTGTATCTGCTCTTTACTGATGATGATAGCTGCCTATTCTTGAATGGCAATGCTTCTGTAATAAATCTCCATAAAAAGCCAATTCTCAGTTCAAGTTACCGCAGGCTGATTATGAAGACGACAGTCTGAAAACACACACTAATTGTGCTCTTTTAGAAACGCCTCTGACAGGCTCAGCTCAGAACTTCTTTAATTTCGACTGGGCTGCAGCTCGACCTAATGTCAACTTTTACCATAATTCTTTTATGTGGAAGGCTATTACTCCATTATGATTTTCTCTCTTGTTGCCTAATATCCAAAGAGGGTTGGTGAGAGGTTATTGAAGAATTGTCTTCATCTCAGCTGGTTCATCCCGTATGATTATTCTTTATTTTAAAGGCACAGTAGAAAATGTTCTGTTTCCTATTATTAACCTTCTTTATACAGAGCCTTGAGGTATACGTGAAAATTTTTAATTTTTCTAGGAGTCTGTTGTAAAGATAAAAATGATTTGGATTTCACAGTTTTATAAATTTTAAGTCAAAATTCTTCTCCACTTGACTCATCGCCCCTTATTTGCTGCTCCGTTACTGGACATAATTTAGCACTAGAGGGGGTGAACTATCATGGGGTGATAGTGTTCTGTTGTAAAATGGGATTTGCAAGTTCTCAGTCTGGGCCAAGTGTCCCTGTACTTTCTTATTCTGAAAAAAAAAAAAAAAAGAAAAGAATTTTCACAAGTTGTAAACTTTGCTACCCAAGTACATGATGGAGATTTCCGGTTTCTGGTTCCAAATGTAAGGAGCTCGGAAGTCACTACATTGTCCTAACAAGTAAAGATCTAAACAGACTGAAAAATCAGCAGCTCTTTTTGGATCCATAAGAGAGGTGAGGACACAGGGCAAACTGCTGCCCAAAGATCGGAGAGACAGACAGGCAAATACAGGGAGTATCTGCTTACTAGAGAAGAGTCAGGAGTGGAGCGGCTGCAGGAAGCAGCACTGGGCTAGGAAAACCTGACCTGTAACTGGTGAATTATTGGAGGCTCAGTGGGGACAACTGAGAGTTATAAACCCCAGGGGCACCTTGTCAGAGCAAGCATCAGAACCATGAGGCAGGGATGTTGGAATTATCATACCAGGAACTTAAAATAATTATGATTCATGTGCTAAGGGCTATAATGGATAAAGTAGATGGCACATAAGAACAGATGGGAAATGTAAGCAGAGAGATGGAAATCCTAAGAAAGAACCAAGTATATGGTGGCAGTTGTAAGGCTATGCCCTTTGTCTATTTCAAATTTTTGATAACAACAACCTACATTGTAAATTTCTTGAGCCTTTCTTCTAAGAAGCCAAGAGCAGTGAGCTTCTATGCCAACACATCCACTTTCATTCTTTGGTCTCAAGAAGAAAACCTCCCATTGGTGTGTCTCAACCACAATGGACAGAAGACCTACATTACTCTCAGGTGCCCTGTGGAGTCTAAGATGCTAATATGGAAATCACAGGTCTGAAAGAGCCAGCAGTGGTTTCTGAATGAGCCATTGCATCATGGAAGATCACAGAAGTCACTGGTCAAGAAGTAAATGTCTGTTCTTATGAATTGTTTTCATTTCCTTATAAACCACGATTGTATCTGTGGTGTAGATTTGGTTTTACTTTTAGTGTTTTCATAAAGAAGCTACTTAATTGAAAAGGATTCACAATCAGTACTGGAATATATCAGATTTAGATTTGGTGGTCGACTATCACACTATCTATATTTAATAATCCACTGTGCCAATGCTCTGAATAACAATACCATGGCCATCAGAAGCAGTTTATTCTCTTCTCCAAATTTCTGACATGTAAGAAATTCAGTAATTATTGGAAGTTTCTGGTATCTCATTGTTTTGGCATTGACTTTACTTCCTCTCTGTGGCTTTTTCTTTTCCTAATGCAGACAAAGCTGCTGAGGGAGAATTCTGTGTTTTAGGCGAACACACAGGTACTGGGTTATTCTCATTGTTTTTTTTTTTTTTTTGCTTTTCATTGATTTGGATTTTTATTATAGAATCTTTTTCTACCATGAACCCCCAGTCATGACAAATGGTGGGAGAATAAGTAGAATTGTTGGTCTTTATCAAATGAAAAATAGTTACTAGGCTACTCTTTTTTTCCTTTTTCTGTTCCCCTCTCTTTTCCCAGTTTCCCATTTATAGTCATGCTTTGCAAAGAGCAACAGACCCACTAGCAGTGGAATGAGAATGGGAGTGGATTTATGAGAGAGAAAGCAAAGGCTGTAGATTCCTTCAGGTCAGGGTCTTGCCTTATCACCACTGTATCCTCAGCCCTGCATAGTACCTGGAACACAGTAGGCATTCAACTAAGTTTTAAGGCAGAAAAAACAAAAGAAAGGCAAAAACACAGGAAGGAATTTGCAACTGAGGGGAAAAAATTGCAGACATTTCACTGCGAAGGTGTCAGGAAGTACAGTTCTCTATTTTCAATCATTTTTAGTTTAAGTGGAAATTTTATTTGTATTAAGTTTTCTGGGATTTCTAATTGAGTTCTGAGAATTCTTTCATTGAAAGCAAGTTATTTTTTAATAAGTTGTATTTCATCACTAAAACAAAAAAACTTTTCTGCTAACAGAAATGCAAAAGCAAAAGAATCACTGTGATTGATTGAGATGACATGGCGTGCTTTTTCCAAGTTTTAATTTTGAATAGTTTGTATATCCATCCCAGAGAATTCTTTTCAAAACTCAAATTTCTCATTTTTGTGATCCATCCAGACCTTGATTTTTTTAAATACATTCAGCAATTTTTATAAAACATAAGTGATTGGAGTTTTTCCAGGCAAGTAATGAAATTTTCAAGAGTGGAATTTTCTTTGTGTCTTCTGTGGAGTTGTGGAATGCTCAGTTTAAGAGTTGGTAAAGAAAAAGAGGCAGCTGAACGAAGTAAAATAAAGAGTCAGCCATACCCTTGGTTCTGGTGGTGGTTCAGATGTGCGCACTTGTAAAACCTCATGGACACACTTCTTGTACGTAAATTAAACCTCAGTAAATTTGAAAAAGTAAGGAAGAAAGGGAAAGGAAAGGAAGGAAGGGAGGGAAAGAGTGGTCCTTTATCTGGACTCCCAGGTCAAGTCATGGGCGCTCAAGCTCTTGAGAAGTCTTCGATTTCTGTGGCCATTACTGGTCCTTGGCAAACTCCAACTCTCAGAGACCAACCCCTAGGATGCCCTGGCTCATACTTACCACACTTTCAAAAGCACAGGAGAAAGCCCAAGCAAGTCTGGCTGCCTCGTGCTGCTCCTGAGAAGAAAGTTTCCATGTTCTTTCTTAGGCAGTGGAATCACCTGTTTGCCATTCAAATAAACATCATATAAAATCAGTATTCCCTAAAATGAGATTACAATCTCATGAAAGTCAGGCTCTCCAGACCTCCTTTCCCAAAGCAACTCCAGAGGCAGTCCCATCTCCAGTGATTTATATGGACAGAGACACAGACAGAGATGAGGAGCTGACAAAGGCTGTCTGTTTCTGTGGCTGGAAGGAAGAGGAGGCTGGAAGACATGGGTACCATGGGAAAGTCATTTTGGTATCTTGCTCTTTATTTACATCCTCGGGTCTAAGCAGGCAGGAATTTCCCTGGCATGGTTTACATTTATATAACTAATTGCTAATTATTTACATACTCCCATTGGACAATTGCTAGAGGACTAGAGTTTGGGATTATTCACTTCCTCAGAAATAAACTAACATAACTGCATGTGTAGTTATGGAAGTTACTTATAGGCATAGGCATCTAAGCCTAAAGGAAGTTTTTCAAGGACCAGAAATCCACCAGGCACTCTCCCATACTCTATGCCTCTTCTCTTTCCCCACCCAACATCCTTTTTCGTCACAGTTTAATGAGGGAAGTATTCTAGGCCTTTTGCTTTTCACCTTCTCCACCATGGAGATGCTGGGAACTGTGACAGGCTGAGGTGACATGAGCTACAATGAAGCTTTTCTCTCCCAGGTGAATGGCCATCTGCCCTTTCTAAGCATGTTATCCTGTAGACTTGTGTTCATCCCATTAGGTACCCTCCTCCACACACAAATAATAGGTAAGCATTATTAGTCTCCCTCTGTATTATTCAGATATTTTTCTATATCCAATACACAACAAAAATCTCCTGGCAAATATAACTGAAAAGAAGTCCAAAGGTAGACTTATCTTTAGATGGAACTCAGAGAATGCCATCAGGAATTGGCTTCCTTCTCCCCATCTCTTGACTCTGCTTTCTTCTGTGTTGGCTCTGTTCTCAGGCACAGTCTTCCACCCTGGGGTAGAAATGGTTGCCCACATCACCAGGCTTATTTCTTATCATCTGAGCCACTCCAGCAAAAGAGGGATTCTCTCATTTCAACATATCCAACAAAAGGCCTAGAGTTGTCTCAGGTTGCTGTGATTGAGTTATGTACTTAAACATAGACGATCACCGTGTCCAGGGGGTGGAGTGTTCTGATGGACAGGTCTGGGTCACATGCCACCTCTGGAGTCCTGGGTAGACTCACTCCACCTGAAGCACGGGGAATGAGAGAGGGGGCATGGAATAATTCCAAGAAGGACAGAATATTATCACCAGGATAGGATGGGACAGATGCTAGGCAACAAGAACAGCAACCTTCCACTGTTCCAACTCTGATGACAAGGGAAGATAGAATCGAGCATGAAAGAAAAAAGTAGAAGCTCCTGTCACACACTTATAAAAGGTAGAATGAATGCTAAACCCCTAAAAAATCATCAGACCAAGCTGTTTTCTACTTCTGGGTCTGACTGTCATCTGACCCACAGGTTTCAAGAATCCTAAGAGACTACTACAAGCAACACTATGCCAAAAAAATGGACAACCAGGAAGAAATGGACAAATTCTTAGAAAGGTATAACCTTCCAAGACTGAACCAGGAAGAAACAGAAAATAGGAAGAGACCAATCACAAGTAATGAAATTGACAACACCCATTTATGATAAAAAAAAACTCTCCAGAAAGAGGGCATAGAGGGAATCTACCTCAACATAATAAAGGCCATCTACGACAAACACACAGTAAACATCATTCTCAACGGTGAAAAACTGAAAGCATTTCCTCTAAGATCAGGAACAAGACAAGGATGTCCACTTTCACCACTATTATTCAACATAGTTTTGGAAGTCCTAGCCATGGCAATCAGAGAAGAAAAAGAAATAAAAGGAATCCAAATTGGAAAAGAAGATGTAAAGCTGTCACTGTTTGCAGATGACATGATACTATAAATAGAAAATCCTAAAG
>NC_041215.1:109131375-109132070 GCF_002837175.3 Physeter macrocephalus
AAAGAGAAATTAAGGAAACACTCCCATTTACCACTGCAACAAAAAGAATAAAATACCTAGGAATAAACCTACCTAGGGAGACAAAAGACCTGTATGCAGAAAACTATAAGACACTGATGAAAGAAATTAAAGATGATACCAACAGATGGAGAGATATACCATGTTCTTGGATTGGAAGAATCAATATTGTGAAAATGACTCTACTACCCAAAGCAATCTACAGATTCAATGCAATTCCTGTCAAATTACGAATGGCATTTTTTACAGAACTAGAACAAAAAATCTTAAAATTTGTGTGGAGACACAAAAGACCCCGAATAGCCAAAGCAGTCCTCAGGGAAAAAAACGGAGCTGGAGGAATAAGAATACCTGACTTCAGATTATACTACAAAGCTACAGTAATCAAGATAGTAAGGTACTGGCACAAAAACAGAAATATAGATCAATGGAACAGGATAGAAAGCCCAGAGATAAACCCACACACCTATGGTCAACTAATCTATGACAAAGGAGGCAAGGATATACAATGGAGAAAAGACAGTCTCTTCAATAAGTGGTGCTGGGAAAACTGGACAGCTACATGTAAAAGAATGAAATTAGAACACTCCCTAACACCATACACAAAAATAAACTCAAAAGAGATTCGAGACCTAAATGTAAGACCAGACACTATAAAACTCTTAGAGAAAAACATA
>NC_041215.1:109132534-109139193 GCF_002837175.3 Physeter macrocephalus
GAAGCACATGAAAAGCTGCTCAACATCACTAATTATTAGAGAAATGCAAATCAAACCTACAGTGAGGTATCACCTCACACCAGTTAGAATGGGCATCATCAGAAAATCTACAAACAACAAATGGTGGAGAGGATGTGGAGAAAAGGGAACCCTCCTGCACTGTTGGTGGGAATGTAAATTGATACAGCCACTATGGAGAACAGTATGGAGTTTCCTTAAAAAACTAAGACTAGAATTACCGTATGACCCAGCAATCCCATTACTGGGCATATATACCCAGAGAAAGCCATAATTCAGGAAGACACATGCACCCCAATGTTCATTGCAGGACTATTTACAATAGCCAGGTCATGGAAGCAACCTAAGTGTCCATCGACAGATGAATGGGTAAAGAAGTTGTACATATATACAATGGACTATTACTCAGCCATAAAAAGGAACGAAATTGGGTCATTTGTAGAGATGTGGATGGACCTAGAGACTGTCATACAGAATGAAGTAAGTCAGAAAGAGAAAAACAAATATCATATATTAATGCATATATATGGAACCTAGAAAAATGGTACAGATGAACCGGTTTGCAGGGCAGAAATTCAGACACAGATGTAGAGAACAAATGTATGGACACCAAGGGGGGAACGTGGCGGGGGGTGGTGGTGGTGGTGTGATGGTGTGATGAATTGGGAGATTGGGATTGACATATATACACTAATATGTATTAAATGGATAACTAATAAGAACCTGCTGTATAAAAAAATAAAATAAAATTCAAAATAAAAAATTGAAGTCGAGTTGGTCTACGATGTTTCAGGTGTACAGCAAAGTGATTCAAATATATATATATATATGTATATATATATATATATATACATATATATATATATATATAAAAGAATGCTTCCTCAAGTATGTAATCCATCATTTCATCCATCCAGATAGTCCCATATAAAGGAAAGGACAGAGAGATGTGGGATATTATGACTCTTTGATGGTCTTTTGGCTGCTTCCCAAATTCCTCTGAGTTCTATGCATGCATCTGTAACTTACTTTACAGCTGCTCACGCAACTGTTTTTGTCTCTGAGAACATAAACAATCCCAAATCCAAGTTTTCTAGCAATTCCTCAAGAGGTGGCCTCAGTATGGACACACTAATAAGTGGCAATTAGACATAAAGAATATAACCAGTACTACACAAAAAAGAACAACTGTTTAGAGAGAGTGTACATCTCTGTGTATTTTGTATAAATTTTTTGTTAACATAGTCCATAAATTTTGGGAAAGTGGTGATAACTTACCTCATTTTCCTCTGGAGGAAGCAGATTTTTAGAGGGAAAAAAAAGGCCTCTGGACATATTTGAATATATGGAAGACTGAGAAAAGCATGTAAGACATTATGGAAGCAGGAATAAACACTAAAAAGTTGGAGCAGGGAGAAAAATAATAATTTAAAAAGCCAATCTTTATCACTCACTTACCATGCCCAGGCGCTGTGCTAAGTGCTTTACAGCAGGGGTCCCCAACCTGGGAAACCGGGTCGCACAGCAGGAGGTGAGCGGCAGGTGAGCGCGCGAAGCTTCATCTGTATTTACAGCCGCTCCCCATCTCTCGCATTACTGCCTGAGCTCCACCTCCTGTCAGGTCAGCGGTGGCATTAGATTCTCATAAGAGCTCAAACCCTACTGTGAACTGCACATGTGAGGGATCTAGGTTGCGTGCTCCTTATGAGAATCTAATGCCTGATGATCTGAGGTGGAGCTGAGGCAGTGAAGCTAGCGCTGGGGAGCGGCTGCAAATACAGATTATCATTAGCAGAGAGATTTGACTGCACAGAGACCATAATAAATCAACTGCTTGCAGACTCATATCAAAACCCTATCAGTGAGTGGCAAGTGAAAACAAACTCAGGCCTCACACTGATTCTGGTGAGTTGTATAATTATTTCATTATATATTACAATGTAATAATAATAGAAATAAAGGGCAGGTGAGCGCGCGAAGCTTCATCTGTATTTACAGCCGCTCCCCATCGCTCGCATTACTGCCTGAGCTCCACCTCCTGTCAGGTCAGCGGTGGCATTAGATTCTCATAAGAGCTCAAACCCTACTGTGAACTGCACATGTGAGGGATCTAGGTTGCGTGCTCCTTATGAGAATCTAATGCCTGATGATCTGAGGTGGAGCTGAGGCAGTGAAGCTAGCGCTGGGGAGCGGCTGCAAATACAGATTATCATTAGCAGAGAGATTTGACTGCACAGAGACCATAATAAATCAACTGCTTGCAGACTCATATCAAAACCCTATCAGTGAGTGGCAAGTGAAAACAAACTCAGGCCTCACACTGATTCTGGTGAGTTGTATAATTATTTCATTATATATTACAATGTAATAATAATAGAAATAAAGTGCACAATAAATGTAATGCGCTTGAATCATCCCCAAACCATCCCCCCACCCCTGGTCTGTGGCAAAATTGTCTTCCAGGAAACCGGTTGGTCCCTGGTGCCAAAAAGGTTGGGGACTGCTGCTTTACAGGCATTCTAACTTAACACGCCTAGCTACCCAGTTAGGCAGGTAACCGTTACTATTCCAATTTTACAGATGAGAAAAATGGAGACAATGTATAGAGGATAAGAACGTTCCCAAAGTCACACATCCTTAAGTGGAAACCCAGCACTATTTTTGCTAACTCCTCTGCGATTTCATCCCTTGACGCTCATAGCAGGGTCTGTGTGGATGGTCAGGATGGCTCAGCCTAAAGCTGGCTGAGACCTGAACACAGGCGTCCCTGGAGGTAGAAGAACGGATCAGGAGAGGCCCAGCAGAAGGAGGTAAGAGAGGAGGCCTGGTGATGGAGGCCATCAGAGGCAAGGAAGTCCATCCAGTCTGGACAAAAATCCAAGATCCCAATAGGCAGAGAGGAGCACAGCCTGAGAGGGAACCTTGTAAAAGACCAAAGGCAAAGGTTCTATTAGCATCAGGAAGGTCCAGCAGCAAATGAAGGCACACAGCCTTGGACATTAAGATTTCAGGGGTAACCTCATTCCTCATAGGATTTTAATGGGTAGGGCATAACCTCAAGCCTGGATAAAATGGACGGGTAATACTAATACTAATAGTATCTTGTAACTGAGTAGGGCTTTGTTGGTTACACAGTGCTTTTCCATACGTCTCTAATCTTCTCCCAACAACCCCATGAGCTTGGCATTATAATCCCCGCTTTTAAGTGAAGAAAATGAACATGGAAATTCCTCAGTCAAAGCCAGTGGCAGAGCTGGAACTTGAACCTAGGAGTTTTGACTCCAAGCCCAATATTCTTGTTTACCATAGAGTAGCTGAGCCGACCATCACAACAGAAACTCATTTAGCCAGTGTCTGAGATGGGAGCTTGGTCACTAGGCAACAAGCAAGATGCCAGTTGCTGGGGGAGAAAGGTCTGAGGTGCTGGGGGAGAAAGGTCTGAGGCTGAAACTCAGATGAGCATATTTCTTTTTTCTCAGTCGGCAAGTATAAGTCCCGCTCCATTTAAAGAGGACCCTTTCTTCCACACAAGGAATCTCCAGATAGCATTCATTTAATAAATATTGTATTGAGTGCCTACCATGTACCAGGCACTGGGAAATCAACAGTGAACTCAGCAGTAGTCCTTACTGTTAGGAAGTTCATAGTTTATTGGGGGACAAATAAGAAAACAGGTAATTAAATATAGTGGCTAGCAATTTCATAGAGCCAGAACTTTTTCCTATGCAAGCATAAAGTCTGCATTATGTTAAAGACTTTCCATGATCTTATATTAATTTAAACCAATCATGACTTAATTTTCTAACATTACTGATATTTCTCAATAAGTTCCTAAGAAGGGCATCTGATTCAGAAATAGGGGGTCAGCAAGAAATGGTATCTGGGACAGGAAGTTTTGATACTTTAAAACAAGAACACTTGCTTGGCCTCTGAACTTTTCTACCCAGTATCCTGCAATTTTTCAACTGCCTCATTTATAGGGTCATCATCTCTCACTGTCCCCTTCCCTTTGCTTACCCACATCCAACTCTTTCTTCAAGATTCCCTTAATGCACCCCCTCATCAGAACCCTTAGCTATAGCAGGTATCCCATGGCACTTACTCAGCATTGAACATATGTGCCCTAGCTTGTCTTTCACCTCTTTCTTTGTCTCCCCAGATAGGTGGTAAGATCCTCAGATATAGACTTTGGGGCTCATACCTCTTTGGAAGAGCTTGATATTTGGGGGTTCATTTAGCACTGTCACCAACCAAGGAGTAAGATGGCCCTCTGGGCTAGGTTAACATCCAGTTTTGTCCGTCCAGATTTAGCACTACAGAGGAAAGATAAGAAGATTATTTTTTAAGTAAACATTTGGCTTCTAAAAGCAATTCTGATTGCCTTTGCCTGACAAATGAAACGTTCTCCTGAAGCCATTTCTTTCAACCAGAAACAGCACCCAGAGAAGAAGTAGATTTAAATTTAGTTATTTTTCCCCATCTTGATTTTCCATGTTATTATTTTTTAATGGTGGTGATGAAGGTAATTAACATTTTAATCCATTTATTGTTGTTGTTGATACTCTTTTTTTACCTCAACTGAGCATGTTCCACACTTACAAATGCCTGTAAAATTGCCCAAACTCCAGTGGGTATTTTTCAGCTTCTGGTTTTAACAAACTGTAGTTCACTAAACCTCACTTAAATTAATCAACTAAGTAGAGAATTCCCCAATGGGATGTTAGGGAAGGATAAGTATGTAGTAAATAAAACAATTAAAGGGCTAGTTCACACCTCTTCAAACTGCTTAACTACCAGATAACAGTTAACTACATACATTCCTCATAAAATGCACAGGGCAAGGAGGTAAATCAGAGTGCAGTTTTTCTGAAGTGAGACATACCTACCTTTTAACTGAGGTTTGGTATTACTCTGGCGAGGGATGGAATAAAACTTGCACAGTATCACCTTATTGGCCAGAAAAATTTCTGCATCATGCCTCTCAATGGGGAGTACAAATTCTGATCCAGAAATCCCATTAGGCAAGTTTCCCTTCATAATTGCAACCACTGAGATACAAGAGTAATATCAGATCTTGGATTCTCTTTACCCCAACTTTCCTCCAGTAACGCTTTCACCCATATCACTGCATTCTCTCTTGTGAGAAGAAAAGCACATATTACTTTACAGATGGAGAAACCAAGGCACAGATAAGCGGAGAAGTCCAGCCAGGGTCGCTGTTGCAGAGGCCAAGCTGAAATGCAGCAATGTGACCTGAGGTCAATTTGGACTGGAGCCCATGTGGTTTCCTGGAAGGGTCATGTAACTGTAACCCCCGATGACTCATTGGGGGCCACCTATTCATTTTACAGAGTTGAAGATAAGGCCTGAGAAAGTGACACGACTTGTCTGAACCCCCCGGGATATGACCCAGTCTTTGCAGTCCCTATCCAGGTCCCTTCTCCGTACCGCAGCTCTCTCTAGCACAGAGGTATTGAAGAATTCCATTTTAAAGATTGAAAGGTGGACCAGGCATGGTGATAGAAATTTTAGTCAACCTCCCAGGGCACTTTTACTCTTTAAAGTGGGGAATTTGGATAACATACACCTGTAAGTGGAGGATGCAAACTGAATGCGATGATGCAGAAAATCTAGATGGTGAGACTTATTCCCATGGGGCAGGGGCTGAAAACCGAAATAACTATGGGGGCAGGTGGGAACTGTCAAGGAGAGAAGCAGAAAGAGTAGAGCCTAAGGAGGGCTTCTCCCTGCCTCCAGGGGCAGCTCCAGATGATTGCGGTTTTAAAGGAAGCCAAGGCCCCAGTTTAAAGAAGAACAGGAAAGCTTTTTATGTGAAAGCCCTCAATGTTCAAATGCAAGCAACTAGTTGAAATTTTTTAAATACCAGGTGAGCCTATATATATATATATATATATATGAAGATATATATTCATCCATTCATTCATTCATTCATTGGGCCTACAAGTTGCAACCTCTGTTGGAGGATTTCCCACACTGACACATACTAATGTGGAATGGTACGCATAGGGCCTGTAGTACACAGTCATAAGGTTTCCATTTGTTTACGAATTTGTTTACTTGCTCCTTAGAGGTCTTTGGACAATCACCTTAAACTCCATAGAAGATCCAGCTTTTTTTTTAATTAATTTTTTATACAGCAGGTTCTTATTAGTATCAGTTTTATACACATCAGTGTATACATGTCAATCCCAATCTCCCAATTCATCACACCACCACCCCCCCACCGCTTTCACCCCTTGGTGTCCATACGTTTGTTTCTTTATCCATTTGTCTGTCGATGGCCATTTAGGTTGCTTCCATGTCCTGGCTATTGTAAATAGAGCTGCAATGAACATTGGGGTGTCTGTGTCTTTTTGAATTATGGTTTTCTCTGGGTTTATGCCCAGTAGTGGGATTGCTGGGTCATATGGTAATTCTATTTTTAGTTTTTTAAGGAACCTCTGTACTCTTCTCCATAGTGGCTGTATCAATTTATATTCCCACCAACAGTTCAGGAGGGTTCCCTTTTCTCCACACCCTCTCCAGCATTTGTTGTTTGTAGATTTTCTGATGATGCCCATTCTAACTGGTGTGAGGTGATACCTCACTGTAGGTTTGATTTGCATTTCTCTAATAATTAG
>NC_041215.1:109139613-109140228 GCF_002837175.3 Physeter macrocephalus
CTTACATTTAGGTCTTTAATCCATTTTGAGTTTATTTTTGTGTATGGTGTTAGGGACTGTTTTAATTTCATTCTTCTACATGTAGATGTTCAGTTTTTCCAGCACCACTTATTGAAGAGACTGTCTTTTCTCCATTGTATATCCTTGCCTCCTTTGTCATAGATTAGTTGACCATAGGTGTGTGGGTTTATCTCTGGGCTTTCTATCCTGTTCCATTGATCTGTATTTCTGTTTTTGTGCCAGTACCATATTGTCTTGATTACAATAGCTTTGTAGTATAGTCTGAAGTCAAGGAGTCTGATTCCTCCAGCTCTGTTATTTTCCCTGAAGACTGCTTTGGCTATTCGGGGTCTTTTGTGTCTCCACACAAATTTTAAGATTTTTTATTCTAGTTCTGTAAAAAATGCCATTCATAATTTGACAGGGATTGCATTGAATCTGTAGATTGCTTTGGGTAGTAGGGTCATTTTCACAATATTGATTCTTCCAATCCAAGAACATGGTATATCTCTCCATCTGTTGGTATCATCTTTAATTTCTTTCCTCAGTGTCTTATAGTTTTCTGCATACAGGTCGTTTGTCTCCCTAGGTAGGTTTATTCCTAGGTATTTTATT
>NC_041215.1:109140570-109147404 GCF_002837175.3 Physeter macrocephalus
GGTCTGTCGTATATGGCCTTGATTATGTTGAGGTAGGTTCCCTCTATGCCCACTTTCTGGAGAGTTTTTATCATAAATGGGTGTTGAATTTTGTCAAAAGCTTTTTCTGCATCAATTGAGATGATCTTATGGTTTTTCAGCTTTATTTCTTTTAAAAATGATTGCGACTTCAAATTCAACAAGTGCTGAGGACCTCGGTATGATTGGTCTTTTTGTTTGTTTCTTCTTTCTTATTTCGTTTCCATCACAACCCTGCAATGGGAGGAAAGGCAGTTATAATATCCCCATTTTCATATGAGGTCACTGAGGCTCAAAGAAAGTTGTCACCTGGATCGTATTTCCACGAGGTATCAATACTTTGCTGCCTTCAAACCCAATCTTCTGCCTCTGAGTCCCATGCTCTCCCCACTACACTGAGGTGCACATTGAGATCCCTCAGCACCTAAAACACTGAGAGTACCTCCCTCCCTCATGGGCAAATGAGATCTAGTTCCGGAACAGGTTGGCAGGATTGGAAGCTGAAAGCCCACAAAAGCAACGGGAAGGCCTAGCATCCCATCTCTCCTGACGTTTAGGAACGAGCTGGCATGGGGCAAATGGTAAATAACGTTTTATTTGTTAATGGCTCTTTAGTTTTAAATCACTTCAGCATTTACCTTTTAATTAATTTCTTTAAATTAGATGACTCATACTTGTAAATATTTGCTTTTCTACGATAAGCTTTTATTTAAATTATTAAAGCTTCAGCTTCATGACTGATTTTAAGAATGAGGTTGCCACCGTGCTGATAACAGAATGCATGTGATAAAACAGGGGGGCATCGTTTCATACTGGCTCATATGCCAGCACCAAATATGGCTGAGAGCAAGGCAGCACGCAAAGAAATAGAAGGCGAATTTACAGTTTTCTTTGAATTGTTCAAGGAATAAATCAATAAATAAGCGAGTTAGAGAACAAATGTAGGATGAAATAACATCTGAAGGAGCTCACTCACAATAAAAGCTTGTCCTCCTCTGTCTTTTTTAAAAGCTTTCATCAGTGGCTCTGGATCCACATATTCGTTCACTAAAGGGAGCAGAGGCAGAGTCATGAGACGGGGGCTGTGGAAAAGCTCAGGACAGTAACTGTACAAAAACATTGGAGACAAAAAATGTAATGATGAGAGCAGAGGAATTTCATAGCCCCAGTCGGTATGGGCTTATAAGCCTTGATTTACTAGCTGCTCCATTTTACCAGCATCAAAGGCAAGGATGGAACCCGAAGAAACAGGGCTGACAGTCAGGCTGTATTATAGCAGAAAGAGAAATGACAAAGAATGCTCTAATTTCAATAAATGGGGATTTGAAAGTAAAAGGTTCATAATGACATTAATCACCAGTCTTTACCAGCCATGTAATGATCAGCCAGAGGATGAAGGGACCAAGGCAGGATGGGAGAGCTCAGAGCTAGTCATCAGCACCTGAGACTCTCTTAATAACTTTTATTATTTCTCAAAAATCATTTCGACAATACAGTTCAGCAACCTTTGTGCTGTAAATCCATTTCATCTGCAAAAATGAAAGCTGAGTAGAATGTGATATTATGTAGAATCTGTCATGCTGATGCTATCTCCAAAGCACTCTGCCTAATAATGAGCTGGATTCCAGACAGGAGGGCTGAGTGGGACCGATGGCTGAGCCTCGTGTGTACCCACCAGGCCCAGCCTGGGCTTTGGAACCTGCTGAGTGCAGACAGGAGGTGAAGGCCCAGAATTACCCTCCACACTTTGGTGAAAAGTAACATGAGGTGCCTCAATTCCACATCAGAATTTATACAGAGAGGCCAAAAGTGCTTCTATCTATTATCTGGTGGAAATTAGAGAGGGGGCTGGCTCAAGCCTTGGTGCTGGGCATCAGGGAGATTGTTAGAATATAAATCTCCAAAATACACCCGACAGATTTCCCTGGCGGTCCAGTGGTTAAGACCGCGCTTCCACTGCAGGGGATGCGGGTTTGATCCTTGGTCGGGGAACTAAGATCCCACATGCCGCATGCTTCAAGGCCAAAAAAAAAAAAAAAAACGCCACCCGAGCAGAACTGCAGCTGGTTCAGTGATCAAAATCCAAACTCCCCCCGAGCAGAGCTCTGGGGTCAGGCTGTACCTCCTTCGATATGCCCCCACCACGGGAGGGTGGGGCCAGGGACGTCATGTCACTGCTGAGAGGATGAGGAAAGTCCTTTACACAGGAAACCTACCTGGAGGTGAGATCAAGTCAGTATTTGAAGGTGCAGATGCCAAATCCTTCGTACCCAAAAGTGAACCCGGCACACCTCATTCACTCATTGGTCCCTGGTCCATTTGTCTTCCAACTGTCTTATAAATTAAATACGAGAACTAACATGCTCATTTCTTAGGGCAGAAAGTGAACCCAGAGGTTTATGAAATATGATCTATAAACCTCATTTAATCTTATAAATTTGGGAGAAAAGATAACCTGATTTATTTTTTAAAAAGGCATTTGGTAGATCTCATATTCAGGCACAAGCAAAAAAACTCTTAAGCCAGTTAAATTGTCAGGATTTAAATTTGAGACCCCAAAAATGTAAATGCTCACATGGTCCCCAAAAGAGAACTAAACTTGCTGTGTTTACAAATTATGCCATGTTTTCATTTTAGAGTAAGTGTGATGTGCTCAAAATTGCTTCAAAGTTAGTGGCTTGATGATTACAGAACTCAATGTCCTTCAGATTCACGTGCGCTGGCCTCTGTGCTGTTGAACTTCTCTGTTATGAAGCTGGCCCACAACTTTGCCTGCCTGTCGTGAGCCCTGATATACTATTGCTAGTCCAGTTGAAAAGGGGTTTCTAGAATCCAGTGTCTGGCTGGAGTGGGGAAGACAGAGAGGATCTAGATTTCTGACTGTGTAGAAATGGCTGACTGTGTAGATTATGTCATTCTCTGAAGGGACCACTGAAGGAGCAGCAGACGTGGGGAGAAGCCACTGTTTAATTTTGTACCTGTAAGGTTTGAGGTGCCTACGGAACCTCCAAGGGGAGCTGTCCCACAGGTAATGCACATCACTCCCCTGCTCTAGATCCTACTGAACAAAAACCACACTCCTTAATCCTCCCCAGACTGAACTGCTTCCCACTCACCCACTGTTCACGAGCCAGTCAGAAGAATGCCTCCGATTGCTCTCACCTGCTGCCAACAGGCACATTGTGAGCAGGTGAGAAGCAAGAGAGATCAGAGGCTGCACGCTCTAGCTTAATGGCCAAGCATGTGGCCTCTGGGTCAGTCTACCTGGGCTTGAATCTAGACCCTGCTACTTCCTGTGTGACCTTGGTCAAGTTACTTAACCTCTCTGTTCTTCCATATCCTCATCTGCAAACCGGGGCTAATAACAGTAGCTACCTTGAGGCTCTGTTGTGAGGAATAAACATGTTGATATGGAGAAAATGCTTAAGATGGAGGCTGGCCTGCTCTAAGCACTCAGGAAAAAGCCACTGTGCTCAGCAGGCTTCGAATCTTTGCAATTCTAAATTCAGCTTTCGAAGCTTGTTCCTGAGTTCATCAAGCACAGTAGTAGCGTTCTTTCCAGCATTTATATTTCTGCTCCTGAATTTCAGAGTAGAGAATTGCAGTGGCAGGATTCTCTCGGGTCTTAATACAATCATGGTGTGGACGCCCTTCCCAAACACACACCAAGGTGGAAGTGTTTAAGACTCCTTCCCTGTGGTTCTTGACCTTAGTGAAGAGGAATTCTGATGATTTAAGTCTGTGGGTGGTTTACATCAAAATCCTCCTATGGCCCAGGCTTTAGAAATTAATAGCAGAGGAATGGGGGCAGGTAAATATGTGGCAGCAATGTGATGAATGTGAGTACCTTTGGATAAGATACATGAACATCTTATCCAAAAATTGTATGTATTACTCTAAAAATAAATATAATCTAAATTGATCAGGGTAAAGCAGCACTCATGAACACTATGTTTTTTGCCCTAGAATGTCCTGTCTCCAGGCAGTTACCTTGGGCAAGAAACTGTGTAGTGCTTCTAAGGGGCAGGGGAAATAGTCTTTAGAATTCAGGACCCTACACTCTCGAACCAGTTGGCCCTCCAAGTCTGACCTTGAAATTGAACTGTTGTCTCTTTCATGACAATTGGATGAAATCCTTAGTGTTTAGATATTGAAATTCCAGGACTACTGATACAATAGAAAGAGAGGGAGAGATGATGTTAGTGGCCTAACAAATTATGATGATTTGTTCCTACGGTTGCCATTCTCTTTAAATAAACCTATTCCGTGGTTAAAAAGACTGTGGGTAATTACATGCAGGTATCGTTCAAATGGATTTCATGACTTTTTTGCGGCCACTCACAACAGTTTTGGCTTCCCACAAGATTCTTTCTCTATGAATGCTCTCATGCTGCCCTTTCTAATTGTCCTCAGCATGCATTTTAGAAACCTCATACCCCGTCACAAAGGAAATTATTTTAGTAGGACCATTTTTAGAGAATACCTCCCACCATCTGATAGCATGAAACATTCTTAAGGGCCATTTTCCAGATAACATCTGCTAAAGGGCTATGCAGGATCCCATCCTCAGCGCACATGCAGTTTGTTAATAACTAAATTCTTGTGTTTGTGGTCACTGTTGAAAAACATGAAAGAAGGAATTAAATGTGGGTGATCAAAATGATGCCTGTCTTAAACTGTTTTAGAAATGTCTTCTGAGCACTCTGTCATTATCATTCTTCTTTCATTTTCTTTGCAAGCATTTCCTTGGTGTTAACAAGGGCCAAAAGCATCTGCTGATAAATCTGTTCCCACTCCAGTTCTTAGCAAAGAGCAAGAGCCCTCTCCTCATAACACTATGAGAAATGTGAGTGATGAAAGGAGGATTTTTTTCCTGAAATCACTTCTACAACACAGGCCGTCAAATGATCCTTGTATTTATGATTCTGTAAAATCTGCAGAAATCAGAGCTATGTAATATACATTGCAAAGGGCTCTGCTAATCCTGGTCAACCACATTCATGCCTGGACAAAGGATAAAGCCCTGGTAACGAGAAACCTGACACGGAAGGAATTCCAAACACAGACTAAAAGCATCTCTGTCCACATAGCCTGGGCAACTCAGCTCCTACAAGTATATTAGTTTGTGCTGATCTTTTTTTAGCTTTCCCATATTTGTAGAAGAACCGGAGAAGAAAGCACCAACATCAGCTCAGCCACTAAATAATGTGCACGTGGCGTGCTTGAGAGGAATATGGCTTTCCCAGATGTCGACTTTCTGCCAAGGGGTCCAAGTACCTCTCTTAGCACCAGCAGTTTTACATCATCTGCTTCCTCCCATTCGAACCCCAAATTTGGTCACAGTCAATTATTACCAAAAAAGGAAACTCATAAAGGCTACCTTGGAAGTTAAGAAATTGTCTGTTTTGGCTACTAAGAGCACACATAGTATTTTACAGAAATTAAGAGGAACAAGATTCTGCCATTTGCAAGCTTTTCCTTAAGTAAGAAAGCCAGTGCTTATGCCTCAGGTGGATGTGCTTACCTTTGCTCATAAATTCTTTATGGCTTTCACACTTTTTACCACATACCTTATTTTTATGCCTGCTAAGCTCATCCCCTCTCAAAACAAACTCTCTTCTAGTCACTGATGTGTCTCAATCTTGGCTGTTTTCTCCTGTTATTCTTCAGCTTCACCTGCCTTTCCTCCTCCTAAAAGCTCACTGGATGAGAGACAGAGGTGCTTCTTAAACTCAGCCTTGAGATCCATTGGTGAATTATGATCAGCTCCATATTGTAAGGATTTTTGAAGAACTGAAGGCTGAACATAATTTCTTTTTCTAAATTACAGCAGATTCAAACTTTTTCTCTTAATAATGTGGCCCACACTCACATCAATCCCCTTTTTCTCTCTTGGCAAGGAGGGAAGGGCATTGAGCTATAGCAGATGGTAGAGAAGTTGGCATAATCCTAGCTTCTGCCTCTCTTGGGCATGTGTGGCTTGTATGAAAGCCACCCGTCATGTGTATCCAGGTGGAGGAAAAGTGGGGAAGCGCTGTACAGAGGGGAACTGGACCTCACTGCTACCTCTGGCTCATGTTCATCAGTCCTCAAGCTCAGGTACATGAAACTGGTGATTGCACCAGGTTTTCACCTTTGACATTGTCTCCCTGAGGTTTTGTACTATATTTGAGACTCTCTTTACTATATTTTTAAATGCATAAAGATGTTCCTAGATTATTGTGTTTATGACAGAAACAAAGAAAATTATTTTCCTGGACCGTAATAAAAACAGCCCTTAACTGATTTTTTTCAGTCGTATTTTTTTATTATTCCTTTTTTTTAAATTTTTTAAATTGAAGTATAGTTAGTTTACAATGTTGTTAGTTGTGGGTATACAGCAAAGTGATTCAGTTATACATATATATGACCATATATATTCTTTTCCAGATTCTTTTCCATTATAGGTTATTATAAGATATGGAATATAGTTCCCTGTGCCATACAGTAGACCTTGTTGTTTATTTTATATATAGTGGTGTGTCTGTTAATCCCAGACTCTTAATTTATCCCCCACTTTCCCCTCTGGTAACCATAAGCTTGTTTTCTATGTCTGTGAGTCTATTTCTGTTTTGTAAATAAGTTCATTTGCATCATTTTTTTAGGTTCCACATATAAGTGATATCGTATGATATATGTTTCTCTTTCTGTTGGACTTTTTCTTTTTTGTGTATATATCTATTATGGATATTTGGTTTGCGGTTACCATGAGGTTTTTGTATAGCAGTCTAATATATATATATATATATATATATATATATATATATATATCTTAAA
>NC_041215.1:109147479-109156404 GCF_002837175.3 Physeter macrocephalus
GACACAAAAGACCCCAAATAGCCAAAGCAATCTTGAGAAAGAAAAACAGAGCTGGAGGAATCAGGCTCCCTGACTTCAGACTATACTATATATATAAAATTATGTTTTATATATATATATATATATATATATATAAAACAATCATATATATAATACTTATATATATGTGAATGTTTTAAGTTGCTCATCTCTTAATTTCAAATGCATTTTAAAAACCTTGTATTTTTACTCTCCTCCCCTCATGATTACTGTTTTTGATATCATATTTTACATCTAATTGTTTTGTGTATCCTTTAACTGCTTATTGTGGATACAGATAATTTTACTACTTTTGTCTTTTAACCTCCCTACTAGCTTTGTGTGTAGATGATTTCCTACTTTTACTGTATGTTTGCCTTTACCGGTAAGCTTTTCCATTTCATAATTTTCTTGTTTCTACTGTGGCCTTTTCTTTTTTGTCTAGAAAAGTTCCTTTAACATATGTTGTAAAACTGGTTTGGTGGTGCTAAACTCTTTCAGCATTTGCTAGTCTGAAAAGCTTTTGATTTCTCAATCAAGTCTGAACGATAGCCTTGCTGGAGAGAGTATGTTTGGTTGTAGGCTTTTCCCTTTCATTACTTTAAATATATCATGCCACTCCCTTCTGGCCTGCAGAGTTTCTGCTGAAAAATCAGCTGATAGCCTTATGGGAGCTCCCTTGTATGTTACTTGTTGCATTTCCCTTGTTGCTTTTAATATTCTCACTTTATCTTTAATTTTTGTCATTTTTAAATTATAACATATCTTGGTGTGTTCCTCTTTGGATTAATTCTGTATGGGACTCTCCGCTTCCTGGACTTGGGTGACTGTTTCCTTCCCCAGGTTAGGGAAGTTTTCAGCTACTATATCTTCAAATATTTTCTCAGGCCCTTTCTCTATCTCTCTCTTCTCCTTCTGGGATCCCTATAATGCAAATATTAGTGCACTTGATGTTGTCCCAGAGGTCTCTTAAACTGTTCTCATTTCTTTTCATTCTTTTTTTTCTGTTCAGTGGCAGTGATCTCCACTACTCTGTCATCCAGTTCACTGATCCATTCCTCTGTATCATTTCATCTACTGTGGATTCCTTCTAGTATATTTTTCATTTCACTTATTATATTCTTCATCTTTGGTGGTTCTTTATATATTCTAACTCTTTGTTAAAAACGTCTAACTTCTCTCTCTGTGCATCTGTTCTCCTCCCAAGTTATTTGATAATCTTTATGATCATTACTCTGAACTCTTTCTTGGGTAGATTGCCTATCTCCACTTCACTTAGTTCTTCTCCTGGGGTTTTATCTTGTTGCTTCATCTGGAACGTGTTCCTCTGCCACCTCATTTTGTCTAAGTTGCTATTTGTATTTTTATGTATGTGGTACGTTAGTTATGTTTCTCGACCTTGGAGAAGTGGCCTTCTGTAGGAGATGTCCTGTGCATCCTAGCAGTGCACTCCCCTCTCATCACTCAAGCTATGCGCTCTTAGGGATTTCCCCTAAGAGGGCTGCATGGGTCCTTCCGTTGTAGTGGGCTGACTATGTGGGTGGTCTGGTAGACTTTGTTGGCCCCTAGTCTGGTTGGTTGCCAGGCCCTGCCCTGTGTGGATGCTGCTGGCTGCTGTTTAGTGGGGCCTGATCATGAGGAGGCTGGATGTAGAACCCTAGCAGGCCCCGGGGCTAGTGCTGGCTCACTGGTGGGTGGAGTCAGGGTCCCGAAGACTCTGGGGCTGTTGCCCCCCACTGGAGGGTGAAGCCAGGTCCTGGGGTTAGTGCCAGACTACTGGCAGGCAGAGCTGGTTCCTGGAGTCTGGCCGCAGGGCCCAGGGATCCCAGAGCTGGTATCAGATCGCTTTTGGGGGGTGGAGTGGGTGCAGTTCCTGACAGTTGGATATGGGATCCGGGGTGTCCTGAAGGTGACGTTGGTCTGCTAGTGGGAAGGGCCAGGGCCCAGCTGGTCCTAGGGTAGGTTCTGGCCTACTGTTGGTGGGCTCAGTCGGCTGGCTGAGGGATCATAGTTTTCTTGCTTCTGTTGTCTGCCCCCTTGTGGGTGAGGCTGGTCTAGAGGCTTGTGCAGGCTTCCTGGTGGAAGGGCCTGTGCCTGCCCACTAGGGGGGTGGAGCTGGGTCTTGGCACTCTGGTGGGCAGGGCCATGTCTAGAGGCATGTCTAGAGGTGGCTGTGGGCTCAGGAAGTCTTTAGGCAGCCTGTCTGCTGATGGGAGGTGCTGTGTCCCTACCCAGTTAGTTGTCTAACCTGAGGCCGTGTGGTGGGGCCAGATCTTGGCACTAATGAGCCAAGATGGCAGCTGCCAGGAGTGTTTACACCATTGAATGTTACCAATATATCTACCACCAGTGTTTATGTCCCCAGGGTGAGCTGCAGCTGCTACCCCCACCCCCATCTCTCCAGGAGACACTCCAAGACAGCAGGTAGGTCTGGCCCAGGCTCCTATCAAATTACTGCTTTTGTCCTGGGTCCCAGTGCACATGAGATTTTGTGTGCACCTTTAGGATTGAAGTCTCTGTTTCCCCCAGTCCTGTGGTGCTCCTGCAATTAAACCCCACTGACCTTCAAAGCCAAATGCTCTGGGGGGGCTCATCTTCCTGGTGCCAGATCCCTGGGCTGGGGAACCCAATGTGGGGCTCAGAACACTCACTCCTATGGGAGAAACTCTGCAATATATTGAATAATTATTCTCCAGTTTGTGGGTCTCACACCTGGTGGGTATGAGACTTGATTATATCACGAGTCCACCCCTCCTACCCATCTCATTGTGGTTCCTTCTTTATGTTTTTAGTTGTAGATCTTTTCTGGTAAGTTGCAGTCTTTTTCATCGATGATTGTTCTGCAGAAAGTTGTGATTTTCATGTGCTCGTGAGAGGAGGTGAGGTCAGTCTTTCTACTCCACCATCTTGTCCACTCTCCCTTAACTAATTCTTGAGTAAATACACTTAACCTGAGCCAGTTAGTCATGTTGACCTCACTAATAAGTCAAGGCAATTAAATTCGAGTCCAAGATTCATTAAGCACCTACTATGATTCAAGTACTATGCAAGACAGCAGAGATAAGACAGTCTACTTTTGTTCTTGGCAAACAAGACAACTATAATAACTCATGCCCGATAAAGTTTACAACCATTCTATGTTGGGCAGAGTCCAACCCTTTTTTTCAGCCCACCATCCCTCCCTTCTTCTTTAAAAATTAGAGTCCAGTCTTATCTCAACCATTGTCAATCTCTGCTTCTCAATGAGAGCCCACTTTCTCCTTTCATTTCTCTACCCACCTACTATTTCCAGCTTCTGCATATATCTGACCCTCTATGGGTACCACGTATGTTTGTTTGTGGGTTTTCTCTTTAAACTCTCTTGAACAAATTCAGTATACATTTATGGAGCAACTTTGACGTGCAGAGCCCTGTAGTAGGCTCTGAGGGAGATCACTAGATACATGAGACCCAGTTCCTTCCTTCAAGATGATGGTGCTCCAGCACAGTATATAACCAGCCTGAGGCAGGGAGACAGGCAGATGAGGCGAGAATGAACCACTGTGGTGAGTTCAGAGGAAAGAGATTTTCTTTGCAATTGTTGGGGGGGATGGAGATGCAGGGGGAGGTGAGAGGATTCAAAGTTACTTGTGCCTCTTCATCTATTCCAGGGGCTCAGGCCCCTTCATCTATTACAGTAAGTATAGCCACCTCATTCCTAGCTAAAAATTTTGCCAGTGACTCGGTCCTTCTAATACTGAGCCCTTTCCCCGAAGGGATTATCTTAGCAAATGTAGAAGCATTCCTTCCTTCCTTCCATTAAATGAAGACTGTTGGTACCCAAGAGCTGCCTGTCTGACCCACTTAACCTCTGATTTACAGCCTCCTTTTTGTTTGATTAAAAATAGTGACATACTGAGATGGCAAAAAGAGGAAAATCTCATGTAAAGGAAGTGATCTTTATTGCTTCTTCACATGTCAATACCATGTCTAGGGCCATGTCTAGAGGAGACTGTGGGCTCAGGAAGTCGTTAGGCAGCCTGTCTGCTGATGGGTGGGCCTGTGTCCCCACCCAGTTAGTTGTTTGGCCTGAGATATCCCAGCACTGGTGCTTACAGGCTGTTGGGTGGGGCCAGGTCTTAGCCTGAAAGGTTAACCTTCGTTATTGCATGCACCTATGTGACTGGAAACTGTATGAGATAGTTCCGACAAATTTTCCAATCAAAATCTGAATCCTTTGGGCCTCCAGAAATGACCCTAATCAAAAATAAAATAGAAAAGGAAAAAATAGTAAGAAGTGTGGGAAAGAAATAAGTGAAATTTTTGAAATATCGATATTTTCATGACAGCTTTCACAAAGATTCATATTATAAAGAAAGGAAATATAGGCTTGTGCTTCTTAAGTAAATATTGGTTCCTGGGTGAGATTTTGAATTAAAAGTTTTTTTAAGAAAAATAATAACACATACAAATAAAAATTATGGGGTCGCATGAAAAATGAGGGGTCTTAAAGTGCTGATACATTTGCTATTTAGATCCGTTTTCATCAGAATCTTCAAAGAAGACTACCCCTGGATTTCTCAGGGTTGGCTCAAAACATGCAACATTGCTCACTGTGATAAGCGTTTCTTAGGCCCCAGAATGGGTTGGGTTTTGTGCTTTCCTACAAATACTAAATTTCACCCAATAAAGATACTATGAAAAGGGAAACTCAAGATTTTTTTTAAATATTTACTTATTTATTTGGCTGCATTGGGTCTTAGTTGTGGCATGCAGGATCTTCGTCGCGGCATGCAGGATCTTCGTTGCAGCATGCAGGATCTTCGTTGCAGCATGCAGGATCTTTTTGTTGTAGCACACAGGCTCTTCATTGTATCGTGTGGGCTTCTCTCTAGTTGTGGTGCACGGGCTCCAGAGAGCACAGGCTCAGTAGTTGCAGTGCGCAGGCTTAGTTGCCCTGTGGCATGTGGGATATTAGTTCCCTGACCAGGGATCAAACCTGCGTCTCCTTCATTGGAAGGTGGATTCTTTAACCACTGGACCACCAGGGAAGTCCTGGAAACTCAAGATTAACAAAGATAAAATATCAGCTCCCTATTCCACTTCCTTTATCCTATCAAATTCCATAGTTAATGAGCTGGGCTTTTTTGTTTTCCTTGCTTAAAACTTGTTCTTTTGTTTGTTTGTTTTAACCTTTTTTAAAATTTTATATTGGAGTATAGTTAACAATGTTGTGTCAGTTTCAGATGTACAGCAAAGTGATGATTCAGTTATACATATGCATGTATATATTCTTTTTCAAATTCTTTTCCCATTTAGGTTATTACAGAATATTGAGCAGAGTTCATTGTGTTATACAGTAGGTCCTTGTCGGTTATCTATTTTAAATACAATAGTGTGAATATGTCAATCCCAAACTCCCAATTTATCCCTCCCCCGATCTTCCCCCTTTGGTAACCGTAAGTTTGTTTTCTAAGTCTGTGAGTCTGTTTGTTTTGTAAATAAGTTCATTTGTATCATTTTTTTTAGATTCTGCATATAAGTGATATCATATGATATTTGTCTTTCTCTGACTTCACTCAGTATGACAATCTCTAGGTCCATCCATGTTGCTGCAAGTGGCATTATTTCATTCTTCTTAATGGCTGAGTAATATTCTGTTACATATATGTACCACATCTTCTTTATCTGTTCCTCTGTCAATGGACATTTAGGTTGCTTCTATGTCTTGGCTATTGTGAACAGCACTGAATGAACACTGGGGTACATGTATCATTTTGCACCATGGTTTTTTCCAGATATATGCCTAGGAGTGGAATTACTGGATCATATGGTAGCTTTTAGATTTTAAGGAACCTCTATACTGTTCTGCCTAGTGGCTGTACCAATTTACATTCCCACCAACAGTGTAGGAGGGTTCCCTTTTCACCACACCTCTCCAGCATTTATTGTCTCTAGACTTTTTGATGATGGCCATTCTGACTGGTGTGAAGGGATATCTCATTGTAGTTTTGATTTGCATTTCTCTAATAATTAGCGATGTGCAAAAGCTTTTAAGTTTCATTAGGTCCCATTTGTTTATTTTTGTTTTTATTTCCATTACTCTAGGAGGTGGATCAAAGAAGATCTTGCTGTGATTTATGTCAAGGAATGTGTTCTTCCTATGTTTCCCTCTAAGACTTCTATAGTGTCCAGTCTTACATTTAGGTCTCTAATCCATTTTGAGTCTTTGTGTATGGTGTTAGAGAATGTTCTAATTTCATTCTTTTACATGTAGCTGTCCAGTTTTCCCAGCACCACTTATTGAAGAGACTGTCTTTTCTCCATTTTATATCCTTGCCTCAAGAAAAAAAGGGAGAGCACGCAAATCAATCAAAAAAAAAAAAAACCAAAAAAAAAGATTGCTTTGGCTATTTGGGGTCTTTTGTGTTTCCATACAAATTGTAAAATTTTTTGTTCTACTTCTGTGAAAAATACCATTGGTAATTTGATAGGGATTGTATTGAATCTGTAGATTGCTTTGGGTAGTATAGTCATTCTGATAATATTGATTTTTCCAATCCAAGAACATGGTATAGCTTTCCATCTGATCATGTCATGTTTGATCTCTTTCATCAGCATCTTATAGTTTTCAGAGTACAGGTCTTTTGCCTCGTTAGGTAGGTTTATTCCTAGGTATTTTATTCTTTTTGATGTGATGGTAAGTGGGATTTTTTCTTTAATTTCCCTTTCTGATATTTTGTTGTTAATGTATAGGAATGCAACAGATTTCTGTGTATTAATTTTGTATCCTGCAACTTTACTGAATTTATGAACTCCAGTAGTTTTCTGGTGCCAACTTTAGGATTTTCTGTGTATAGTATCTTGTCACCTGCAAACAGTGACAGTTTTACTTCTTTTCCAATTTGGATTCCTTTTATTTCTTTTTCTTCTCTGATGGCTATGGCTAGGACTTCCAAAACTATGTTGAATAATAGTGGCAAAAGTGGACATCCTTGTCTTGTTCCTGATCTTAGATGGAATACTTTCAGCTTTTCACCATTGAGGATGATGTTAGCTATAGGTTTGTCATATATGGCCTTTATTATGTTGAGGTGTGTGCCACTTTCTGGAGAGTTTTCGTCATAAATGGGTGTTGAATTTTTTCAAAAGATTTTTCTGCATCTACTGAGATGATCATATGGGTTTTATTCTTCAATTTGTTAATATGGTGTATCACACTGACTGATTTGTGGATACTGAAAGATCCTTGCATCCCTGGAATAAATCCCACTTGATCATGGTGTGTGATCATTTTAATGTATTGTTGGATTCGGTTTGCTAGTACTTTGTTGAGGATTTTTGCATCTATGTTCATCAGTGATATTGCCTGTAAATTTGTGTGTGTGTGTGTGTGTGTGTGTGTGTGGTAGCTTTGTCTGGTTTTGATATCAGGGTGATGGTAGACTCATAGAATGAGTTTGAGAGTATTCATTCCTCTGTAATTTTTTGGAATAGTTTCAGAAGGACATGTGTTAACTCTTCTCTAAATGTTTGAAAGAATTCACTTGTGAAGCCATCTGGTCCTGGACTTTTGTTCGTTGGGAGTTTTTTAAATCACAGGTTCAATTTCATTACTTGTGGTTGGTCTGTTCATATTTTCTGTTTTTTCCTGGTTAAGTCTTGGAAGGTTGTACCTTTCTAAGAATTTGTCCATGTCTTCTAGGTTGTCCAGTTTATTGGCATATAGTTGCTTGTAGTAGTCTATGATTCTTTGTATTTCAGTGGTGTCCACTGTAACTTCTTTTTTATTTCTAAGTTTACCAATTTGAGCCCTCTCTTTTTTTCTTGATGCATCTGCCTAAAGTTTTATCAATTTTGTTTATCTTTTCAAAGAACCAGCTTTTAGTTTCATTGATCTTTGCTATTGCTTTCGTCGTCTCTGTTTCAGTTATTTCTGCTCTGATCTCTATGATATTTTTCTTTCTGCTAACTTTGTGTTTTGTTTGTTCTTTCTCTAATTGCTTTAGGTGTAAAGTTATATTCTTCATTTGGGATTTTTCTTGTCTCCGGAGGTAAGACTGTATTGCTATAAACTTCCCTCTTAGAACTGCTTTTGCTGCATCCCATAGGTTTTGGATAGTCATGTTTTCGTTTGTCTCTAGGTATTTTTTTATTTCCTCTTTTATTTCTTCAGTGATCCATTGGTAGGTTAGTAGCATATTGTTTAACCGCCACATGTTTGTGTTTTTTACAGTTTTTTTTCTTGTAGTTGATTTCTGATCTCATAGTGTTGTGGTCGGAAAAGATGCTTGATATGATTTCAATTTTCTGAAGTTTACCAAGGCTTGCTCTGTGGCCCAGCATGTGATCTACCCTGGCAGATGTTCCATGTGCACTTGAAAAGAATGTGTATTCTGCTGCTTTTGGATGGAATGCTCTATAAATATCAATTAAGCCTATCTGGTCCAATGTGTCATATAAGGCCTGTGTTTCCGTATTGATTTTCTGTCTGGATGATCCGTCCATTGATGAAAGTAGGGTGTTAAAGTCCCTCACTATTATTGTGTTACTGTCAATTTCTCCTTTTATGGCTGTTGGCATTTGCCTTATATATTGAGGTGCTCCTATACTGGGTACATACATATTTATATTTGTTATATCTTCTTCTTGGATTGATCCCTTGATCATTATGTGGTGTCCTTTTTGTCTCTTGTAACAGTTTTTATTTTAAAGTCTATTTTGTCTGATATGAGTATTGCCTCCAGCTTTCTTTTGATTTCCATTTGCATGGAATACCTTTTTCCATCCCCTCACTTTCAGTCTGTATATGTCCCTAGATCTGAAGTGGGCCACTTGTAAACAGCATATATATGGGTCTTGTTTTTGTATCCATTCAGCCAGTCTGTGTCTTTTGGTTAGAGCATTTAATCCATTTACATTTAAGGT
>NC_041215.1:109159967-109184347 GCF_002837175.3 Physeter macrocephalus
AAGTGGACATCCTTGTCTTGTTCCTGATCTTAGATGGAATACTTTCAGCTTTTCACCATTGAGGATGATGTTAGCTATAGGTTTGTCATATATGGCCTTTATTATGTTGAGGTGTGTGCCACTTTCTGGAGAGTTTTCGTCATAAATGGGTGTTGAATTTTTTCAAAAGATTTTTCTGCATCTACTGAGATGATCATATGGGTTTTATTCTTCAATTTGTTAATATGGTGTATCACACTGACTGATTTGTGGATACTGAAAGATCCTTGCATCCCTGGAATAAATCCCACTTGATCATGGTGTGTGATCATTTTAATGTATTGTTGGATTCGGTTTACCAATTTGAGCCCTCTCTTTTTTTCTTGATGCATCTGCCTAAAGTTTTATCAATTTTGTTTATCTTTTCAAAGAACCAGCTTTTAGTTTCATTGATCTTTGCTATTGCTTTCGTCGTCTCTGTTTCAGTTATTTCTGCTCTGATCTCTATGATATTTTTCTTTCTGCTAACTTTGTGTTTTGTTTGTTCTTTCTCTAATTGCTTTAGGTGTAAAGTTATATTCTTCATTTGGGATTTTTCTTGTCTCCGGAGGTAAGACTGTATTGCTATAAACTTCCCTCTTAGAACTGCTTTTGCTGCATCCCATAGGTTTTGGATAGTCATGTTTTCGTTTGTCTCTAGGTATTTTTTTATTTCCTCTTTTATTTCTTCAGTGATCCATTGGTAGGTTAGTAGCATATTGTTTAACCGCCACATGTTTGTGTTTTTTACAGTTTTTTTTCTTGTAGTTGATTTCTGATCTCATAGTGTTGTGGTCGGAAAAGATGCTTGATATGATTTCAATTTTCTGAAGTTTACCAAGGCTTGCTCTGTGGCCCAGCATGTGATCTACCCTGGCAGATGTTCCATGTGCACTTGAAAAGAATGTGTATTCTGCTGCTTTTGGATGGAATGCTCTATAAATATCAATTAAGCCTATCTGGTCCAATGTGTCATATAAGGCCTGTGTTTCCGTATTGATTTTCTGTCTGGATGATCCGTCCATTGATGAAAGTAGGGTGTTAAAGTCCCTCACTATTATTGTGTTACTGTCAATTTCTCCTTTTATGGCTGTTGGCATTTGCCTTATATATTGAGGTGCTCCTATACTGGGTACATACATATTTATATTTGTTATATCTTCTTCTTGGATTGATCCCTTGATCATTATGTGGTGTCCTTTTTGTCTCTTGTAACAGTTTTTATTTTAAAGTCTATTTTGTCTGATATGAGTATTGCCTCCAGCTTTCTTTTGATTTCCATTTGCATGGAATACCTTTTTCCATCCCCTCACTTTCAGTCTGTATATGTCCCTAGATCTGAAGTGGGCCACTTGTAAACAGCATATATATGGGTCTTGTTTTTGTATCCATTTACATTTAAGGTAATTATTGATATGTATGTTCTTATTGCCATTTTGTTAATTGTTTAGTATTTGTTTTTGTAGGTCTTTTTTCTTCTCTTCCTCTTTTGTTCTCTTCTCTTGTGACTTGATGACTAACTTTAGTGTTGTGTTTTGATTCCTATTTCTTTTGTGTGTGTGTTTCTATTGTAGATTTTTGGTTTGCAGTTACCATGAGGTTTTGATATAGCAGTCTGTGTATAAACAAGATTGTGTTTTAAGTTGCTGGTCTTTTAATATCAAATGATTTTTTTTTTTTTTTTTTTTTTTTTGCTGCATTGGGTCTTCATTCCTGCACCCAGGCTTTTCTCTACTTGCTGCGAGTAGGGGCTACTCTTTGTTGAGGTGCACAGGCTACCCATTGCGGTGGCTTCTCCTGTTGTGGAGCACGGGCTCTAGGTGCATGAGCTTCAGTAGTTGTGGCATGTGGGCTCAGTAGTTGTGGCTCACAGGCTCTAGAGCACAGGCTCAGTAGTTGTGGCACACGGGCTTAGTTGCTCCGTGGCCTGTGGGATCTTCCAGGACCAGGGATCAAACCCGTGTCCCCTGCATTGGCAGGTTCTTAACCACTGTGCCACCAGGGAAGTCCCTGCATTTTCAATATCCTGTGCCTTTACTGTGTGTTTGCTTTTCCTGGTGAGCTTTTCCATTCGTAATTTTCTTGTTTCTAGTTGCAGCCTTTTCTTTTCTGCCTAGAGAAGTTCCTTGAGCATTTGTTGCAAAGCTGGCCTGGTGGTGCTGCATTCTCTTAGCTTTTGCTTGTCTGTAAAGTTTTTGATTTCTCCATTGAATCTGAATGAGAGCTTTGCTGGGTAGAGCATTCTTGGTTGTAGGTTCTTCCCTTTCATCACCTTAAATGTATCATGCCACTCCCTTCTGGCCTGCAGAGTTTCTGCTGAAAAGTCAGCTGATAGCCTTATGGGAATTCCCTTGTATGTTATTTGTTGCTTTTCCCTTGTTGCTTTTAACATTTTTTCTTTGTTTTTAATTTTTGTCAATTTCATTACTATGTGTCACAGCATGTTCTTCCTTGGGTTTATTCTGCCTGGGACTCTCTGTGCTTCCTGGACTTGGGTGACTGTTTCCTTTCCCATGTTAGGGAATTTTTCAGCTATTATCTCTTCAAATATTTTCTCATGTTCTTTCTCTCTCTCTTCTCCTTCTGGGACCCCTAGAATGCAAATGTTAGTGTATTTAATGTTGTCCCAGAGGTCTCTTAGACTGTCCTCATTTCTTTTCATTCTTTTTTCTTTATTCTGTCCTGCAGCACTGATTTCCACCATTCTGTCTTCCAGGTCACTTATCTGTTCTTCTGCCTCGGTTATTCTGCTATTGATTCCTTCTAGTGTATTTTTCTTTTCAATTATTGTATCGTTCATCTCTGTTCTTTAGTTCTTCTAGGTCTTTGTTAAACATTTCTTGTATCTTCTTGATCTGTGCCTCCGTTCTTTTTTCTAGGTCTTGGATCATGTTTACTGTCATTACTCTGAATTGTTTTTCAGGTAGGTTGCCTATCTCCACTTCACGTAGTTGTTCTATTGGGGTTTTATCTTGTACCTTCATCTGGGACATATTCCTCTGCCATCTCATTTTGTCTAACTTTCTGCAATTGCAATTTCTGTTCCACAGGCTGCAGGGTTGTAGTTCTCCTTGCTTCTGCTGTCTGCCCTCTGGTGGATGAGGTTGGTCCAGGGGCTGGTGCAGGCTTCCTGGTGTGAGGAACTGGTGGCTGCCCCACTGGTGGGTGGAGCTGGGTCTTGTCCCTCTGGTGGACAGGGCCTTGTCAAGAGGTGTGTTTAGCAGGCAGCTGTGTGCTCAGGAAGACTTTAAGCAGCCTGTCTGTTGATATGTGGGGCTGTGTTCCCACCCTTTTGGTTGGTTGGCCTGAGGCATCCCTGCACTAGAGCCTACAGGCTGTTAGGTGGGGCCAGGTCTTGATGGGAAAATGGTGGCCTCCAGGCCAGCTCATACCAATGAGTACTCCCCAGGACTACAGCTGCAGTGTGTCTGTCCCCAAAGTGAGCCACAGGCTGACCCTGCCTCTGCAGGAGACCCTCCAATACCAGCAGATAGGTCTGGCCCAGGCTCTTATGAAGTCACTGCTTTTTTTCCCTGTGACCTGGTGCACACGAGAGCTTGTGTCTGCCCTCCAAGAATGGGGTTTCTGTTTCCCCTAGTCCTATGGAATTCCTGTGATCAAACCCTGCTGGCCTTCAAAGCCAGATCCTCAGGGGCTCCTCCTCCCATTGCCAGACCCGCAGGCTGGGGAGCCTGATGTGGGGCTCAGAACTTTCACTCCTGTGGGAGAACTTCTGCAATATAATTATTTTCCAGTTTGTGGGTCACCCACCTGGCGGGTATGGGATTTGATTTTATCGCAGTTACGCCCCTCCTACCATCTTGTTGTGTCTTCTTTGTCTTTGGATATAGGATATGTTTTTTGGTAGGTTCCAGCATTTTTTTGTTGATGGTTGTTCAGCAGTTAGCTGTGATTTTGGTCTTTTCATAAGATGAGGTGATCTCACGTCCTTCTACTCTGCCATCTTGTCTCAACCTCCCTAAAAATTGTTCTTTTAAATATGTGTGTGTGCGTGCGCACACAATATTCACAAGCACTTAGAAGTTCTGGTAAAAGTCAGTGCTCAATTTTGAGCAAAAAATTATTATAAACAATAGCAACTCCCTCCCTCGCACCAAAGAAAGAAAAATTCTTCTAGCACTCTTTGAACCTTAAAGAGTGTTTTTATAGGCCAGCTCATTGTTTTTCTTCTCTCTGAAAAATTAGAAATGATAACTGTTTTGATGAGTTCTACAGAAAAAGACAGTTTCCATGATTTCATTTCTTGACAAAGAACAGGTGCCTCACTTGGTTTCTGCCACATGTAAGCAACCTCCCAGGCGTAAAACTTCCCCTCAGAGGAAGCAATGTGGGTCCACGAAACTACCTTGAGTTCTGCCCCCTCTTCCCCTGGCCGTGTGAGGTGGCCGACTAGTAGGGGAGGCATGGGAGAAGAGACTTGACCACCCCCATGTGCACGCCGCCTGCACGGTGGCTGTGGCCAGCAGGGTGGCTTCTGCCCTGTCACTGCTTGATCTGGCTAGTCTCTCCACGAAAAAACCAAGGCCTGCCTGTCTTTTATAATATTCTGTTTTAAAAGAGAGGAATCTCCAGGGAGAGAACAGGACCCTAAAAAATCCAAGGCCTGGAATTCCTCCTTTCTCTCTTTCCATTTTAAACAGGAAACATTCATGCTAAGAGGGTCCAGAGGGAGTGTTGGTTGTATGTTCATTTTAAGGCAGATAATGTTTGTGTGTTGCAAATGTCAGTGATTTATCCCAAGGGCTTAAAATGAGTGCAGAAAAACCACATGTTTCACTTCATGCAGAGAAATATCATCAGTAGATTTTGAGAGAAAACACAGGTTAAGGATTTTTTTAAGTGTTTTGAAAATCTTTAACGTGAACCAAAAGGAAATAGAAATGAGCACGGTGGGAGGGGGGAAGCTTAAAATATTATACGATAAAAGGTATAATGAATGCTGGAAGTTTTCTAAATAAAAAATAACATTCTAAAGGAAAGGGAAGATGAAATCCCCCATCCTTTATTTCCCAGGGCTGGAGTGACAGATTACACATTTGTGCTCTATTTGTCATGGGCAATTTAAAATAGAGCAAAGCAAACTGCACTGAATAATAGCAGTTGATGCTATAATAACTTGTACGCAAACAATTGAATTTTTTTTTCTGAAAACTCTAACTAAATTAACCCAGGCTCAAGGATCTATCTTTCATTATTATACATAGCCAAATTAAGACGTAAAAAAGTAGAGAGAGAATTCTATTATTCATCCCTATGAATGTGTCCACATGCTGCTTTCCACATGGACCCAAGCTTGGAGCTTGTCAAATAATCACGATTTGGGGAACTTACTTACAGAGCTGTTTTCACATCAAACTCTGCAGATTACAGGGTGATTGTGACCCTCATTGACAGTGCTTGATTAACCACAGGCACCGTATTCTTACAGCCCTGCCATTTCTTTCAAGTGTTCTACCAGGTTGTACTGTGACATTGGAGAGCTTTCCATTAATTATTATTGTTGCTGTTTTCCTTTAAAAAGGAATAATAAAAAGAGGAATGGTAGAAAGTGGGAAGGATCTGGGCATGGTAGTAGTGAATATGTGCACAGAGGTTTATGGGATTTTAAGAGCTGCAAACAGAACTCATCTGTTTAACCCCAGGCTAGATAAGATGCACTCATCTGTACATTGTTTAGAGACCTGTTGCTTCTGTTATGACAAATGGGTCAGAAGATGCTGTTGTCTTAGTAGAGAGATCCAGACAGGGTCGCTTTCTGTTAGTGTTTATTCTTGCCCTTTACCTTTCTGTGTGCCTACTCATTACACAGTACAACTTACAGCTGGTTTGTCTTTTCCTAATCTGCTACCGGCTGGGTGGTACTTATTGACTTTGAAGTAGAAGTGCTTTATATCAAAGTTTTGGGTGGGTAAGTCCAAGCTCTAGGTTGGGACTTTCTCTAGGAACTGTAGAAAGAGGAGGGCACATTAATCCACACAGGGATGTAACAGAAGCCAACCAGAGTTAGACCAAGACTGTGACTCATGTAAAGAGCACCCCACAGACCTAGGAGAGAAGTGAATGCAATCCCTGGGAAATTTATGACTCCAAATAATGTGTGCATTTCTACCACCATGTTTATGTCAGGCTTCAGGGAGGTGGAAAGGGGAGGGGGCAAATGATCCCAGCTTTAATAGAGCCAAACTCAGCCATGTTTAGGGAACTAGCTTGGTTACTATAATAAGGCCAACATATAAACAAGATAGAATTATATTTCTCCCTCAGGCACCAATCAGTCCTGACTGACATGCTGGCTCCATGGGGTCAAGGAGCCAGGCTCTTACCTTCTTGTTGCTCTGCCTTCCCCAGCATGTGGCTTTCTCCTTGTGTCTAATATGGCCACTCCAGGGGCCAACAGAAAGGAGGGAAGAGAAGAAGAGTGTCCCTTTCTTCGTTTTAAGGGCACACATCACGTCTGTTCACATCCCACTGGCCAGATCCAGTCTGTGGCCACGCCAAACTGCATGGGAGGCTAAGGAATGTGGTCATCATCTGGGCAGCTGGCTTCGCGGTCATTGATATGTGTCTGTTCTCTTTCCAGGGGAGGACCAGCGGATCCTGTAGACTATCTGACAGCAGCGCCTCGAGGGCTCTACAAGGAAAGGGAGCTTCCGTATTACCCAGGGGCTCATCCTGTGCATCCGCCCAAAGGGAGCTACCCCCGCCCCCCAGATCTGAGGATCACAGATCTCCGGTATCCCCAGTACTATCCCCCTCCGCCAGCCCCCCAGCACAAAGGACCCTTCCGACAAGATGTGCCACCTTCCCCTCCTCAGCACCACAGAGTACCAGCCTACCCAGAAATGGGCAGACCACTGCCCCGAGGGGGCAGCCCAGATCAGTACCCCTATCGAATGCAGGATCCCCGGCAGAAGAACCCCATGACCGCAGCCGTGTAGCTGAACGCCACCAAGCTCAGCCCAGCCCAGAAAGGAAGACATCCAACATCACCTTTGTTCTTCCTACACCTTAAGGCCTTCTTCCTGTTAAGAATTCTCCGTGGTACAGATTAGGTTTTTCTCACTGAGGCTGCAACACTTGACTGCTAATCAGAGAGAAAGAAGGGGAACGGGAGTTTGGGGAGGGAAATCAGAAGGAAGAGGAAGGATGGGGCCATAAAAAAAATACTGCCTGAAATACTTTTAGGATTGTTCAGTTCACTGAGAGTGGCAATTGAACAGGCAGATAACAATGGAGATCTACAACATGGTGCCTCCCCGGAGCACAGACATGCCCCATAGCGCTGGCATCACGGAGGGCAGACTCTGCCCGGGATCATCATCCATTCCGAGACTAAGCTTCAGCCACCTGATTAGAGTTGTTAAGTCTGTGAAGAGTGGTTGCCAATACGGGTGTCCTAAGTGAGCGGTTTTTACATTGAAAAAACAATAGCGGCAAACATGACAAGTGATCTCCTTGAAATGTTTTATACCTAGAGGAAGGCTGCATTTCTTTATTTGTAGAATTTCTCAGGTTCTCAGTTCCACTCGCTGGGTATAAGCATGTCACGTTTCCTTGCTTTTAGTGTAAAAGTAAGATGTGAATGCAGTATTGGTGTCCCGGGAGAATGTACAAAGCTAGTCAGAGCTTCCAGAAGAAATATATGCCTAGCATCAAGGCAATCAGGTTAAGAGGCTGACATTCCTGTGGTCCTCACCTTCCTTCCTCCCACGTCCCAGGCACGACAGCGTGGAGATATCTGGTTTCCGAGGCATCCCCAAATCTCCTGCCTATAATTATTGTAAGTGGGGCCTCTATTTTAAGGTTCCCACTTGAGAGTTAAGATGTACTCGGGAAAAATAGGGCCCACTGGTTAGTTTTCACAGGAAGCAGTGCTCTGGAGATGCCAATTCCTGACGCAGTGCCAAACAGCGCCACATGCACCCGGCGTCAGGGAGGGGCTGACTGTGCTCTTTGGGAATGATAACCGGCAGGTCGTAGATGGTGGTGACTGACTCTGTGTGTGTGTGTGTGTGTGTGTGTGTGTGTGTATGAAAGTGTGTGATTACCAGTATGGAGAATGGAAAATAAAAATGCTTTCTGGAAAGTTTGATGAGGAAGGGAATAAAAAGGAAAAAAGCCAGAAAACAGAAGGGAAGGGAGAAAGAGCATAAAACTAAATCATTCTATATCTGCTATATTGTTTCATTAACAGAAGTCAGGGCAAGAGCAAGGCCAAGGTCTCCAGTTGGGAAAAGAAGGTCTTATGGTTTCGAAAAGCTGAAAGCCCACCCTCCAAAATCCATCGCAATTTTTTGAGAGCTTTGCAGCTATATTCTACTTATTTCAACATAGAACCTCTAAAACCTACAACCTAACCCAAATGAGAACATAAGAGAAAACTGAGAAAACAGCAAAGCATGAGAGCAGCTACTCGAATTGTTCAGTGACTCTTGCAGTACTTTAAACCTTTTTACATTCCTTCTTCATTCCCTCCCAAAAAAGGTCTCGAGTTCAATTCAGACATATTTTGGCCAAGATTAGGATACCTCTGACTGCCAGGATTTAATAACTTATAGATTATTGAATATATAAAGTATCTATCCAGCCCAGTTTAGTCTTATTTTAATTTAAAATAGAGTTCTGTTACCAAGAATGATGCAACTGCTGGGTTTAGACTTAACTAGTGTTACTTACTGAACTTTAAGAGGTATCATCTTCTAAACTACAATTTACTTATGGCCCTCTTGAAAACAGACTGTCAAGTTGTTTTTTGCCCTCTATCATCTCTCTTATGCCAGCCACCTTTAGATTGTTCGCAATTTGTGCAGAGGTTGAGGATTGGGCCCTGCTCACCTAGAGCTGGAGCGCAGGTGAGCTGTAGGGTTTCCCAGCCAACATGCTGCAAGCTGCCTTCCCCTCAAGCTAAATAAACCTTCAAGAAGACAATGATAAGATGAAGGGAGTGTGATGTATTTTGAAGCGTTAAAAATCAGCTCTTTAGGATGTTCCATAATTTAACCACATTTCTGTAGACTACTGTACATAGCCAAGCCAGAAGCTTCCTTCTGGATTAAGGCCAAGGTCCCACAAGGGGCAGTGGCATAAGGTGAGACGCTCTGTGTGTGTTGGAGGAGTGGCCCTTGTAGGAAGAATGCCTATATTTTCACCACGTTGCCACCTTGTGAGCATACCTCCTGCACTCAGGCTCGGGGAAAGCTGCTCCAAGCATGGTTTTGTGTTGCACACACAGGTAATAAAACAGTTGCTAATCCTGACGGGGCAGCCAAGGAGGTGAAGGTACCATGAAAACAGATGAACAAAAGATTACAGCAGTTTTCTTTTCTTGCTTGAAGTATAACACACGCCCCATTAGACCCTACGCAAAAGAAGCTAGCATTACATGTGCGACAGTCTTCATCAAGCCAAGTAACAATTAAGAACAGCTTGAATGTAAGCTTTATAAATGCCTGTGAACCAGCCCTCCAGCTGTCACCACCCAGAGGTTATGGAACTCTTTCCCAGTATTTAGGAGAACAGGTTGTTTGGAGCATTTAGAAGACCAGGCTATAATCAATAGGTGCCCAGTAGCAGGAAATAGTTCCTGGTTTATTTATGGCCTTGGAAAAACTCAATCAGGTGTCTCCTTGTAGCTCGGAATGCTAATAGACCCCCAGGAAAAGGTGGCACAGCGAGCTTGGCGAGCTGCAAACCCATCAACGTACACCCACCCGGCTCCTCACCTGACCACTGGGTCATCCAGGCCTTGAAATGATGTATTGGCCTCAAGTAACTAGTTATTTTAAGGAGCTCTGTTTGTGTCCCTTTTTGCAGGAGTAGAGAGATAAAAGGGAGCAGACCACCGAAAAATTTTAGATGCAGGCAAATTCAGTCCTCTACAAGGGAGCGAAACACAACATCTCACTAACCCATTGTGTCATTGGTCTGTGGCAGTATCACTCTTGGTATAATATTGCTTCCCTGTGGTATCACACCACTGGATGAAAGTCAAGCGCAAAGTCAGGAGTATTTTCTTAAGTCATGATTGACAAGAAAAATTGGGGAAAAAAAATTACCGCGAAGCTCCTTATTCTTAGATTTTTAGATCTATATGCATTGACCTCATAGTACAGCACAGAGCAAAGATCTTATAATCAAGAGCACGGGTAAAGCCTCACGTCACCCTGAGGAGGAAACTGTGCACACCAACTGAGAGAGGAGATTTGAGACTTCACTATAGCTTTATTTTTGCCACCAGTAACAAAATTAAAACATGATTCATTATTCCTTCCAAAAATTTAGGAACTTGTTGAATGAAATCTATCTTCTGAAGGAAATCCACCCGACAACTTTTGGAGTTGCCATGCATAGGGCTGGTATGCACAGTGATCAAGTCTTTAAAGAGTGTTCATTCCCCAACCTGTAACCACAGCGTTCATTTTCTTTGGAGGAACATCTTAGCATTTCAGAGGGATACAGAGATCTGGAGAGTTTGGTGTGGACAGCAATATGTGTCTCTGAAATTTTCATCGGCATTAAACTCTGAAATCCACAATGAATGGCCTTCAAATTGGTGCTAAATTGGGTAGACACCCTAATGCTTTGACTCCATGAGCCACAGAAAGTCCAGATTTAGCGCAATTAGGCAGGAGGGAGTTGGAGTCAGAAACAGCCCGCGATGGTATTTCTACTCCCGGTTCACGCCGACTTAAGTGGAAATGATGCCACAATGAGACCAGAAAGAGGAGTCTCCATAAGATATCGCTACAAAGTCACCCTTCTGATAAAAAGGAAAATGAAAGTTAGATATCTAAAATAAGCCTAGAATCTCATATGCAGCTACAACTTCTAAGGGAAACTCTCCCTCATGTCCTTAAATCGTAATAGAATCTCACACAGCCTGACTTTTAAAGGTGGGCTTCACTATAAGCCCAGAGTAGAGAGTGAACTAACCCCCAAGACTGTCTCCCGACTCAGCTCTTTCAGACAGTGTTATGTTCCATCCATGCTGACTGCAGTGCTATTTACTACTGGAACATAAAAACAAAACCTGCTGTTTATACAGTCACTTTTTCTAGTGTTTTCCTGTGCTTATATGATACCAAGTCTGTTCATAAGTTCTGAAGATAAATTATGTGAAATCATATTTTGGCATAGGGGGTGGAGAATGAATCTTTACAGACTTTTTAGGATGATCCCATTTTTACCACAGAAAGATTTTGGATACTGTTATATATGAATATATACATTTTTCTTGTTTATTTTGCATCAAAATAAAGCTTTATTCAGTCAGTAAAAGTCAAATCTTGGTTTTTACCCACCACCGGTTTGTTTTAGGGTTTGACGAATGAATCGGTAGGTAGGTCTGGTCCTGCTCGCCCTGAATAGCAACCTCACAGGGCAGAGGACACAGGGAAAGAGCATCCGTCACATGCTGGGCTCCCCCAAAGGCAGATGCTGAGATGGGAATGAACAAGCAGGATGTTTATCTGGGAGCGCACTTGGGTTCAGTACCTATAGAAGGCAGGGGAAGAAGACAGGATGGGGCAGAGAGGGAAAGACTGAGCTGCCATGCGCTCCCAACTTGGGCTCAGCCAACTCCACAGGGAAACTTGGAGCTGCAGTGGCCCCATAGAGTCATCCCAAGTGGGCACAAGGGAGATGGGCCTTCATCCCACTATCTTGGTCAGGGGATACGGGCTACTCCTGGAAGTAGGGGAGACCCAGAACCAGGCAGTTTTCTTCAGGTGAGGCAATCCCCAAAAGGGCTGACAGCTGGGGTCATCGTTGGGCGCTATTCACAGCAGCTGGGAAAATAGCTCTTCGTTCCTGAAGTGGGATCTGGGCGGTGCATCAGACCATCCGCAAATGCATCCAGCGCTGTTGACCCCCTCTCTCATGTTAGAAACACTCTTACCTTGTCTAAAGAAACATGATTCTAAGTTGGTTTTCCTTGAGACCATCCCTACGTTTCCCAAGCAACTTCACTGGCTCTTCTCAGCCCTCTGCACACTCTCCAAGTTCATCCACAGCCTTTTAGCTACCACCCTGGACTGCTTTGCTCACAATTTCCAGCTCTGATCTCTCTCCTGAGTACGTGCATTTCCACTTTCCTACTGGATATCCCCACTGGGACTTTTCCATAAGCCCTTTGCACTCAACATGTCCAAACTGAAAACAAGCTTTCTCCAAAGAAACCTGCTTCTCATGACTCTATGCTGGCCAATCGCACCACCATGTTCACGGTTACAAACCAGAAATCTGGAAATAATCCTTGACTTCCCATTTATAACCCTGGCCTGTGCTCCGCAGCGGGAGAGGCCGCAGCAGGGGGAGGCCCGCATACCACCAAAAATAAAAAAAAAAATAAAAAAATAAAAAAAAAAAAAAGAAATGGAAGGCCAGCAATTCCATCCTGCAATTCTATCAGATATGTCCATGATTGCTGACATCCTACCATCACCTCAGTTCAGCGCCATCACCTCTCACTCACCCTCCTCAGTAACCTATGTGATCTGCCTCTTACTGTGCTTCCTTCTGACCCGCTCTGTACTGCACACACCCCACCACCTTTGGTAAATAAAATTGCATTGGAACACATACACGCTGATCCACTGATATACTGTCTAGTACTCTTTCACACTACAGTCTCAGCCTCTGCTCTATACTGCCAGAGGGACTTTTCTGAAATGGAGAGGTTACCATATTAGTCTTCTGGAGGCAACATGATCTTGTTGAAAGAACATTGGCTTTGAAAACAGGCAGACCTGGATCTAAAATTAGGTTCAACCACTAATTAGCTACATAACCTTGGGTAAAATATTTCTCTCTCTCTAGGCCTTAGTTTTACCATTTGTGAAATGAAACTCCTATACATCTTATGGGATTGTTTTAAGAATTAACTCACATGACAAACATAGGAGGTCTGGAGCGAGTCTGCACCAGCTCCCAGGAGCCCGTTGTCTGTATCTCTTCCCAACTCCGTGTTCAGTGATGTCACATTGGTAGCTTGAAATAGGTCATGTTGGAAGCATTCACAACACAGAAATTAGCATACCCTACAAATCAGGACTTTTTTCCCTCTAGAGAGCCAGTTGTTAAAGATTACCAGCACACCACTGTATATAACATACAGTTATATGTTTACCAGCATGCCGCTGTATGTAACATACCATTAGATGTTTACTAGAACACTGCTATGTATACTATATAGAGTTTCCCAGCAGTCAAGGAAAATTAATCCTTGCCTCCATACACACACACACACACACACACACACACACACACACACACACACACACACACACACACCCTCACTCCTCAAAGCCTTTCTGTGGCTCCCTAATACTTGCAGCTTAAAGTCTAAAGTCCAAAGCCCTCCAAAATCAGTCCACTGTGCCTCTCCCTCCTCATGTCTTGTCATTTATGTAAGACATAAGTATTACATCTTATACTGCTGTTGTTTCAAATTACTTTTGTTTATTTGAACCAAGCGTGCATTTCACGGCTCTGTTCTGTGGCAATACGCAATAAACTCAGCAAGCACAGCCTCCCCTGCTCAAAATACCCTTTGTCCTGTGGATGCTCACTCCTCCTTCAGGTCCCAGGCCGATTGGCTCTTTCTTTCTCCATGAAGACTTAGATGCAGAAACAGGAGGTTGCCTCCCTCACATCCACCCCACCCTCTTGGAGCAAGACTTATTGGAGGCCAGAGACACAAGAGCTGGAGGCCACATTTTCCAGATTTCCTCACAGCTTGGGTGCCACATGAGGCCCAGCTTCTACCCGTCCGCCTGAACGCTCTGGAAGACGGAACTGAGGCCCAGGCATGCTTCTGCAGCAAACACAGTACTAGAGGCATTTGGTTTTACTCTAAGGGTGTCTGGTCTCTAGCTTCCTGGGGGTCAGGAGGCCACGTGAGGGTCATCCACTGTGTTCGCAAGGATCACAGCTGAGGCAACAGGATTCTGTTGCCCACAGTTGCGGCAATGGCTTTCCAGGGCCCTGACTTTCTGGTCGCTGAAGGGTAGCAGCTCCCTCAGTGGGCCAGTTCTGTAATGTTCTGAGATTTATTCCTGGAAACCCTGCCTGCAGCCTGCTCCTCCACTCCTTCCAACGCGTTTGCAAACACGTAACTCCCTACCTTAAATCCCTTTCCGTTTAGCTAGAAGGGAGTCAGTTATCGGCAGTGAAACCAACCAAGATACCTGCCACAGCCTTCTCCCAAGGCAGAGCTGGCAATTCTATCCTGTGTGTTACTGAGATCCTTTCTGCAGATCCTCAATAAAAATTTTATTACCTGTATTACAGTGATTGGTTTCCATGTCTGTGTGGCCTTCTGAGGCGTATCGTATTTGTGACACATTGCTTGGCTCTGATTATACCCTCAAGAAATATTCGTTGAATTCATTTGAATGAAGAAATGAGGTGTGAGGATTCTTTTCCTGAATTGCTGCACTGCTGATGTTCCACCTCACAGCCCAAACTATAAATCTCAAAGTCCTTTTGTTAAAGATCGCCTGGTATTATTCTTGAGGTGAAAGGTGTTAGCTCATGTGGGCAGGCCAGGTTCCAATTTAAAGCACAAAGCAGACCAGGAGATTGTAAATGCAATGGGTAGTGCATTATCTAGAGAGTAAAGAGAGACTTAAGTAGAGAGAAAATGTATTACTTACAACCTACTAAGATGAAAATACTTTTAGTGACAGATGATTACTATTATTATTGTATAACTCCTTGGACTTTAGGCAAGTGCTTTGCAATCACTTGCATTACTTGTTCCTTTCAACAACCGTAAGTGGTGAGTCGGATGGTTCCCTGACTTTCCGTGAAGAAACTGAGTCTTGCATACAATGGTACTAAAATAGATGTTTAATGAACACTGCTTAGGCATATCCAAAGAAACTAGAGATTACTTCCATAAGTGTCTTGACAATTGAGATTTCTTTTTTAGCGGCCATGTTTATACTAATTATCGTTTACAACACATGCTGAATGTTTCATGACCACAGTAAATTTTGCTTCTCGTTCTCTGTTCACAGTCAGAGAACATCAGGTTCATTCTTATTTTACGACTGAAGAAACTGAGGCATAAAAAAGCCACCCAGGTACTCCAGGGCCACATCGGGGGAGAGAAAGTGGAACTTCCTTTATTCATTAAGTATTTTTCAAGAACCTACTATGTTCCTGGCATGCTTGCCAACTCCTGAGCAGGCTCTTTGCCATGTGGGTGGGTACCTCACCAGCTTGCATCAGAAGTCCCTTCCTCTACATGTGGCTAATGTGTTTCATCCCTGTACCTTCCAAATCACCGGGCTCTCAGAGGTCATCGGTCGTGGTTAAAGATGGCCCACGTCCTCTGGAAGAGGAGGGGAGCTGTCAACATTTAATGTTCAACTACCATCCTTTTGACTTGAACCTTTATCTGGCTGGTTGTTACTGACTCTCCCCACACAATCCCAAATACCTAAGTTTGCCGCATAATAATGAATGTGCACCACCATAAAAAATGGTTGAACTGGACCCTAACAACCCTTGACCTTGTAGCTCTTCTGCCTAGTCAATCTAATAAGAAGTTCAAAAATAAAAAGTGATTCAACTGTGGCCCAACAGATACTTCATGTAAAAGGCAGCAGAGGACCCTAGATACGGAAGAGCCTTGGATTTTACCCTCAAGGACCTAAGAGTCAAGGAGGAGAGAAAAACAAGCATACAAAGAACCGAAACTCAAAGCTGAATGTAGAGAGTGTTTGAGGGAGGTGTACTCTGCCAGGGAAGCCTGACTTTTCACTGTGGGTGTAGACAGGATCAGGGTAGGTTTTATGGAATATATAACATCTGAAATAATCTTAAAGGCTGGGAAGAATGTATACAGGCCAAGCAAAGGAGGATATTGGCTTTCCAGATGAAGAACAACACAAGCATCTACACAGAGTTAGGAAACTTCCAAATACATTTGATTGGGGGGGGAAATGGAGAGGACAGACTGTGTGATGGATGTGGGAAGGTTGTAGGTTAATAATTATAATAGCTAATACGATTCAGTACTTAGCAAGTGCTAGATACTGGCCTAAATGTTTTTCATAGTTTAGCCCATTTAACCCTCAAACTCTATGAGAAAACAGAGCCTTAAATGAATTAAGTAACTTGCCCTTGGAATTTCAGACCCAACAATAATTACTTAGGGGCTCCAGGGATTTGGGTACTTGAGAGAATTGCTCACAGAAATGGGTAAATAGAACTGGCCCAGATGAAAGCACTATGTGAGTTGAACTGGAAGAATTCATCAAATCATCAGCCCTTACTGAAAAGGGGAGGGCTAATATCTATCGAGTGTACAGGAGCCATGCTCGTTGCTTCCCTTACATATATCTCATTTTCTCTCCACATCCATTAAGATGGGCATTATCTCCATTTTACAGGTAAGAAAACTGAGGCTCTAAAAGCATAAGAACCAGCTATAGCTAATAAAGTGGCAGCTCTGATCTCACCTCCAGCTCCGAGTCCACAGCGTTTTTTGGCTACACCAGTGAATAGTGGAGATTAAAAGTAAATCTCAGTGTAATTTCTTTTAATTCTTCATAGCTTACATTGTGATTACTATTTAAAGTGTGTGCAATGCTGAAGAAAATTCAGAACGTGTAAATGCAGATTTTGACATTTCAGACTCAAGAAACAAGCAGCCTCGTGTTAGTTCCACTATATATTACATTATAATCTACGTAGACGGCAGTTTTGAAAGGTATCCAGGCAAATAAGTTGTACTTTTGACTCAAGTCAGACAGGTAGATGAAACTTTGATGACTTAATTCCCCCAACTATTACAGGTATAAGCAGACCAGGACCCTGAGTTGCAGAGAGGCTGCCAGAAAATTTATTGAGAGCAGTAAAGTGCAGGGCCATAATTTCAACAGGTTATCTTGCTTCTCTGGCTAATTGTTTTCCAAGGTTTCTCAGCTCAGAACCATTCAGCATTCTTATCACCTGGGAAATGTGCATGCTCCTTAGGATATTTTCCAGCGTGCAGCCACCTTTGTCCTCTAGTCACGGCTGTATTTTTGCTCAAAGACCCGCCGATTAGATTTAAGAGTCGTCCCAGCCCCACAATGCTCAGTTTTGCTGATCTTCAGAGAGACGGTGGTATCACCTTTGATTCGTGGAGAGTGCAGCTCAAACCCAGCCCTGTGCTTCATTAAAGCAGTTTTTAGTCATATTATACCTTCCCAGTTTCGAGCTCCAAAAGCCTCCACCACCTAGGAGTCAAAATCCCTTCGATAAACAGCATTTGGGGTGATTGGAAAGGGGAGCCTTTGCCTTGTACCCTCCCAGCATCTGCCTCCAGACCCGCCAGGTGTGAGATGGCAGGAGGGGAGGAGGTGATGGAGACCCGGGCAGAGCCCTGCTCTCCAGGTGGCCTTTCAATATCCGTTTCTCTCCTGACCCTCTCTTGACCTTCTCAATGTGACAGTGTTTGGCCTGGGGCTGTGCCTCTTCATGGTGATTTTCTTCTATTCAGGCTTTAAAGGGGAAGCCTCATAGAGGTGCAGCCACACTGCTTTGGGACCCACTTTCAAAGGATCCTGTTCTCTGGACTGTGTTCTGCAAAATCAAGCAACAGGATGCAAGCCCTCAGCAGAGAACACAGTAGAGAAACTAGCATATGAGTGCCTGCAGGTAAATCAACTGTCTTATAGGTGTCGGGTGTGTGAAACCTGGCTTTGTCCCAGAGCACAGAACTTTGCCTCTACTGTTATATCAGCCCCTTCCCCTAGCACACAAACCAGGCCTGTGCCATGAAAAGCTGAGGGTGGGGAAACCTGAGTATTCTTGGCTGCAAGTACCAGCCATGCTCTATTGAAAAGCATGAGGCCCTTTCCAGGGACCTGGCATCAGGGTATCCCCATCCTTCCTTAGAGGTGTCCCCAACTCCCTCTGGGGTCTTCACTAAGACTTTACTGCTCTCTGCCACTCGGATCCTACACCATCACCCTGCCCCATCCAACTCACTGGAGTGGGCTTGATGAACAGAGTCACGTTGGGCCAAGGTTGGGGTGTACTACCTGGCAGATGCACCCTCCGCCCTCCCCCACTTCTCAGTCGGGGGATAGGCCATCCTGGAGTCAGGCACAGTGGTGGATGTGTTGCGAGTGGCTCTTGTATTGACAAGCTGGGGCACCCAGCTAGTTACTGACCATCTCTTGGCTTCAGCTACCTGTTTCTAAAGTGATGATGATCATGCTGACCTCACAGGATGATGTGGAGAGTACACGAAACAATGTACATGAAGCATTTATTACATCAGCCAATAGAAGCTCAATGTTATTTACCATTATTAGCCCTGATTTTTGCAAAGAATCTGACTCTAGTTAGAACTTAAATAGCACACCATCACCATGAGAAAGTATTCCTTTCCAATTCTCTGCTTCCTACAGGAAGAAAGACTGGGTCAGGTGCTTGCATGTCTTCAAAACCCCTTTACAACTTGTTAAGCTCTTTTATTAACAGAGGGCCCGCCTCAGACTTCTGCAGGCTCCAGTTTGAATTTTATAACTTTGGTTTGTTTTTACTGTATTTATTATATAATTATCTTCTATTTAGTCAAAAATGATCCTGGCTTTTCTCCACTTACAGTAGTGAAGTAAGTTTGCATTAAAAGCAAAATGATTTAGGTAAAGATTAAGTAGATAACGGCACAAATGTATACAGTAACATTCACGGCATGTTTAAAAAAAAAAAAAAGTGATGTTAGCACAGAAACACTGTGCTAAGCCAGTGGAGCGGTGCCCCAGGGGCCTCTGAGGCTTCCAGAAGGTAGGGCAACTTCTGTAGGATGCAAGCTGTTGGGCTGAATCCTAGGACTCCATGGTAAGTTATAGAGGAATGACATGAAGCCAGAATGTTCTGAGATAGGGGTTGTGCTGACCAGGTTGATTTCCCTCAAGGGGGATCTTCCTCAGCCTTCAGCCCCTCCTTGTTCCTGGCTGGAACAAGGGACCCACGACGTCCCTATGGGTCCTTTTCTTTCTCTCCCCAGCAGAGGTGACAGCAGGGGCATTTGGATGATTCTTCCCCTAGACCCAGAAACAAACCAGACTGCACCCAGAAAAGACAAGTTTTCTTTTCCCCAAACATCAGTGTTAGTGTAGACATCAATCCCTGCCTCCGTCAGTACATGGCATCCTACCTGTGTGTCTTTGTGCCCAAATTTCACTCTTCTTATAAGTATGCCAAGCATTGAATTAGGGCCTACCCTAATCCAATATGACCCCATTTTAACTTGACTATATCTGCAAAGACCCTGTTTCCAAATAAGATCCCATTCACAGGTACTGGAGTTCAGGACTCAGACATACCTTTTGGAGAGGCACAATTTAATCCACACACTATCCCATGTATAGAGGCTCTCCCCCTATCTCTGCACCTCCCACCAGCTTCCCATCAAAATCGTTGTCCAATGTGCGGCTAAGACGCATGCACACCAAAGTACCAATGACAGACTGCACAGACCCTGCTAGTAACTTGCTATGTTCCTTTTTCCCCCTTTTTCCTGAAGAGGTCACCATTTTCTTGGGACTGGGGATAAGTCAGCAAGAGATGGGGACAACGTGCGTCTGCCCATCCAGATTCCATATTATATTAAAAAAAAAAAAAAAAAAAACTTGCTTTCCTACTCTCTCCTTCAACATAGGGGAGGTCATAGATCACTGTTCCAGCCAATGAGAAGTAAGCAGAAGTATCTGAGAATTTCTGGGAAGTGTTTGATTTCCATATACAAATAGCACTCCTGCCTCCTTCTCCCTTACTTGTCTCTTCTCTTTCCTGCCCGGCACCTGAATGTGATGACTAGAAGCCCAACAGTGATCTTGCAACCATGAGGTGATAAGCATGAAGATATGCGATCAAAACCCAACATGCTAAGGATGGTGATGCAGAAATAATATTTAAAATAGCCAACAGTTATTGAGCATTTAATATATACCAGGCATAGTTTTGGGCGCATTAAATGTATTAACTCATTTACTCCATCAACCCCATTGGCTAAGTATGTTATTACCCCTATTTGAAGAGGATGAAACTTGTAAAAACCACACAATGGGCCACAGGGTCTATGCGATTAACTACTGTTGTATTCTCACGCTCAGCAAAGGTAGAAAGAGTCTAGGGTCCTGATGGCATCATTGAGCTGCTCTGTAGATCATTTCCTTTTAAGATAATAAGCCAGCATTGGTTGGGGTTTAAGTTACTTGCAGCTGATTGCATTCTTGACTGACACTGATATGACCTCATAGGGTCATCGAAAGGATTAAATGAGAAAATATGTCTGTGGTTGGAGAAAAAAACAGCTACAGACAGTTAATATTGTCTAAAACACAATTCTTGACAAAGGTTCTCCATAAGTAGTTGGTTTCAACGTTTAACCATTATTTCAACAAATAATTAAGTCAATAATGTGGTAGGCAGAAGAATGTACTCCCAAAGACGCCCTCATCCTCATCCCAGGAAACTGTAAATACCTCACATTATTCGGCAAAAGGGAATTGGCAGATGTGATTGAGGTTAAGGACCCTGAACTGGGGAAATTATTTTGGGATTATCCAGGTGGGTCCAATCCAATCAATCACATGAATCCTAAAAGCAGAGAACCTTCCCCAACTGGAGCGAGAGAGAGATTCAGATGTTGCTGCTCTGAGGTGTCAGTCTACACAGAGAGAGGCCTCCAGGAGCGTCGAAACAGAAACCTCAGTCCTACAACACATGGAACTGAAGTCGGCCGTCGGCCAACAGCTGAGTGAGCCAATAAACGGATTCTCCCCTAGAGCTGACAGAAAGGGACACAGCCCTGCCAGCCTCTAGATTTTGGCCTGGGAAGACTCATACTGGACTTCTGATGTACGGGACTGTAAGATAATAAATGTGCATTACGCCATTAAGTTTGTGATAATTTGTTATAGCAGCAATAGAAAACTAACACAGAAAACAACGGAATTTCAGGCAACATCCAGAGCGTTAGCTTAGGGGCTTTAGAGAAGAAGCTGAGGAACTGCTCACCAGGTCAGTGAGAATCTCTCCACAGCATGGAATTAATCACGATGATTTTTTTTTAACATCTTTATTGGAGTCTAATTGCTTTACAATGGTGTGTTAGTTGCTGCTGTATAACAAAGTGAATGAGCTATATGTATACATATATCCCCATATCTCCTCCCTCTTGCGCCTCCCTCCCTCCCACCCTCCCTATCCCACCCCTCTAGGTGGTCACAAAGCACCCAGCTGATCTCTCTGTGCTATGCAGCTGCTTCCCACTAGCTATCTATCTTACATTTGGTAGAGTATATATGTCAGTGCTACTCTCTCACTTTCACCACGATTTTTATATGAAGTCTTCTGGCCTGGTGGTGTGACTGAGCCTGTTTTAATGCAGCCTGCAGGGTTCTTCTGCTAAACCATTCAAGGGGCACCACTCACATAGCCCTGGGGGGTGGCACTCATACAGAACACAGTGTAAACAGTGCCTCCTACAGCTGTGCAGTGCGACAGTTCTGCTAGTGAGAGGGGCCATGTGGGATCACAGTGAGAGTAAAGCTAGAGCTGGGTGGGCCAGGGATAACTAGGGCAGTGTCTGTACAAGGCTTTGTACAGCGGCCTCTCTGAAAAACACCTGCTAGCTGTCCAGTGATTTTGGTATTTGATAACGAGAGTAAAATGCCACCTTGTAATGTCCAAAACTCCATTTAAAAAGGGAACAAAAAGGAACGCTTTGGGGTTTTCTCCTCTCAGCTGAGCCTCTGCAGTCAGGTGAGCTGGTCAGTGTGGGCCTTGTGTGGCCCCATCACTCTCTCTGTCACAGCTAATGAGGGGCATGCCTTGAGAGGAAGCCAGTTAGTTTTAAACCTGAAGGTTAAGTTGAGGACAAAGTTGACCGTCCGATGACAAGAGTCTGCATTTTGAATAAAAATTTGGTGAAAGGGGTATTCAAGATCTTGAGAAGCACCTGTCCGATTTAACCTTCTTCCCGGGGAAGGTGTGTCCTCCTAGTCAGAGATGCGGAAACGCACTGGGGCCCACTTCCTGCAAGGATGCAGATTCCAGGGCCGCTGTGTCAGATACAGTTAGTTACATCTGCTGACAAGAAACCAGTTATGTAAAGACGCGAGAAATGGAAATGCTGCGCCAATTTTCCGGAACAAAATCTGCCTCTAAAAAGGTGTGACTTCATGCAAAATATGCTTCATCATTTGAATAACAAAGTAAGATATGCAAGGAAATAAGACTTCTCCAAGAGCTACTGCATTCAGGTTACAGTGAGTACAAGCAATGAGAAATATTTCTTGTGCTATATTTAAAATGTCTTATGAGAAAATAATGTGTTGTAGAAATGGGGGTGAGATAATGCCACAGACTTTGCTTTAGTGACTATCAAATAAGTTTCCAGGCTGGTTTTTTTTGTTTCTTATGGATTCCTAGAGGTAATGGTGAAAGCTGCCCATTAAAATTCATTAGATGAAAAGTAAACATATTACAATTGACGACATTCTCCTCTAAATTGTTAGCCCTATTAGTGAGAAACCTCTTGCCTGTCAAACTCTATCTATGGTGTCGGCTTCTCTCTAAACAGTTCTCTTGCATTTTAATCTCAGGAATGTTCCTTCAATGTTAAATTTCTTCCATGCACCATATACCACCCAGGGCGTTCCATGAACTGTCCTGAGATGCTCCTCACGTTTGAGGAACAGGATGCTGAGGTTGCAAGGAAATTCTTCTAGCTAGGCATCAAGGTTGGAAAAATTACTTAAGGATGCCAGGAAGAGATTTTTTTATACGCCCAGTTGCTAAGGTCTGAAACAGCAATCCATTCAGCTGAAAAAAAAATTCCTGTGAGCTTCCCTCAAGGCACACTGAAGAGCCATTTGCAAGGCCGTTCTTTGGGCTCAAAGCAATGCAAGAGCCGCGGAAGTGGAGAGGAGGCGCTGCCTCTGCCTGCTTGATCCTCAGTCCTGTTCGTTTGCGGTCAGACCCCTCCCTGCCATGCCTGCCATGGGTTCGACCCCTGGAGGAGACTAGAAAGTGACCAGAGCTCATTGATGCAGTGACCCCCTGTTATAGACTGAATGTGTTTCCCCCGACTACCCACCCCCAAAATCAAATGTTGAAGCCCTAACGCCCAGCGTGATGGTCTTTGGAGGTGAGGCCTTGGGAAGTAATTAGGTTTCAATGAGGTCATGAGGGTAGGACCCTCACAATGCAATTAGTGTCCTTATAAGAAGAAGACAGACAAGAGAGCGCTCTCTCTCTCTCTCTCTCTCTCTCTCTCTCTGTCTCTCTCGTGACCCCCTGTTATAGACTGAATGTGTTTCCCCCGACTACCCACCCCCAAAATCAAATGTTGAAGCCCTAACGCCCAGCGTGATGGTCTTTGGAGGTGAGGCCTTGGGAAGTAATTAGGTTTCAATGAGGTCATGAGGGTAGGACCCTCACAATGCAATTAGTGTCCTTATAAGAAGAAGACAGACAAGAGAGCGCTCTCTCTCTCTCTCTCTCTCTGTCTCTCTCTCTCTTTTTCCCTCCCTGCCTCCCTCCCTCCATCCCTCTTTCTCTGCAATGTGAAAAGGCAGCTATCTCCAAGCTAGGAAGAGGGGCTTTGCCAGAATCCTAATATGCCAGCACCTTGATCTTGGACTTCCCAGCCAAAACTGTGAGACATAAATGTCTTTTCTTTAAGCTGCCCAGCCTATGGTATTTCATTATCACAGCCCGAGCTAAGACACCTCTCATTCACAAAACGTGGCATGATCATTTCTTCTACGGTCCTTTTTTTTAGACGCTTGTGCTATGACAATCTGCAGAGTGATTTTCAAATCTGCAGAGTGCAGTTTGGCAAGAAAAATATTCTATGGGTCAAAATTTTTCTCTAAAACATAACGCTGGCTCACAAAAAGGCGCCGTTCAGCTTGGCAAGCCCTAAACTAACCGGCTCTCCTCATGGAAAAGCCAATTTCAAACTATCTTAGGAGAGGCAGGTGACACCAAGCTCCTTCTCTGTCCCCAAACCTGGCTGCACCAAGAACCGTAGGCACAGAAATGGAACAGAAAGACTCTTTCCTGTTCTTCCATCTGCCTCCTGGCTTCACCACGGGGACTGGAGGGAATCGCCCAGCAGGCTCCAGCGGGTCAGAAAAGGTGGCGCTTCTCCGTCAGATGGGCTTGGGTTGAATCCCTGCTCCACCGCCAACTAACTGTATGACCTTGAGTAGATTATAAAAACTCTCTGAGGGGCTTCCCTGGTGGCGCAGTGGTTGCGCGTCCGCCTGCCGATGCAGGGGAACCGGGTTCGCGCCCCGGTCTGGGAGGATCCCGCATGCCGC
>NC_041215.1:109184675-109241395 GCF_002837175.3 Physeter macrocephalus
GGAGCGGCTGGGCCCGTGAGCCATGGCCGCTGAGCCTGCGCGTCCGGAGCCTGGGCTCCACAACGGGAGAGGCCACAACACAGGGAGTCCCGCATACCGCAAAAAAACAAAACAAAAAAAAAAAACTCTCTGAGACACAGAGTCTTCATTAATGAGGTGGTAGCCTCACAGGATGTTTAAGAAGATGAATAAGATACCTGTGTAAACATACCTACGCAGCAGCCAGCCAGCTTTCCTCCCACTTTCCCCTTCCTCCTTGCCTCTCTCAACGTGGATTAGGAACTCCCAGACTTGGTGTGGAATCTCATCCTGTATTACCAGCCCCCACTCTTTCCCAGGCTATATCTGAATGGCTCAGGGTTTGAGGCTATGTTGCAGAAGTTCACAGAGGCAAAACTAAAAACCTGGATAGCCAGCTTCCCTCGAGGAAGAACCTAATGTTCATGGTGGGGCATTCATAGAAGATGTACTGGTCTCCATTGACCTGAAGTTTCGTTCTGGAGAAAGTGGCATGAACCTATACTACACTAAAAGGGAACAAGAGTTGGCCAAACCAACTGACAACAAAAAAGAACTCAAGCTCAGTTTTTTTTCTAGCTTCAGAAAACAGAAAATTAAATATAGGTGAATCATTTCTGCAAATCAGAGCTTAAAGATGGTACTTTGCTTTCTCCCCGCTGAGAGTGATGAGCAGAAGTTTGGGCCCTTGGTATCAGCTTCATACTGGCAATAAACCTAGCATAATCTATTAATAACCCAGCTCTGAGTCGCTTCCCCTCAGAACCTTCAGCAATCAAATAACAATAATAATAAAACCAGGGAGGGAAGGGTGAAGCAATCCAACTTATTTCATTATCTTGGATTTTACACGTCTTGTTTGCTAGCTTAATAAGGGATGCTATAATCTTCTATGATATCAACATCCTTTTTTTATTGCACTAGGCGGTAGGGGAATTGCCCCCAAATTAATAAAAACCATATGCTGGGTTTTGATTAGAGATCACTTTGGAATAAGGATTGATCTGGTTTGGGAATGAGAATAAGCTTCTCTCGCTCCTTTTCTTTTTTAATCATATGCCTTTCACTGTCCCTCTTGTCTCCTTCCCACCCCCACCTTTGCCTTTATCTGCAAAACCGGGGTAAGAAAAAGGTCTTCTAAATCCCTGGTGTATATATTTGTTACCAAAACTTGCATTGTCATCTGAGCTATTGGCCCATCCAATCCTGTCTCTATTGCACTGGGGATAGTAATAACAGCACTTCCTGGTTGTGTCTGAATGTGTTGGGATAGCTGATACACGTGATGAGATTGGTCCTCTGAGCATGTGATGTGTGGCACTGGCAGGGACCCATCCCTCGAATCTCTAGAGAAAATGGGAAAATTCTTCACACAGCAGTAGAACGTAGAAAGTCTCCCAATTTGCTAGCCGCAACCCATCTAAGAGGATGTTCTCAAATTTTACGATGTTTCTTTTCAACAACATGAGTAATTTCAACCTACCAACAGCCAAGTTGTTCCACTTTTGAAAATTATTTCCTTTAGTCTCCACTTCAGAGTACGGGACAACCATGGAATACATAAAAATACCTGGGAAACTTGTTAAAACTGATGGATCCTGTCTCTAAAAATGTACTTTCACTAGATTTGTGGTTGGGCCCAGGGATCTGCATTTTTAACCTGTGCAGAAGGTAATTCTGATATAGATGGTCTCCAGACCACCCATGAAGAAACACTACCCTTACAAGGGACCTTCAAAATATCTCAGCTGTGGGACTTCCCTGGCGGTCCAGTGGTTAAGACTCCGCGCTTCCACTGCAGGGGGCAAGGGTTTGATCCCTGGTTGGGGAACGAAGATCCCACATAGCACACAGCCAAAAAAAAAAAAAAAAAAAAAAAAAAAGACAAAATATCTTAGTTGTGTTTAAGAGCTTTCTCTCTGGAATAAAAATGCACTAGGTACAAATCCCAGCTGTGCTATTTACTAACTATATGATATTGGCTATATATTTAGCTAACCACTCTTAACCCAGTTTCCTCTCCTAGAGAATAAAGATAATACCTATATCATAGTGTTGGTGTAAGGATTAAGTGAAATACTATATAAACAATGCTAAGCACTGGGCCTGGTGATTATAAGCATTCTGTATAGAAAGCTATTCCTAAGGAAAAATGTTCCAAGGGGAGCATCAGAGAGTTAGCTGCTGTCTTGCTGTTGATTTTATATCACAAAAACTATGGGAATAAACCAAGAGGAATATTGGTCTTACAGAGATTAGTGGTAGAGATTTGAAGAAAGTGAAGGTTAACAAATTATAAAAGAATGATAGTAAGATTGTGAAAGGTGATACAGTGAGTCGAGTTGTACAAATTTCACAACTGTTTTCAGTTGTAAGCTGGAGAGTTATATCATGTTGGGTGGAAGTGTGACTTAGCTGATGTCTTGATTTGGAGATTAAGTGTGATTTAAGGAGATGTGTATGGGTGCCATGTTGACAAGAAGTATGCCATGTTGACTGTGGGAGCTTTTTAATGCGTCAGCTTAGCTAAGCTACAGCCCCCACTTATTCAATCAAACACTAATCTGGGGCTGCTGCAAAGGGATTTTATAAATGTAATTGAAGTCCCCAATCAGTTGACCTTAAATTAGAGAGACTGTCCTGGTAGGCCTGGATTAATCAGTTGAAAGGCCTTAAAAGCAGGCTGAGGCTTTTCTTAGAGACAGAAGAGATTCTCACCTACAGACAACAGTTTCAGCCTGTGGAGTTCTAGGTTATCTGTGATCTTCCCTTCCTGAGAGCCTGCCCTATAGATTTGTGGATTTGTTTAGTCATATCCATTGTGTAAGCCAATACCTTGTACTAAATCAATATCTGTATATCTATATCTATACACACATATTACACATAAATATACATACATATATAGTCCATACATCTAAATCAATCTATGTATAAAGCCTGTCCTTCTATCTATCTACCTCCCTACCTATCATCTCCTACTGGCTCTGTTTCTCTGAGTGGACCTGACTGATAAAACTCTTTACCTGGTCCATGTTGTAGAAACTGGATTTAAAGTAGAATCAAATTATATGAGTTATAAATAGACATCCTCCCCTGCCCCTTTGCCAGTGTCTAACAGGAGAGATGAGAAATGTCTCTTTTGCCTTTAAAGTGGTTTATTTTTTTCAAATGGTTTTCTAGAACCACAGCTGGGAATCCTGTCATAAGTACTAAGGAAATAACAAGTGCCTTGGATTTTTTTTAATCACTCTGTCTCTCAGTAATCTAAAGAAATTTGCAGACGTTATCCTAATATAACTCTGGAAATATCTCCGTGAGTGTGTTAAGGGCAAGCATTATTAGTCTCATCCTAGAGATAAAGAAATTAGAGAGTAGAGAAGGGACCAGCCTTTCTCAAGTTGACTCAGCAAGTCAGCAGGTGAGACCCAACAAAGCCGGGGAAATTAATTGCCAAACTCTCAAACCTTGTTTGCCACTGATTTATGAAGGCAAATTAGAAAAAGGAAGAAAGGAAGAAGAGGGGGGGAGGACAAAAAGGTACCTCACTTTGTTTGAGGAAGCAAGGTTAAAAAGAAGTCACTCATAGACAATGGATTTTAAGGAGAGAAATCCAACAGGTTATCATTAAAATTTATACTACTGGAGAAATGTAGTTGCTTGCAGAGAATTTTCCAGTGCACTGTGGAGTTCTTTTTTTTTTTTTTTTTTTTTCAAAATGTTAACATCTTATTACAATTATGCTTTTGGTTTTTTCCCCTAAAATGCATAGGGGAAAATGTCTGAAAGGGCATACACCAAAATGTTAAGAGTAATCGTAGGTGAATTTCATCTTGGTTTTGCTCCTCTGTCTTTTCTCAATTTCTCTATTGAATATATATATGTGTTACTTGTATTTTTTAAAGATTTGTTAAACAAATGTTCTATTTTCTTGTGATGCTTATTACTCTACTGCAATTCAAAGAAGGAGCAATTGGACATAGGGACCTAATACTTCAGCTGCTTCAGTGTGCCCTAGCATCAGCTGTAAGCTTGATAGATGCCAATTCCTGGGTTCCCCACCACTACCCCTCTAGAGCTTCTTTTTTTTTTTTTTGTGGTTCGCGGGCCTCTCACTGTTGTGGCCTCTCCCGTTGCGGAGCACAGGATCCGGACGCGCAGGCTCAGCGGCCATGGCTTACGGGCCCAGCCGCTCCGCGGCATGTGGGATCTTCCCAGACCGGGGCACAGACCCGTGTCCCCTGCATCGGCAGGCGGACTCTCAACCACTGCGCCACCAGGGAAGCCCCCCTCCAGAGCATTGAAGAGGCCTGGGAAAAGCCGCAGAATCAACAGTTCTAACAAGCTCTCATGGTGATTCCATTGTAGCCAATCCAGGGATACTTTGAGAAACGCTCTGATATCCATTACTCCTTATTGAGAGGACGTCTCTTCTAAGGTTACAAAATGCTCAATGTATTGAATATGGGTAAATGTGGGAAAACCAAGTGTCCCCTTGGTCTGCCTCCAAATAACTGAAAGCATTTTTAAGAGTCCTGAATAAAACATGCCCTCACAGCTGTAGCCTCAGGCCCAGCCCCTCACTTCTGCATCTCTAGATTTGTGCCAAGCACATTTTGCCATCCAAAGAGTGGTCCACAACCAGCAGCATCTTATTACCTGGGAGCCTGTTAGAAATGCAGAATCTCAGATCCCACCCCAGACCTACTGAACCAGAACCTACATTTCAACAGAATTCAGAAGCACTGGACTGGAAGACCTAGAGCCGCCAGCAATGAGGGTCACCGTCCCCAGTTACAGACTCTCCAGGCAGCCCCCTACTCAGAACCCCTGTGGATAGATTCTCAACGGGCACAGCACATGCTCCTTGACCACCAAAGGGCGTGCCTGCAGGAGCCTGACCTTGGTCTGGGGTTCAGAGGCCAGGTCAAGGACATCCTTCCTCTGTTAGATGTGCCTGTTGTCTTTGTCTCAGGCCAGCCAACTTCCTCCAGTGGCCTCCCTCATTCAACCAGCCAGAGAGCCAAAGGACGCCCTTCAGAGCAAGGCCCTGTGACTACGCAGGCTCGGTCCATTCATTTCCTTAGCCCCCTCCTTCCCGCCTTCTAGAAAAACTCAGACAGTTTAAGTCATCCTTACCATCATACTAATAAATGTGGCAGTGGGAGGGCAGAAACACAGGAAAAGACCAAGACAGAAAGAAAAAAAACAAAAACCAACACCACACACACACAGCACACACAGACTCTAGTCTCTGCAAAGCCGGATATTTCTTTTTCTTGCCTAGCAGGATATGGCATCTCCGGCATATTTTTTCCCTACTATTTGTGCTCTTTTCTCTTTTCCTTTCTAAATAGACACATTTCAAATGTCAGTGGGTGATAGCAGGGCCAAGTCAAATTGGATTCAGGAGACCGAATAGCTGAAGGGTTTGATCTTTGCAGCTGCCTCTTCAAGGGAGGCTCCGGGAGACTGACCAATGGGGGAGAGTGGCCGATAAGCTCAAGTGGGCATTTATTGTGCTAACTCGGGCTCCCTCTCAGTTTAACCTTTATTTACAGACTTGAACTGAAATGGTCAGACTTGAAAAGAAAAGTAGTCCTTCCCCCTCTTCCCCCTCTCCCCTTCCCCTGTCCCCAGAGGGGATGGAAAAGAATCAAGGCAGAGGTTAAGTGAGGGAGACAATAAAAAGGGAGGGAGTCCTTATCTAAAATCTGAGTGACTGACAGTGAGTGGCAGCTCTGTGGCCAGTTTTCGTTTTTTTTTTTTTTTTTTTACACCTTCCTCCAAAAATCCCAAGAGAGAGACTTATCCATATTTGTCCCTACCTTTCCAGGTCAGCCAAATGGAAATTAGACTCCAAACATGTCCCTGCCCCCAGAGGGGCCAAGGCTAATCAGATATCCTCTCAGAGGGGCTGAGTGTCCAGGGACATCTCATATTTTAGCCGCATAATTCAGACTTACTTGCCTAAAGCCTCACTGAATCTTGTCATCACAGCAGCCAAGTAAAAATTATATCTGCATGCCATGTGGAGCTGTAAATCCTGGGGCTGTATTCTCAGTCATTCCATATTTCAAGACAGGGAAGCTTATTTCTACAAGGCCATTAATAACCGAAGTGACTGGATAAGTAAGGGAAAAGTTTGTGTCTACCGTTGGTGCCCTCACAGATCCGTCCTGGGGACGGCAGGGAGCTTGTGAGGTACAATGTTTTCATGGGACTTGCAGCTGGGGCAGTGCTGTGATCCAGCAGAATGTCTGCAGAAGGAGGCTCCAGTGTCCATGTCTGAACGGAAACAGGAGGTGCTTCTTCGTTTTTCAGAAGAGACTGAATGGCCTTTCAGTTTTAAAATGACCCTGGGAATCACCAAAGTTTGCCTGAGGGCACCCTGAGAAAATTCCACCAGGCCAGAGCATGTCACAAGGACGGAGTTGAAGATGTTAGGATCTGAAATGCTGAAGCCTCGGAATGGCCAGATGTTAAGGAGAGGGTAAGAAAGAACAGAAGACAAAAGAAAGGCAGAAGAAGGGAAAGAGGGGGAGAGAGAGAGAGAAGCAACAGAGGAAAAAAAAAAAAGAGAGAAAAAAATCTATTTAACTTGCCTAACCTGGGGCTTTCCAGCTTTATTAGACTAGGAAATCATTTTCCCCTCGTAACATCTGTGATCATTACACTGATTTACATGGATTTCACATAAGTATCCCTAGGAACCCACTTTGGGGAATTAATTCTGCATCTTATCAACATTTTTTCTTACATTTATTCTAAAAAGTATAGTGAAATATATCAATTTTATTTTAAGCAGGATGTGCACACTTATGTGTGTACCTTTAGGTCACTTAGCTCAAATTCTCACACAGTGTGTTAAATTTCCCCATAACAACTGCTCAGTTAAATATCAAGTACTAACCAGTTTACATTAAAGTGTGAAGTACATAATTTACATTAAGCTATGAAACACATTAATTAATGTTTCTGCATGCCCCATTTATTCTGTGTGTGGGCTATTTTCAAGGTTAAATATTTAATTAAAGCTTTCTGTATTGACCAGAGGTGTTCCCCCTGAAAATGTGTGCTTAGCCAGGGATAGCAGACCTTGGCAGCTCTGGCCTAGCTTCTCCCACTTTCAAGCTGTGTGACCTTTGACAAGTCCGTTAGCGTCTCTGGGCCTCGGTTCCTCCAGTGGCAGGATGAGAGTATTGAACCATATAATCTCTAAGGCCTATTCAGCATCAACATTTATATTTCAAAACCCTCACCATAGCAGACCTCACTAACCATTACTGCCTCTCTATGATCTAAATATTAAACTTGTAAAATGTGAACAGATTTAATTTACTAAAAGCCTCTAATCAAGACCAAAACCTTTTACTTAAACAATTAGAAAACAATTAGCTGGGGAAATAAAAACAATTTTAATTTGCTAAATGGGCTTCCTCCCTCCTAATAGATATGGATAAGACCCTAACTAATGCTTCTGACCACGTGGAAGCCACACGGGCATTGCTGAGTCTATGGGCAGAGGCGAGGGCTGGCTCGATTTTCTATTAGGGAAGTGAAAGGCTCTCACATTAACCTCAGCCTTTCTGCAGTGATTCATGTTTAAACATATGCCTAATGTTTTCAGGCCTTAGTGCCCCCTAATCATTGATCTATCCTGTTGCCTACACAGATGGATCTTGCACAAGCCCAAGACCATGCGTACCTCTGTCATCACGCCTCTCAAACCACTGTGAATTTCTGTGCCTCTCCGCAAGACCAAACCCCTTGAACGTGCCTCTAAGTACACTGCGATACCCGACAAGAGCCTTTATAATTAATGAAAGGTGAGAGCATCTGGCCCCAAATTCCAGAAAATTTCAGCTAGAAGATTGCTTGATTACATGGCGCTCAAGGAATCAATCAATCAATCCCTTTACACCATTACACAATAGCAGTAATAGAGACTACACTTCATAAACTGTGTTTATTTAATAGAAAGTAATTTTTCTTTCAATTTGTAACACAAAATGGAGTATTCTCCGTTTTAGAAGTTCATTCAGGCAAGTTCCTCGCATTGTTTTGGTTCCTTTACCTCATCCTCTTTGAGGTACACATATTTTAATCTTGGGCAAGTCATTCCATCCCTCTCAGCTGCCGTACAGCAAAACAAAGATTTGCACCATCTCCATTTTAGAAGCTCTTTTAGTTTTCACTTTGCCTTCACTTATTCTCTCAAAATACACATATTTTCATCTTGGGCAACTTCCTCACTGCTCTGGGCCTTAGCTTTCTCTTTGGTGAAATGAGAAGACAGATTCTCTGTGATCCCTCAAGCTCTAGGGAATAGAGTATGATGGAGTGATTTATCATGCAAACATTGGGAACTGGGGAACTGGCTTGTTTTTCTTTTGTCTCCCTTTTTATATTACTTTTCTGCCCATTTCCAACTTTTCTTAAATTTTCCTCTCCTTTTTCTTCCTCTCTGTCCTACATCCCAGATTGAGCTCAAGGAAGGCTAAGAGGGTTAACTTTGAATTGAGACCACTCGTATGTGAAGAGCAGCTCTATAACTCACCATGCGTATGGCCTGGAGCAAATCTCTGAGGCCCTTTGAGCCAGTTGCCAAGTCCATAAGAAGTAGTGATGATAGGGGGAGCACCTGTCTCACAGGCCATTGGGAGGACTCAGTGGCTTAGGCTCATATGAAGTAGTTAAAACAGTGTCTGGCTCAATAAATGTGGCTTTTGTCATTCAGTTGGGACAAGACAGTTGGGACAAGACTGTTGGGTTGGCCATTGAGAAGTTAGCTTGCATGAGTAGGAGTTCAGGAGAACTTCTGGTGGAGAGAGGAGGTTTGAGGGAGCCAGGGATGCATGCGTGGGAGACCCTCAGGTGGAGAGGTCAGCCAAGCGTCTGTTTCAGGAGTGGGCCCCTCAGTCAACCTCACAGAGGCCCATGGAGAGAGAGGATGCAGCCAGCAATGGGATGTGAGGACACACAGAGCCACTTTGAGGCTAGACAAAGCATGGCTCAGAGTGAAAGAAAAGGAAGTCTTCCTGATACTTCTGCACAGAACATGAAATTACTCTTGTGCAGTGAGGCCTGAAGAGAACCCAAGAAGGATGGACACCACAAGGATGGGAACTTGAGGGGCACCCTGAGAAAATTCCACCAGGACAGATATCAGCTCTCCCAGGGAGGACTCCATGCCCCCAGGGGCACTGAGGAACTACATAAGCAGGGACGTCATGGCAGGCAGAAGCTGTATGTACATGAGCCAACGGTGAGAGCAAGAGAAATGCTCCCTGAGGTCTCCCTGATTTTCAGGGAGGGGGGTTTTCCACAGGACTGAAATCCTCACATATTGGTGAGGGAGCACGGGTCAGTGAAACCGGGGCCCACAGGTGTGCATGCATCCATGAGGATGGGAGAATCTCAGGTAGCACTCGGGGTAAGAAGTTTTCTGTTCCTGAGCTAGACACACATCAGCACGTAAACTGCATACTAACTGTAGCCTTCACCACTGGAATCACAGCTCTCACTTTTTCTGAACTAAATATCAGGATACCTGATGGAAATGTCAGCTTGCCAACTGAATAAAGCCAACTGAAAAACGTGACTTGAAACTGCAGCCAAGTCAGCTTGCTAACCTTTCACCCCTGAATTAGGCCAACATGACCTCCTAGGTGCAGGCAGTGATGGACAACCTCAGTGGTCTCCTACAGAGAGAACCCTCACCTTTGGGTGAGAGCAGAGCCATTAGGGATCCTCCTGTAGGCAGGCAGGTCTGAAGATGGAGGGGCTGAGTTGGGCATGCCTGGGTCCTTCTTCCAAACTTACTGAGTCAGGGGAAGGAGAGAAACCAGGAGTGTCACTCAAAACTTTCTCCATGTAGAAACACGAAAGTAGGGAGGTGATGTGCTCCCCTTTTCTACCCTACCTGGGGTCACAAACTCAAATGCTTCCAGTGTGATAGCGTGACTATGTAAACTTACAAGAGTATAAGAAGATCAAGAGCAGCAGTGGGCAGAGGTAGGGTCTGGGAGAAGATGGGGCAAGAGCAGAGGCCGTGTTTAGGGAACAGGAGCACCCAAGCCCCACCCAAGGTGGCACCCCTACTCGACTCTGACCAATTGTAGGGCCAGGTGTGGTTGAGCTTCTTAAACAGTGAAACTTCCTGATTGTTAAATGATGACACAGAATTCAACCTCACACAGCCCATCCGAGAGCTGCCAGCTTGTGGCCTATTTTATAGTAACCAGGTAATAGCCTGGGAAGGGATGGATTTCAGGGATAATGGAAAACCAAGCCTGAAGGCATTTGCTCTCTCATATAAGGACAGAAGAGAAAGGAGGGAGATTTCCTGAACAATAAACAGGAGGAGCCCAGGGCACTGGGGCCCAAAAACAGGGTCTCATAGGGACTACCAAGACCAGGGCATCTGAGAGATTGTTTTGTGGCCCCAATGGGGGGATTATAGCCCTCGATCCATAAATATAGGAGGATGAAAGGGCTCCCATCCAGGAAAGAGGGAGATCCCGCCCGAATCTGCCTTGTTCTCCAAGCCCACACCCTCCACTGTTCTCAGTCCCTTCAAATGCCTAAGGAGAGGCAAACCCAGCAGCCAAGTGAATCACCGGTCTGGAAGGACTTTTCTTCCGTCCTTGTTTCCCTTTGGCTCCCTTCCCCTCACTAGTTGTTTCCAGGGCCGGCGCTGGGGGAAGACACCATCCAAAGACCTGCTCTGTCCCTCCCTCCCCCTCCTGAATGGGCCTCACAAGCTGCCCTGTGTTGCTAGTGCCCATTCATCTGGAACTAGCGGTTCACAGCCCCAGCTAAAAAGGCCTTTCATCCACTCATTATCCCTCCACCAAAACCTCAAAGAGGAGGAGACTTCAAAGTATCAGGGCCGAGTTTGATTTCCAGTCTGCAGCAGCTCTCCCACAAGCAGAGGCAGGAGGGAAAAGTAGCCCCACTGTCCTCAGGTTCTACCTCGGCCGGCGGAGTTGTCATCTGTCCGTAGTAACACCCAGTGTGCTGTGTCCCTTCCCTTTTTGGATCCTTCCATGATTGTGTCTATTAGAGAAACAAAGGCTTCAAAGGAAGGCTCTCCCACAGTTCTGAACAGCCCCCTTGCTCTGTTGAGACCCCTTCTAGCGGCACGAACTGAAATGTTCTGTCTTGGAGCTCCCAGTGAGTTGGGTCTTGAAACGAAGAGGCCCCTGGCACAGCTCCTGGATTTCTCCATCTTATCCTCCTCTTCCTCCTCTAATTTCATTCTGATCAGAACCATATTTCTAAGAGTAGATCTAAAACAGGGCTCTGAACAGCAAGTAGAATGGCAAAGTGGTCATTTCCCCATCGTGATCTTAAGGGTCATGCCAAAGCCACCTGGTCTTTTTTTTTTTTTTTTTCTGGTTTTTAAATTGAGGTTGGGATGTACTTTGTAGTTTATGGGTCTTTGAACATTTGTCGTATGGTCCTCAAGTCCCAGTAGAACCAAACATAAACCAGGGTTTCTTCCTTACTCCTCATCACTACCTCACTTTCTTTAGTGAGAGATGCCCAAGTCGGTTAGCAATATTCCTAGGCAGAAACATATTCTCAGTTTGCCAACTGTCTAGACCAAACATTAATGAAAAGTCTTGCGAAGCTTTGAGCAGGTGCATACAAGCTGTCCACACGATGACCTTAGGCCTCTGGAATCTTAAGCAACCAATGTATGGGCTGTTTGGTAAACTGAGACTTGAAGGTAGCCAGTCACTAAGAGTAATTTACTATGTGCCTCACGAGCCAACTAGATACTAGAACACAGACTTGACTTATTTAGTGTATTTGTCCCCACTCCAACCCCACCCCATCCCCCATCCTAAATCTAGCCTTTACAATTTCTGCTTGGGAATACCCACTGAACTTGAATTGAATTATGTGGCCCTCTTTTGCCACAAAACAGTTGCTATTTACTTCTAGCACAAGCTAGAAATGCCTTGAGTCCTTAGGGCATTCAGCACTATTACTCTCTGCCCATGGCTTCAACCACTGGTGCTTCTCCATTAAAGATAGCCGTTCTGTCCCTAGGAGTCTAGGCAGACCCAAGGTGAAGGGAAGGTCTCCATGTCCCCATCTACTGCTATTGCCTTTTCTCTCATACCAGCTTGGGTGATTTGACATAAGGTGACTCTAGAAGCCCTTAACTCCAAGACTTAGATTGACAAGAATGCCTCATACATTTCATGAGCTGGCAATCAGTCCCCGTCTCAGCAAGTGTGTCCAAGCCAGGTCTAAACCATCATTTGATAAGTTTAGAGCTTAGACTTATGAGTGGGTGGGACTAGAGTCTATGTTCTCAAATAGGTGTGGAAATTGGGTGTTCAGCTCAGGTGGGTCTGGGGGGACACTCAAAATCACCAGATATACATTGCACAATGTTCTGATAATTTTATTCAAAGACTTATTCTTGGAAGAAGAGTTCATTACAAGTTTAGAATGAAAAATGCTTCATGAATTTTTAAGCTAGAATCTGAGCCTTGACCAAAAAAGAAAACTACAGGCCATCTTTGATGAAGATAGATGCAAAAATTCCCAACAAAATATTAGCAAACCAAATCCAATAACACATAAAACAGATCATACACCACAACCAAGTGGGATTCACCCCAAGTTCACAAGGATGGTTCAACATATGCAAATCAATCAATGTGATATACCACATCAACAAAAGACAAAAACCACATGATCATCTCAATAAATGCAGAAAAAGCATTTGGCAAGATTCAACATCCATTCATATAAAAACTCTTACCAAAGTAGGTATAGAGGGAACATATCTCAACGTAAAAAAAGCTATTTATGACAAACCCACAGTCAATATAATACTGAACAGTGAAAAGCTGAAAGACTTCCTGCTAAAATCTGGAACAAGACAAGGATGTCCACTCTCACCTCTTTTATTCAACATAGCATTGGAATTCCTAGCGACAGCAATCAGACAAGAAAAAGAAATAAAAGGTATCCAGATTGAAAGGGAAGAGGAAAAATTGTCATTATATGCAGATGGCTTGAAACTATATATAGAAAACCCTCAAGACTCCAGGCAAAAACTACTGGAACTGATAAATTCAGCAAGGTAGCAGGATACAAGATTAACATACAGAAATCGCTTGCATTTCTTTACACTAACAATGAAATATCAGAAAGGGAATGTAAAAAAACAATACCTTTTAAAATCTCACCCCCAAAAATAAAATAATTAGGAAGAGACCTGACCAAGAAGGTGAAAGACTTATGTGCTGAGAACTATAAAACATTAATAAGGGAAACAGAAGATGATTCAAAGAAATGGAAAGATAGCCCATGCTCTTGGATTGGAAGAATTAATATTCAAAAGTGGCCATACTACTCAAAGCAATCTACAAATTTAGTGTGATTCCTATCAAATTAACCATGACATTTTTAACAGAACTAGAACCAATAATCCTAAAATTTATATGGAACCATAGAAGACCCAGAATTGCCAAAGCAATCCTGAAGAAAAAGAACAAAACAGGAGGCATAACCTTCCCAGACTTCAGACAATGCTATAAAGCTACAGCAATCCAAACAGCGTGGTATTGGCACAAAAACAGACATATGGATCAATGGAACAGAATAGAGAGCCCAGAAATAAACCCATACACCTGTGGTCAATTAATCTTCAACAAATGTGGCAAGAATATACAATGGGAAAAAGACTGTCTCTTCAGCAAGTGGTGTTCGGAAAGCTGGACAGCCACATGTAAATCAATGAAATTAGAACACACCCTCTCACCATAATAAACTCAACCAAAATAAACTCAAGATGGCTTAAAGACAAACATAAGACATGACACCATAAAACTATGAAGAGATCATAGGCAAAACATTCTCTGACATAAATTGTACCAATGTTTTCTTAGGTCAGTCTCACAAGGCAATAGAAATAGAAATAAAAATAAACAAATGGGACCTAATCAAATTTACAAGCGTTTGCACAGCAAAGGAGACCATAAACAAAACGAAAAGACAATTCACAGAATGGGAGCAAATATTTGCAAATGATGTGATCAACAAGGGCTTAATTTCCAAAACATACAAACAGCTCACACAGCTCAATATCAAAAAAAGACAAAGAACCCAATCAAAAAATAGGCAGAAGATCTAAATAGACATTTCTCCAGAGAAGACATACAGGTGACCAAAAAGTAAATGAAAAGATGCTCAACATTGCTAATTATTAGAGAAATGAAAATCAAACCTACAGTGAGGTATCACCTCACACCAGTTAGAATGGGCATCATCAGAAAATCTACAAACAACAAATGCTGAAGAGGGTGTGGAGAAAAGGGAACCCTCTTGCACTGTTGGTGGGAATGTAAGTTGGTACAGCCACTATGGAAAACAGTATGGAGGTTCTTCAGAAAACTAAAAATAGAATTACCGTATGATCCAGCAATCCTACTCCTGGGCATATATCCAGACAAAACTCTAATTCAAAAAGATACATGCACCCCCATGTTCATAGCAGCACTATTCACAGTAGCCAAGACATGGAAACAACCTAAATATCCATTGACAGAGGAATGGATAAAGAAGATGTGGTACCTATATACAATGGAATATTACTCAGCCATAAAAAAGAATGAAATAATGCCATTTGCAGCAACATGGAGGCAACTAGAGATTATAATACTACATGAAGTAAGTCAGAAGGAGAAAGACAAATACCAAATGATATGACTTATATGTGGAATCTAAAATATGACACAAATGAACCTATCTGCAAAACAGAAACAGATTCACAGACCTGGAGAACAGACTTGTGTTTGCCAAGCGGAAGGGGATTGGGGGAGGGATGGAGTGGGAGACTGGGGTTAGCAGATGTAAGCTATTATATATAGCATGGATAAAGAACAAGGTCCTACTGTATAGCACAGGGAACTGTATTCAATATCTTGTGATAAACCATAATGGAAAAGAATATATTAAAAAAAGAATGTATATATAAGTATAACTGAATCACTTTGCTGTACAGCAGAAATTAACACATTGTAAATCAACTATATTTCAATAAAAAATAATTCATTAATTTTTTAAAAAAGGATTTGAGTCCTGAAAGATGCTTTCTTGCCTGAAGCTGAAGATCCAAGCCAAACACTTCCACCTCAAGGCCAGCTCAGCTACTTTGCTTTGCCCCGGGGTTAGAAGTCTGGGAAACCTTGATAATCAGGATGATCATTAAAATCTGTTCCAGCTCTTGGATTCTAAATGTACCTTCTCCTTTCTTTCCTGGGGCACTTATTTTTTCCAGAGATGAGGCAAAGAGATTCCATTAGGTGAAAACTACTTCTCCCCATGTTCATGCTGTACCATCTAAACCAAAAGCCACCCTGATGAGACACTGTGAGAGAACTGTGGATTCAAGGACACATAAAGCCCTGGGTGGTGAGTGCCCTAGGTCACTGGAACCCGGGGTTCAGTTCACCATCATCGGATACCACTTCACGCAGAGCCACCACTTCTAGCTGTGTGACCTCAGGCACATCCCTTAACCTTGGCTGCATCTCAGCTTCCTCATCTGTAGAATGGGGATAATGATAATAGAATGCACCTCATGTGGCTGTTAGAGGATTGCATGACTCTGTATGAAGTGCTTAGAGCAGTGCATACATCAAGTTCTATAAAAGTGTTTTGATGAGTAAATAAAATTTATTTGGGACCTGCTCCTTTCTCAAGATATTTTCAAATCTTTAGTTCCAGTAAAAAGCCTGCCCTTATTTACTGCTCCCACCAGAATTCCCACAGCAATTATTATATGGATGAGTGTTAGAGTTCTTACTCCCTGATCACCATCTGCATTTTTTCCTCTCCTTACAGGTGGTGGGGTGGAGAATTTGCATATTAGCTTCTGCTAGTTATCCTGAGCAAGGCTGCCCATATTAACAAGAGAAAGATGTGTTTGACTTATAGATGCTTGTGATAGGCCTGAATAATGGCCTCCTAAAGATGTCTACATCCTAATCCCCAGAACCTGTGAATATGTAACTTTATATGGCAGATGTGATTAAGTTAAGGAATTTGAGATGGGGAGATTATCCTGGATGATCCTGGTGGGCCCAGAGTAATCACCAGGATCTTTATAAGAGGAAGGCAGGAGGTCAGAGAGGAGAGAAGATGCTATATTACTGGCTTTGAAGATGAAGGGAGGGGCCACAAATCAAAGAATGGAGGCAGACTGTAGAAGCTGGTAAATGCAAGGAAACGGATTCTCCCCTGAAGCCTCTAGAAAAAGTGCAGCCCTGATTTCAGACTTCTGACCTCAGAACTATAACATAATAAATTCGTGTTGCTTTGATACACTAACTTTGCATTAATTTGTTACAGTAGCAACAGGAAAATAATACAATGCTCTATACTAAAGTTTTTCTCCAGATGGAACCTGGAAAGTTCAGAGGCCCTGACCTTGCAGCAAGATGCCCAGAGTGAACCCTAGCACAAATGCAGAAAAAACTCAAGATAACTTTTTTTAAAAGAAAGATTTGGCGTCATCCTCTGGACTCCGTTTCGTGATCAACTAAGAAAGAGATCATTTGCCATCTGGTCACGAATTGTACCTGCAGGAGTTTCCAAACACAGCAGGAAATTTTTTCCTTAGAACATACTTGAGAACTTCTTATTTTTCCTTTGTGACATTTCTTCCATTGCTTTTGTTGACTGTTACCTAAATCTTTTATTTACATTTTTACATATTTATGTAACAGTACTGACAACTATCATATATCACAGGCCTTCTATGTATCGGAACTGGCCAAAGCATGTACATGAATTCATTCATTTACTCTCCACAATAACCTTGTAAGCATATACGGCAATTATGCCCATTTTACAGATGAGGAAACTGAGGCATTGAGAGAATCAGTAACTTTCCCAAAATGGCACAGCTAGGAAGAGTGTGAACCGTCCTTCAAAACCAGGTCATGTGGTTCCAGAGTCCACGAGCCCAATTGCTGTGCTACCTTGTCCCTCATAACAATGAGCTTCCTAAGGGCCAAGACCCAGTGTTTTTACCTCCCCCACTTCCACCCTGCCATGCCTAGCACATTTATTGAGCTCCTGTTATTGCTAACGCTGTGGTAGACACGTCCACTTATATTACTTCACCTAATCTCTATTATAACTTCAAGTGCCTTGTCCAAGGCCCTACAAACACTAAAGTGGGAGAACACCAACTCCATGCTCTTTCCAAACCACCATGCTGAATTATAGAAATGAGAGCACTTGAGTGCTCTCTCTGATTGGAGCCTTAGCTCTTCCGCTTCTTACCAGCTGTGCAACTTGTGCCAATCACCTCACCACTTGGGCCTCTGTTACTTCACCTCAAAAAAATGGAAGTGATAAAACCTACCATTTCAAGCTCCTCCCAATGGGGCTTGTGGCACATCACAGCTGGGAGACAGAGCTGGCTCCCCCCAAGGCAGCAACAGGTGTCTGAGGCTGGCTGATGGACCAGAGCTCTGGAGGGCACTCCAGTGAAGTCCAGCTCCGGTCCTCCTTCCTTGCCTTCTCCAAAAGTAGCCACCATCCGGCTGGAGATGTTAGAGATTACTGCCTCCCTGGGAGCCGCATTGCGCCCCAACTCCCATACCATTCATTTGATGCAAATGCTGTTTCTCCCTCCCTCCCTCCGTCCCCCCAACCAGGGTCTCATTGACACAGGCATCGGCAGCGGTGTAGAGAGCCTCACTGTCAAGTGGGGATGGGGCAGGAGGCTAATGCCCTACCTGACCCTTTCCTTCACCATGGTTCCAGACACCTATCCAGGCACTGAAGGAAATTCGAAGATGAAAGCTCTATAGGACCTTCTAGTTTGAAATGAGGGAGCGGGTCCCAGGGCCTGGGAAACCAGACATGCCACCAGTTTCTACTACTTCTCCAACTCAATGATTAGGGAGAAAGGAAGCAGCCCAGAGCAACCTCCAACCTCAACTCCAGGAACCAGGAAAGATTCTCAGCTACCTACCAAATTATTTAAAACATAATTCAGGAGAAATCGGCCACAACGGCGGGGGAGAAAGACCTAACCTCGCCTCCTCTCACGGGCACATCAAAATCACAACGCAGAACAACCATCGATGAAAAAGACCGGAGCCTACCGGAAAAGATTTTCTACAACTAAAAACATAAAGAAGAAACCACAACGAGACAGGTAGGAGGGGTGGACTCACGATATAATCAAATCCCTTTACCCCCTGGGGTAGGCGACACACAAACTGGAGAATATATTGCAGAGGTTCTCCCACAGGAGTGAGAGTTCTGAGCCCCACGTTGAACTCCCCAGCCCAGGGCTCCTGCCCTGAGAAGACGGGGCCCCCAGAGCATTTGGCTTTGAAGACCAGCGGGGCTTACTTGCAGGAGCCCCACGGGACTGGGGGAAACAGAGACTTCACTCTCAAAGGTGCACACAAAATCTCATGTGCACTGGGACCCAGGACAAAAACAGTAATTTGATAGGAGCCAGACCTACCTGCTGGTCTTGGAGAGTCTCCCGGAGACGCGGGGCGGCTGTGGTTCACACTGGGGGCACTGGCGGCAGCCATATTTGAGAGCTCGTTCTTCCTGGTGGATGCTGGCGCGCGCCAGGTGGGTTCCTCCTTCTCGCTCATTAACACCAAATTAACGCCAAGACCTGGCGCTGCTCAACAGCCTACAGGCGCAGGTGCTGGGATGCCTCAGGCCAAACAACTAACTGGGTAGGGCCACAGCCACAGACACCTGCAGACAGGTTGCCTGAAGACTTCCTGAGCCCACAGTCTCCTCTAGATACGACCCTGCCCAAGAGAGGGCCTAGGACCCAGCTCCACCCACCAGTGGGCCAGCAGCAGTCCCAGAATCCCCTGCGTCCCGGCCCTGCCCACTGGCAGGCCAACGCAAGCTTCAGGACACTCTGGACCCTGTACCCAGCTGTGTCGGGAACCACACCCCCTACCCCACCCCACCCCCGCCCACCAGCGATCTGACACCAGCTCTGGGATCCCTGGGCCCTGCGGCCAGACTCCAGGAACCAGCTCTGCCCGCCACTAGTCCGGCACCAACCCCAGGAAGGACCTGGCTTCATCCACCAGTGGGGGGGCAACAGCCCCAGAGTCTTCGGGACCCTGACTCCACCCACCAGTGAGCCAGCACTAGCCCCGGGGCCTGCTAGGGTTCTACATCCAGCCTCCTCATGATCAGGCCCCACTAAACAGCAGCCAGCAGCATCCACACAGGGCAGGGCCTGGCAACCAACCAGACTAGGGGCCAACCAAGTCTACCAGACCACCCACATAGTCAGCCCAGTACAACAGAAGGACCCACGCAGCCCTCTTAGGGGAAATCCCTAAGAGCGCATAGCTTGAGTGATGAGAGGGGAGTGCACTGCTAGGATGCACGGGACATCTCCTACAGAAGGCCACTTCTCCAAGGTCGAGAAACATAACTAACGTACCACATACATAAAAATACAAATAGCAACTTAGGCAAAATGAGGCAGCAGAGGAGCATATTCCAGATGAAGCGACAAGATAAATTCCCAGGAGAACTAAGTGAAGTGGAGATAGGCAATCTACCTGAGAAAGAGTTCAGACTAAAGATCGTAAAGATGATCAAAGAACTCGGGAGGAGAATGGATGCACAGAGCAAGAAGTTAGAAGTTTTTAACAAAGAGTTAGAAAATATAAATAACCAAACAAAGATGAAGGATACAATAACTGAAATGAAAAATACACTAGATGGAATCCACAGTAGACTAAATGATACAGAGGAATGGATCGGTGAGCTGGAAGACAGAGTAGTAGAAATCATGCCACAGAACAGAAAAAGAAAAAAAAATTTGTTTTAACGAGGACAGTTTAAGAGACCTCTGGGACAACATCAAGTGCACTAATATTTGCATTACAGAGGTCCCAGAAGGAGAAGAGAGAGAGAGAAAGGGGCTGAGACCATATTTGAAAACATAATAGCTGAAAATGTCCCTTAACCTGGGAAAGGAAACATTCATCCAACTCCAGGAAGCACAGAGTCCCATACAGGATTAACCCAAAGAAGAACACACCAAGACGCATTATAGTTTTAAAATGACAAAAATTAGAGAATATTAAAAGCAGCAAGGGAAAAGCAACAAATAACATACAAGGGAGCTCCCATAAAGCTATCAGCTCATTTTCCAGCAGAAACTCCACAGGTCAGAAGGGAGTGGCACAGTATATTTAAAGTGATGAAATGGAAAACCCTGCAGCCAAGAATACTCTACCCAGCAAGGCTCTTGTTCAGATTTGATGGAGAGATCAAAAGCTTTACAGACATAATTCAGGATTTTAAATTGTTTAGCTCTCTGGACATTATAATATGAAAGTCTATGGCTTGCTTTTTGGACATTTTACTTTTAAACACATTTTCAGTTCTCATTATATGTGAATTAAAATAGAAGACTGCCTCTACCATATCAGGTAGGTGATTCGTAGCTACTCGTGGACTTTACAAGGGCAGACTACAATCCCTTGGTTAAAACTGCTATAGCAGGAGCAACATTGTCTGGCTCAGTGTTTCTCAGTGCTGGCTTGCACATAGAATCACTTGGAGAGACTAAAGGGAAATATCAATGCCCAGATCCCACCCTGACTAGGAAAATCAGAAAGTCTGAGGCCAGGCACGGGTATTTTTTTAAATTCTTCCACTGGTACTAATGGGCAGCCAGGATTGGAATTCCTGGTTAAGAGCTCAGTTTTTGGAATCAGAAAGACCCACATTATTACTCACTAGCTGTTTAGTAACAGGCAAGTCACCTGAGCATTCCTTGCCTTAGTTTATGCATCTGTGGGCCAATAAGTAGAGCAGCACTTCCCAATTTTTTTCATGTCATGGAAAACAGAGAAAATAAAAATATGTGTAAGAGCATCCCAGGAACTCTAGGAACCAGTAAACAAATAAGGGGAGGCGACCTTCTCAGGTGCTTCGACTCTCTCAAGGGCTGAGGGGGTCAATAGGCTGAGCACCTATCCGCACTCTGTCCCCTTCGAGGCACGCCGGTTGGGAGGCTTTGCAGAGAAGAGGAAGTAGGGAGGTTTTTACCCAGTCACCCCACCACAGACTATTCAAGCCAAACGGGGACCTAAGAAAATGATCTGTTCTAACTCCTTCATTTCAAAGAGGAGGAAACTGAGGCTACAGGGGTGGGGTGACTCACTCAAAGAGTATGCCAGATCCGTATTGGGGATTTGCCATTGGTCAAAATCCAACCCCCAGCCAGGAGGTGCTTACCCTGCCTTCGATGACAGGGCAGCCACGAAAAAATGCTTCCATGTCTTGTCAGGAGATCTGACTTGCGTCACCCTGGCTGATTCACCACGTTGATTCCTCAGTCCTACGCTCTCCTTGCAGCCCAGGAGGCCGGCTGAGAGACAACTGTCTTAAAGCCTGGGTGCCCGTGCAGAATGACAGCAAGCAAGTTTCTTTGCTCTTTGCTTTTTCCTTTTCAATCTGAAAGGCTGCAGTCAATGAATGTGTGCAGAATTAAAGCCAGGAGTACGGGAATAGAGGTATAATCAGAGAGCCACTCAAGACTGACGAGTCCACAGCTCGGCACGTTGAAGTCATTTGTCTAGCTGGAGGGTTGTCTTCCCCCTTCAGGTTTATTTCAGTGGCGGGATGGTTGGGGTTTGGGGGAGCTGTTTGGGACCTGACACTTGAGCTGCTTCTGCTCTGCTGATTTGTAACAGATGCTTGATTCTGGAAACGCTGGTTGCCCGGTTTACATGCACTCAGAATTCCGTCCCCCGCCCACCCCCTCAATTCCATTTCCCCATGCTGCATGGAGATGAAAACCCCGAATGCAGAATAGAAAATGTGCTGGTGACAAAGAAAGGCCAAGAAGCCACGGGTTACACAGGTTTGGAAGTGGAAGCCAGGTGCATCTCTCCAGTATGGCTGCAGACTGCCTTTGAAACAGATGTCACCCGGTCCTCTGCCATTCTCTTTGCGTAAGGGAGATGCCGAGCTCCAGAATGGGAGACAATAGGCATTAATATCCATTGGAATGACAGCTGTTTATGACTCGCTTTGCTCAGGACACGTGTCCCCCAAGCAGAATGATTAGCGCTCCGGCAGAATACGATATTTGTGGGTAATCAAAAGCGAATGGCAAATCGTTTGGACTAATGGGAAGCAGGGTCCTCATCAGCCTTTCTGGAAGTTCTCACCAAGAATAAATAATAAAGTGAGCTCATAGCAGTAGCCTCCTTCCCACTTATAACATGGTGGATTTGTTTAGTGTATCCTGGGAAAACTTACCTACCTCGCCAGGGTGTTATGAGGATTAATTAATGTTTATAAAGTGCTTGGAATTCCACTGAAGAAATGTACCTTGTCGATGCAGATTATTATCATTCTATAGTGCCTTTCATCCCAGAATCTCAAAGTGCTTCCCCAACAATTAATTAAGCCTCGCTACACCCCTGTGAGGAAGGAGAGCGCCCTTCTGCCCTCGCTAATACAGCAGAGTTTCTGCACCTGAGTCACAGAGTCTAATGTTCAAGTCTCCCTCCAGGAGGGAGAGAGACCCCATTAGCAAGCATCCCTAAGTGCTTCATAATACATGACTTGCTAACAAAGCAAGGCAAAGCACTATGCCCGATTCTCATGGCCATAAAGACTTGTTTAATTTTGTTTGGTCCCTAATCGTCTGGGCTGCTTGTTTTATTTTTTTTCTCCCTCCCCTGTAAAGCAGTAAGGTGCTTTTCAGATGAGAGCCCAATTAGCAGCTGTAACGAGTTACAGTGTTCTGACTATACCATCTAATCCTGTTCCTTAGCATCTGTAATTCCAGTAACAGTTTGTACCTGTCTCTCACCGTGCATATCCCAGAAGGTGACTTACCTTTTGCAAAAAATTTAATGGAATTATTAACAGGATGGACAGTCAGACGCCATGCTAGCAATCTAGAAGCTGCAGGCTTGTCTAACATATGAGCAGCTCAAGCATGTTCTGTAATTCCTTTTTCATTACAAGTGTAGTAATTCATAAGCACAAATCTCTTGTATTGGCTCCTTTTAAAAGGAGCCTGGAAATCAAGTGAGCATGTGTAGCATTCCAGTGAGTGCTAGAGACAAATGAGCCTGCGGAGTCCTCACCAAATGTGTTTTGAAACAGAACTTCTGGCATCAGATCTGGACAGGTTTTAAGTCAGGAATTTCCTCAGGAGACCAACGTTCTAGTCATGAAAACCTGGGAGGAAAATCATGATTTCCAACTCTAATCCTATCTAAGGGGTTGAGTTGCTGTGTGATCTCAGAAACATTCCCTGAGCTCGCATAAAACCCCCAATTTCTCTGATGTTCATCTTGGAGCTGTAAGACCTGGGTGTTCAGATGAGTTGACCACTTGCCAGGTATGTTACCCTGGATAAGCCACTAACCTCCCTGAGGCCCCATTTCCTCATCTATAAAATGGGAACAATTGTGGCCATTCTATGTACTTTTCATGTTGTTGTGTGGATGAGATCATTTTTATGTGGAAGTGCTTTGTAAACCATGAAAACTGCACAAATGTAAGTGGCTGCTAAGAGCAGAAAGCAAGTCATCATAAGAAACCCACAGCTATATGATGACAAACGTGTTCAGAATCATAATCACAGAGGTAGCCATCTCCAGGTGTGGCACACTAATTATTATCCATGCTAAGCAGCCCTGATAAGGGAAATTGAAGAGCCCTAAGGCTTGAAATCCTCAGGCATTGTCAGATGGATTGTAGCAGTTATGGTTCTGTTGATCTAGCTTCTTTCCCGCTACCCCACACCAACCGCCCACATCTCCTAGTCTCCTAATTCTGTTGAGAATTCCTTCCCAACACTGTGTGGTCATGGTGGGGCTTTCATGTATGGAGTCTCATCCACACCCTCCTATGAGAGAGCACATGACACAGGCTGGCCAATCAGAATACTCCATCCTCTGGCCTAAGAAATGAGCATCAACTCAGGCATGGCTAATTAGAGCCTTTTCAATGATTGATGTTCAGACGTTAGGAAAGAGAAGTCCTATTTCCATTGAGATTGCATAGCTGGAAGGATGCGGGTTGCCTGCCACCTGAACAAAGCCTGTTTGGGAATGTCACCAAGCAGAAACAAGCTGAGGCAAGAGAGGAACGTTACACATAGCACACGTGTGTACTGGGGGGCAATGACAGTGCCTTGACCACATTAGCTGGGTCCTGGCCCAGGTGCACAGGGAGACTCCTGGTTTCCTGATTATATGAGCCAATGAATTCCCATCTTACTTGAGCTAGTTTGGGTTGAATATCTGTTCCTTATCAAGTAAACCAGTCCTTGTCAAGTTCCTTATCTGTTCCAATCAAGTAAAAGGCTTGATTAATTCAGGAGTGAACTTACCAGTGAAGAATAGACAAGATTTATCAGTTCACCCTTGGAAGGGAGGTGAGCCTCGTAACCCCAACCTCTATGATTGGTGGAAGCAGGTGCTTTATGAATCTTTTCACAGTACCTATAAAGTAGATAGAAAAGTGATTTGAAATGACCTTTTCATTTAAGAGAATGTAGTCAACCTCCTCACAAGTCAGTTGGGCATCATGAGAAGTTTGGGGTCCATTCTTTTTGCCTGCTTCTTGCAGTTTAACCCATATTGTCAACCAGTAACTATTCTCCTGATATTAGTTCCTCTGTTTGGGCCTCCCCGTCTCTTCTGCTCTTACCTCATCAGAAGCCTTTGTTCTCTCTGTTCTGCCATTTGCATCATATAATTCTCAATAGGGTTTGGTGCTGTCTCGTGACTAGATTGAAAGCTCTTTGGGAACAAGGTTGGAGCCCCTAAAAGTATACCATGCTGCCTGATACGTAGTGGGATTTTGCATTTATTAAATTGATACTGGCTGTGACATACTGCTCACTAGATTTAAGGGAAAGCTAAGGCACAAAAGAATGACTTGTTTATTCTGAGATCAGTCTGATTGGTTAGACCAGTCAAGATATCTAAGAGTAACTGATGTGTGTGTGTGTGTGCGTGTGTGTGTGTGTGTTTTAACTCACAGGCTTTTTGGTGACTGGATTGGGGTATATGTATACTGCATGAGTGCATGGTTATAAGCTCCATCTCTGGTTCCAGATGGCCTGAGTTCGAATCCTGCCACACTGTATCATTTAGGGCTAATTATTGCCTCTCTGTATCCCACTCTCCTTATCCGTAAAAATAGGCAAAAAATAAACCCACCTCATTATTGTGAAAATTAAATTGATTTGCACCAGTAAAGTAGTCAGAACGGTGCCCAGGTCATAGCAAATATTTAATAAATGCAAGCTAGTATGAAGAGTGCAATCTGGCCTGTAATACTCATTCAGCTGTGGGAGGGTGTGTAGATACAGAATCGATCAGCACCTCACTGCTACATAGAGGGCACTGAATAGTTTTTGTGATTGCTTTGCCTGTGAAATCAGGTGCTTGTTTCTGCACACTGAATCACTGTCCTGTGGGGTTGGGCAGCAGGTGGCAGGCTCATGACAGCCTACAATGGTGTGTCACCACCATGGCGAGTCACAGATGGTGTCTGAGACGCGGTTCTGAAAACCGGCAAGAGGAGACGCATCAGGTTTCAGTTAAGCAGAGCTCTTCTTTTCGTGCTTGTCAGTGTTTTTCTGGCTTGTTACCTTCGTGAACATGTATTTTTCTTTATCACATCCCAATGGTGAGTGTTCACTATTTTTGGACATACCACTTTTACTTTTTCGCCAATTTCCCTCCCCACTAGCACTGATCTGATCTTCATTTGCGTCCCCTTGCTTGCCTGAGAAACATAGTTTGTTCACGAGTGTCAAACAGATGAAACGATCCACAGGGAAAGTTTACGTGTCCTCGGAGGCCTCCCAAAAGGTAACTTCTGATCCCCAAGTACTCCATTCACAGAGCTTTGAAATTTGCTCAGCTTGCTAACAAGTCGGACAGTATTTACAGAGGAGGGGTGAGTCAAATGGGGGCCATGAACAGATGAAGAAGAGCCAGTTGTTCTGCTTCAAGTACATTTCCCACATTGGAACGCATGCGTCAAAGCCTAGAGGTATATACCGCATGCAAGGCACCCAGGTAGGATAAAACTTGGTTAATTTACTACCAAGCGCTTTGTTTCTCCATTGCATAATCACTAATGTGCCCCCAAAGAGACAGTGTTGGAATGTAAGTCAGGGCAAGGAGCCAGCCAGACACGAGTTCCAGTCCTCATCAGACAGCTCCTTCCACTTTCCTGCCAATCCTCAGGGTCCATTCTGATCTGTGATTGGGACATACCTTGATGCCACTCTTGTCTGTTGACCTGTCTTCCATGTACCTCACTGGTGAGGTGTGTGTGTTACTAGCCAGATTCCAGAGCAAGCTGGAGACATACAAAGGGTAATTGACCTGATGCCTTTGGGAGTGGAAGCGACTTCCAGCCCCGCCGCCCCATATTCTGCCTTATCCCTTGTGAATATCTCTGCTCTGAAAACAGAACTCAGTGCAGCTTGAGAAGGGCCTGGAGAGGACGGCCCTTGCCGCATTTCCCTCCAAAGCCTTGCTGTTAAATCTCCCGTAAGCTCTAGGAGCGGATTGTCAGCGATCCACTTAGCTGGGCCTAAAACACCTCAGCTGCCTCTACTGGTTGAGGGAAATTGCTTTCGGGGATAGATGCATCTCAAGAAAGTTGGCTACAAGATGGATTTCTATAAAGAGAATTCCATTTTCTCCTGGCTTCCATTACAGAATTGGAAAATTTGTCACACTGGGGGAAAAACCCTCTCAGGAGACTAAAATGAACTTTGGGGGTGAAAAAAATTAACGTAAAACCACAGCAATGGCATGTCTCTCATTGCAAGGCACCGGGGCCTGCTGTGAACCACCTAATGGTTCACTTTTCCTTTGAATCATTGCCAGCATTTTGTAGAAGTGTTGGAACTCATAACCTCACACACACACTGTCAATCTTTTTCCCTCCTCGCCCAAATCTATTAGAACGGTCCCCATGACTGAAGGTCCCATTTCCATGTTCTCGCACCTCTCAAAACTTGGACTGTTTGCTCATATTAGTCTGAATGTCCCATTAGGCTGCAACATAAGATTTTATTCATTCATTCACTTATTTATACCCTGCTTCATTCCTATAAACAATTTGATGTGGCTTGCAGGGATAAAGATGATAAAATGGTATGTTTGCATTTCAGATTTATTTCTACTTGTTTGCCCTAATTAAGTCAATTTTGACATTTTAATGTCACAAGTTATAGCATTAGATAATGAATATTAATCTATTTGAGTTGAAAGAGTTTGAGAGGTTATCTGGCCCTTCCTCCCTCCCGATATAGCTTCTACCATATCTTGTCCAGTGAAATGGGGAGATATTTCTACCTACACTCTGTAACAGATGACTAAGAAACTGCACAATACTTTTCTCATGAAATGATCTATGAGAAGCTCTCATTTAGGACACGAAGCTTGGTGGGTTTCCTAGTGAGTGAAGAAAAGTTTGAGTCTATCTGGGAAGACTCTGTCACAAATAACCCAGATCATTTCCCACTGCCACTATCAGACGATAGCATTTTTTTTCTCTCAATAGCAACACCTGAGGCATTTCTAACTCCTCTTTCAGTTTTTCTTTCTTTTAAGAAAGGTTCCTGGAAAAGCAAATCTTTGCTCTCTGAACCCCAGCTCCACCACCATCCCCTGCCGCCTGACAAAAACTGCTTATCTCGTTGTCACCCACTCTCTGATTCAGTAGAATTTCCTGGACTCTGGCCACAGAATCCCCTGCCCCAAACTTCCCCTTTCCTGGGTCAATTCTCCCAGTTATTTGAAGACTTTGTAACTATGAATAAGGTCCTTCTCTTACCACCTCCTGATTTCCCTGCCCACTCTGTGGGCCAAGGACACCTCCTTCTGGCAAGGACACACCCTCCCTCAGAACTGTAGTAATGCCCATCCTATCACGTTGTTCCAGGATCACAGGGAGCATCCTCACAATGTACAGTGGATTTATGTAATCCGAGTTCACTAGATTATGCTGTTGTCACCCCAAGATCTCCGTGACTTACAGCTCAAAGGTTTGTGTTCTCTGCTCACAGCATGCGCCAGCACATATCACCTGCGGCTCAGCTCTGCTCCTTGTGTCCTCTTCATGCTGGGATCCAGGAGAACAGGCAGCCCTTCGCCGGCACATGCCATTCTCGCTCATGGCAGAGGCAAAGGGCAGTGGCTGAACCTCACGATGGATCTCCAAGTGTCTGCTTGCAGGTGACATAGGTCACTTCCACTCTTGTTCCAATGGCCAAGGCACATTCATGGCTGAGCCTGATATCCAAGGGGCGGAGACATAACCACACCTTAGAGAAGGCACTGCACACCACAGAACGAAGAGGGATGTAACCCTTTCGCAACAAACGAGGTGGATAATTGGGACCAATAATATAATGTCTCAGTTGGTGACATTAAAACTTGGGGAAGGCTCCCACAGGGACGCTAACTTGTTTATTCCAATTATAAAGTATCATGGAGTTTCACTGTCTAGCTTTTGGGGGCATCAGCTCACTGCTATTTCTTCAGGCAGCATCACGTGTCCTCCACAGAATTTCTTGTCCCTTCTTTATGCCACATTCTTCACTCCCTCTCTCCTCACCACACACACACACACACACACACACACACACACACACACACACACACACACACACGCTCCCTCCCCTTCATTCCCAGGCTCTAGTCCTTCCTAAAGCCTCCTCCTGTGCCTTGGAAACCTTTAGGGGTACAAGGCACAGATGCTCTTGCCTGGTCCCATTTCCTCTGTTGGATGAGGTAAGAAGAAAGCCTCAGGTCCTTCCGGTGAAGGAAGGAAGGACATAGTGTGGGCTGGACTCTAGGAGACAGCTTAGACAGCTTGCTGTCCTTCACGCCCTCTCTCTGAATGTCTTTGGTTATGGTCACTTTTAAAATAAATCAGATATCTCCCGCTGCAAGACTTTATCTTCTGCCAAAGGGTTTCCCTGAGTTTATAGATGAGACTCATATTCTCCCTATTAGCAAAGCTTTTGTACCTTCTTAGGCTAAAAGGATACCTGTCTCCTTCACAACTTTGGTTACATACAAATTACTTTTCTGTTAATTTATCCTTGAGAGATGTGCCCAGTAGTTGCACTTTTAAGATTTCTCAGTGTGTGTATATGCATGAGTTCCTTTTTTTGTTTTTTTTTTGTTTTTTGTACATTTTTTTTCAGCAGCAAATGAAATCGCTTCTGCCTCTTGGTCAAATGGGAGCCCGATGCAGGGAACCTTCCACATCCGTTGAACTGTCTCACCCCTCCACCACCATCACATTTTCTCCTCTCTGCCAAGAGTGCCACTATTTCTTTATACTCTTCAGGATCTTCCTCTTGCCCAGAAGGTGCAGGTACAGATGAGTATCTTCAAAGTCCTGTGCCCACGGGTGCTTCTCGCAGCATTGCACTGTTCCCTGTCATTCATCCATGACCTCACGTCACTGGTTAAGACCCCACATAGTTTAGGCAAATAAATAGCCTGGGATTGTTACCACCCTCCGAAACAATGCATATGTGCACCAGGACTTTCCCTTTTCAGTCTGCCAAATTATATTTCTAAAGTCACGTAAAGAACTCCAGCCTGAACACTGCTTACACCACCCAGTCTCCCCTGGTGCAGAGCCCTCTATACCCGGAGTGGAAAGGGACCTTGAGACTGGCCCAGATCAAGACCCTAGGACCACTCAGGTATGCAGTTTTCTCAGTTTCCATCCAGAAAGATCATGATCTTTGACCTTCATGATGTTTGCAGTCCTGCCCCTGTGCCTAATCCTGCTGCTTTGGGACAAAGAGTGCTAACCTATGAATTGCCAGGCTTTTTCTTTTAGAGGATGAACGACCATTTGAAATAATGTAAAGCCAAACACCTAGTGAAAGAACACACATGGAGAGAGGGCTGTTGATACAAATGTCCATTGAGCTCACGCTTTATAGACTCATGGAGGAGAAGGAAAGCGAATCTTCTAGGGAGACCAATCTATTCCAATCCCCTCGTTTTATAGAGGAAGATACAGATACAGATGTACAGATAAAGCATCGAGTAAAACTTTGCTTGCAAGGCTGATGAATGACAGAAAGACTTCTCATCCCTTAAAGCAACACTTTCTGCTTTACCATGCCTCCTCCTTGGCCTAATTTTTTCCAGTAATTTTTTTCAGCAACAAGAAACCAACAAAAAGATATTTGAGATATTTCTATTTTTGAGACTGTTACATGGTAAAGAACGGCAACTTGTTCCCATTTAGATAGGAGTCGGTTTACTTAACCTAGTTCCCAATGGAGCTAGTAGAAAAAACATTCAGTGGTTCTCCTCACCCAAGCACACCCTATCTGCTTGTTCCTGGAGAGATCTGCCACACCAACAATAGGCAAGTTATCACTCGGGTAGGCGTGCGTATCCTACTATCCATGCCTGCCAGGCCTGGGTCTTTCCCCGTCTTGCTCAATCTAACTCTGTGTCACAGATATACTGAAGGACAAGCCGTCTCTTTGCATGGCCCCAACCAGGGAGCAATTAGGTGCTTGGTAAATGCTATTGCTTGGCAACATATTTTTTACTACAGTGGTGATACCTGTCATTAAAAAAAAAAATCAACATCCTGGTGACAGACCCCAGTTTGGCCAGCTGATGCTGATTTGTGGTATGTTGCAAGATTTCTTTTGGCATCTATTCCCAAGTTCTTTTGCAGGCGTGTGGGTAAACAGACCACGTGGAGAGAGATGGGGAGAGACGAAGCTTGGACTCTGAGTGTTGCCCTGTGGTGAAAGTACAGAACTTGGTGTCACAAGTTTAGAGCTTAATTTCCTGCTCAGCCAACAAGTCTTTGTGTGATAAATAGACTGGCGTCCTGTACCCATAGGCAGAAAGACTGTCTACACAGCTCTGGAGCAGGGGGGTCTGTTTATTTTGCAATTAGAGAAAGGTAGAGTCTTGTCTGAAACATTTAGTAAGGATCCCAGACTTGACACTCCTTCCACTGACTGTAAGCACTGTTTTCCTCTTTAAACAACCCTCCCGCCACCACATTTTAAGAGAGCCTGAGAATTCTTTTTTTTTATCAGCTCTAACAAATATCGCAGCAGCATTTGCACACATTGACTTTTTAAAATCGTTTTCATTGGATCTGGGTTTTCTCTGAACATGTTCCCCTTGAACAGAAAGGATCAAAATACAAAAGCGATGATAACAGTATTTCTGATGGAATTGCCCGGGTGAGTATTTTAAAAATAGTAGCAGAAGAGGCTTTGATTCTTCCCATCACAACGTTGCAAAAGAGTCTAGATACAGCTTTGCATTCATTTAACTGAAAGCTGCCATTTCTCAGTGTTGGTTGGGTGTTGCATCTCAAAATGATGAGCACAGTTAACTTCAGTTACCAAAATATATATATATATATATGAGTCTTAGCATATTTACACGAGACTGTCATTGTTAAAATGATCCTATGAAAGATCCTACAAGGAGAAGATCTACAAAAACTGGAATTACATAGAGAAATGTATGGGATGGGTTTGCATTTGATATGACTTATATTTGGCAAAAACAAGAAACATGAATACATTGAATTTTCCCGACCTGGGAAAAATTTGTCATTAATAATGGGGGTAATAACAACAATAACAATACAAATAAAGACTACCATAAAATGACACAAAAGCCTTTCATGATTTTTACACAGTTTGATCTAAACAGTAGTAGTTTCAGAACTGATTCCAAGCAAATAGTTAGTTCCAGGTCAATCTATACTTATTGCACTGGGGTCCTTACTCCCTTAAAAAATATGGACTCCCTTCAAACAGTGTCTTCTTTTAGATTATTTATAATATACTTTGATTCACAAAAATGCGATTTCCTATGTTCTAGCTCAAGAGCACGTTTTTGCATGAGGCAAGGTACCCCATGATAGAAACACAACCCCATGACGGTTGCATTTGGCTGCCCTGGGTAAGCAGCTGAAATGTGACTGGGATGTCTGGGTGCTGATGTTTCTTCTTGGTATATGTGTGTCTGCTCTGCTTTGGGAAGGCAGGAGGGGATGAACACAAAAGGTTGGGTATAGCAATCCTAAACTCTGAGTCAGCTTGCCTGGCCACGGATTTTCAGGCAATTAAGTAAATGGACTTGAAAATTAACTCAAGGGCATGTGCAATGGGCCCTGTGCGAGTCCATTGGCACTTGCCTTTCTTAAGGATGATGTATCATTGATTCCTCAATGGGATCGCCTCGGTCTGGTTCTCCCATCTCAAAGGATGTCAACTCGGGTTCCAGGCAAGGAAGGATGGAAGACTTGGGTCATCTATTTCTAATCAAATACATAATTTTAAAAAATTATTCTGAGACAGAGAAGCCTACTACTTAAGCCACAACTAAGGAAAAAATAATATGTGTTCAAGTAAGATTACTGCTGCTTAGAAAAATGTGACTTAAATGAAAACTCACAAGACTAGTTTTAGGAAGCCAGAATTATCTGGATCCCCAGAGACAAAAAATAGAAAAATTTCCCCACTAATTCTTTTCTTTCTGTAAACATCCTAAAGGTTTATTGAATTACAGTTATAAGTTGAAAGAAGGCAGTTTGCCCTACTTGGAAGAAGAACATGTTAAGCTTTTTTTTTTTTTTTTTAAATTGTAACAGAGTTTCTGAGAATTCTAAGAAAAAGCAACTCCTAACACCGTAAGGGCAATCTAATTTTGAATTTGGTTTGCAAGGTTGACATTTTGGAAAAATATAATAAATTATGTTGATACTTTGGTAAGTTATTTGGTAATTCATATTGCTGTATTTATTTTAAGACCTAGTGCATAAATATCATGTTTCCATTCATTCAAAAAGCATTTACCCAGCACCAATCATGGGCCTGAAACTGGGTTAAACCCTGGGATTCTCTGATGAGCAATACTACTATTTATTTGATAAAAAGTAAAATCAAGCAAGAACTATGCTCCATTGGGCCCCTGCTATAAAAATTGAATAGAATCACAGAATTTGAGGGCTTGAAAATATTTTAGAGATCACCTAAGCCACTGCAACCCACAGAAAGAAATACATTTTACATGTGACCTAGAACACATGTGTTTATGTGTATATGAAATATATGTATATAAATGGAAACAGGTTTCATGAAACAATAAATGCTCTTATTTCATTCTGATCCATTGCATTTTTTTAAAAGTGTTGACCACAAATTTATAAGCTGATTTCATAACCCACTGATGGATCTCAAACTGGACTTTAAAAAACACCAGTGTAACAAAACCCCTTCTCTTAAAGATGAGAGATTAAGCCTGAGCTAGGTTACTTGCTTATTATAGAGCCTTGGTTAATGGAAAGACTAACCCACATTCCCTGTCTGCTGTTTATTGGTCTCTATCACGTTATCTTGTTTTGTTTTCCTCTTCGAACTCACTATCACCATCTGAAATGACCCTGCTCATGTTGACTTGGGTGTTATCTATCACTCATACTAGGAGGTAAATCTCCTGAGAACAATCATCTTCACTGAGGTGCTCACCATTATTCCACGCATGCAGAGCGTGGCATATAGTACCTGCTCAATAAATATTTTTTGAACCCTTGAGGGCTCTAAACTGGACCCTGCTTTAGATTCACCTGAATAGTTTGATAAGGCCATTACTTTGGAGTAACAACATGTCTCTGATGAGTAAGGAAACAGAATCACAGAGAAATGAAACGATTTGACATAAAACACACATGGCATCAACAAAAAAGCAAGAACCAGAAACTAGGTCTCCTGACCCAGTTCAGAGCCCTGAGTTTCCTCTGACATGTCTGTCATCTTACATTGTTAATCCAATTATTAATGTTATTAGTCTGACTTGCCCTAGAATACTCCTCACCCCCAAAGCGCAGCTTTTCTATTTTCCAAGGGCTAGGGGATCTCAGTGTTGGAGAAGATGAGGCCTGTGTATAGGGTATAGCAACATGAAAACATGCTTCCAAATGTGTGGAAAGGTCAAAAATTACATTTCCTTCTTCTAAATTATGATCAAATCAAATGGGAAATCAAATGGGAAGTGTTTTTACATCCTAGATCCTAGCCAAATTCTAACAAAGAGACAAACTTGCTTTGTAATTTAACTTTGGGGGGCTTGTTTAAAGGGAAGCAAATTGCTTCTGGTCAGAGAGGTTTTTGTTTGGCCAAGTTTCCAGTATGACTTTTAAAACTTGTTAGAAACTAAACTCCAGGACTCCATGTCAAAGAAAAGGAGAATGAGAGAGAGAAAGGGGGGGTTGGAGAGAGCTTCTGACTTTAGGCTATAGATGAAAGCCCAAATTCTGTCAAGCGACCACTTTTGAAATAACTCATATGGCAACTTACCCCAACTCACCAAACCTCCAGTGCCCACTTGAGAAAACCCAGCTTCATCTGGCATAGGGTTAAAGGGCTCCTCATGGCAAGTGCACCCCAGGCTTTTTCTGAGTAACCCCAGCAAGCCCAAAGGGTACCCTGCCCATCCTGGGTCTTCAGTAAATCAATGAGTCTAACATCAGAGGCAAGTGATTGAGAACAAGTGCCTTTGATCCTAAAAGGAAAGTTTCCACTGGATTTTGATGAGTGACATTGGGTGTAGGGTTTGGGACAGGCTGGGAATATTCTGTCTTCTGGATCAGACTCCGAAAATAATAAATACAGTATGCCAGGCATGCCATGTTTTATCCAGTGACCCTAGACCAGGGTTTTCTCAAGTTTTTGTTGCCTATTTAAAGTTGGGGAAGGGAAGTTTGGAGACTAAATGAAAAGTGATCATATTAATTGTGCTCTAGAAGCGATTTTCCATTTCATATTATCCCAGCATAAATGTTGCCCTTGCATTCCATTCACAATGAAAAACATCAGGGTACAGAACTCCCAAGAGGGCTGGTTTCTGCCTAATGTACCCAGGGGGAAAGCCTAGAAAACATTAAAGCGTAGCTAGGAGTTTTAATGAAGTTAACCTGCTGAAACCAGGGGAGGTTTGCCTGAACTACACCTGAAAGCACTTTGATTATGGCATCGGCTTCAAAAGAAACGTGGTCCCTCATTTCTGAGCTCTGCTGCACTGAGAAATAGAATTGCACCTTTATATTCAGGCTAATTTCGCTGCCTTGCTGAGGGCCGAAAGCATTCTTAAGCATTCTGAGGATGGAAGGGACGGGGGCTGGTCCTCCATCCCCACCGGCCACTTCACAAGCCCAAATGGACAGAGGGTGCTCTGAACCCCTCAGTTTGGAACAGGTCCTAAGAATGTAAAGTCCAGCATGATAAATGCCTTCCGGTTCAGAAGAAAATAACCTCCCACTTTCTGCTAACATTGAGCCAATTCAGGTTCTACAGGTTGGCTTAAAAAAAAAAAAATTCAAATAATCCCTAGCCTTTATAAATTTCCCCTCTCTTAACACATAAACTCCCCTTAGCTTTTTAATATTACAACTTCCTGCTCCATTTCCTTTTATTTTGTGATGTGTTGCGCGTGTTCAGTTCGGCTTTCTTTTCCATTTTTCTCTTCTGCTGGTCTCTCTCCTAAATTCCTTTCCTTTCACAGCTCTTCCTCTTGGATTTTAGCTCTGCGTTTGCTCCTATTGTTTTCTTTTCTGGTCACAGCTGCCCCCTAATGGTTTGGGCTGGAGAAAGGAAGCTGGGGAAAAATGTAAAATGTGCTTTTGCTTTTAACTTGGAATGTAGTCTCGGTATCTCTGGAAGGATACCCAAAACCTGTATCAATGGGGAGGTGAACTGGAGAGGTGAACTGCAAAACTGAGAGACAGGGTGGGAGGAAAGTTTAAGTTTTCATTTGAATACATTTGGCTTGAAATTTTTAAAATGATGTACATGTATTACTTATTCTCTTTTTTAAGTTTAGAAAATAAATAGAATCCAAGTCTCGAGATGGAAAAGGAGACACAGCCTCCACAAATCATTTCTTGGTCCCTGTAGAAAGCAAGCATCATTCCAAACCTCCTCCCTATCAGGGATCTCATCTGGAAACTAAGAGTTGATTGGCAGCTCAGTCAACTGCATGAGAGTAAATATGAAGTAGGAGAGTGGGAACTAATGACTATGGTGGGTGTGAATTAACCCACCCTGGAGTATCCTCAATAGCAAAAGGTCAGCTCCCTGACACTTGCCTTTCTGTCAAGACTTTCACGCTCAAATTAGCAACTATTGCCATCATAATGTAACAATCACCTGACATGTAGATGTCTAAGTAAGGCACCTTAAGTCACAAGTTACAAATCTGAAAACAGCAATAACGGAAAAAACAAAAACACCAAAAAAACCTTACAAATCAGTGGGACTTTAAGAGTGTAGGTATGCATGTGAAGGAAGGAAAAGGAATGAACACTCATGGATGCAAGATGCACGTTTCCAGGAATTTTAGTCTATGAATTTAGTGAGAGAATGGGAATCCTCGGCTCAAAATACGATTTTCCTTACTGGTAAAAAATTTCAGATCATAACCCTAAAATTTCCCATCACATCACCTATAAATGCCACAAAGTTACAATAAGTTCTTGGCCTGTGTTTGTGATTGTCAAGAAGAATCTGTATTTTTTTAGGGGCTAGGAAAGGCCTTTGTCCAAAAATCCAAAAATCTCTCCTCTGAAAACCCTGCCAAGACACTTTCTCTTTGGGAAAAGATACCCAATATAAATACTATGAAAATGGAATATCCACTTAAGCCCCATCCATGCATTTACATTTTCTTGGGGGATAAAAGGTTATCAATTTCAATTACTGATCTGTCTATGAAATTAAGACTAAAACTAGCTTTAAATTCATGAATGAGGATGAAGTCCAGGAAGATCCCAAGCCAAAATACAAAACTGAAAAGGAGTGGAAGTCATTCAAACCAACCCTTTCATTCTACATGTGAGGAAACTGGTTCCAAATTGGTTATCAGATTTTTCAAAGGTGGGGGAGACCTAAGGCCCATGTGCCCTGACCTCAGTTTCTGCTGCCCCAACCTGCTTCTCTCCACTGAGGGATGGAGCTGAGGCCAAGAGCCCGGAGCACCGCGAAGGCGCTGAGTGAGTGCTCTGGAAAAAACGGTCCAAGAGAGCAGAGAAGGGGCACATATGATACAAGCCAGCCCTTCTCTTCCTCGCCAGACAGACACCATACATTTTCAAATGATACCTCTGCTGATACTGGGGTTCCCTTTTGGGTGAACAAGCGAGGTAGCCTCAGAGACTAACAAGGGTGTGAATTTCTAGGGCTTCTATGGGTAATCTCCTGCTCTGGTCTTTTGATTATCTAAACCCGAGCTGTCCAATATGTTCAATAGCCCTTAAACTCATGTGGAATCTCTCTTTTTTTTTTTTTTTGAGAGGCTAGGAAATTAAAATTTTTTAATAAAATTAAATACAATTTAAAATTCAGTTATCAGTCACACCAGGCATATTTCAAATGCCTAGTAGCCAGGCGAAGAGCACAGATACCTCCTTCATTGCAGAAAGTTGTATTGGAGAATGCTGCTTTGAAGTGAAGGGTTGACAGGGTCCTTTTTGAAGCACTGGTGCCTCAAATTGTATAAAAATGAGTGTAGCAGAGGAAGAGCTGCCTCATGCTTAAACCAAACAGAGTTGCGAGAGCATTATGACTTCTTTGGTTTTCTTTGCCAAGGATTTCAGGGATGTTTGAATGAATTTTGCACGTTTCACTCGTTTTGGGGTTTTTTTTCTTCTTTTTTCATTCACAAGTCTCCCTTCTACCTGATCTAGCGTCTGTGTCTGAGAAAGAGATGAGAGACAGAGTTTAGAGTGAAGGAGATCTCAGTACTTTATGGAAATCTGCGAGGATTCTGGAAACCCACCAAAAATAATAATCAAATAGAAACTACGACGAGGTGGTGTTGATTGTTTAAAGAGTGAGTAGGAAAAAACCCTATTGACCAGAAACCTGGACTTCAGCTTCAAACAAAAGAGAATAAAAAATGAAGACCTATTACATTTTAACTGAAGCTTTGCCTCTGAGACAGATGCAGCTAAACATTAACTAGGGCAGTGTAGTGAATTATAGATTAAGATGCAATTATGTCTCCTATCTCCCTCTTTCGGGGTGAGAGCTTGTCAATGTCAGGGCTCAGATAAGGGGAAGCACCATGTGACAGGTGGTATCTATTCTGGAAGCATGAAACTTCTGGAACTCTTAGATCTTGTGTTCCCAGGAGGCAAGACCCCAATGTCTTACTTGCTTGCATACCTCCTGCATAGTCATGCTTCCACGAGCATTTAATAAGCACACTGCAATAAACACAGATGGAAAACCACACCTGAAACAAACCTCTTGTAACAACCAATGGTTGAGTGGGTGGGTGGTGAAAGGGCTGGATCCAGCTCCATAAACCCCACCAGTTGGCACTTTGAACATGTTTTTGCAAACCTCTCACACCCATGAGGTGAGGTTCTTGGTGTTTTCAAAATGCTCTTTGCTGTCACTTCTAAATAAATGTTACAAGGTAAACCTGGAAACACCACCACTCTGGCATTTTAAGGAACATGTTCTTAGGGGCTTTTCCCAGATACTTGAAACATCTGCTCCCTATCTGAAAAGTTCCTGGAGAGGAAAAGTGAAGAAATACTTGTCCAGGGGTCCTTCAATGGAAGGGCATATATCAAAGGTTATGTGCAAACACACTGTCTCAGTACAGAGGTTCTCAATTCTGGCCTGATGAGCATTTACATCAGAATCACCTAAAACATGTGTTAAAAATACAGATTCCCAAACCCAAGGAATCTGATCTGCAGGAGGATGCTGCCCAGGGATCTGAATTTTTACCACTTTCCCTAGGTGATTCTGATGTAACCTCGGGTTGGGACTGTCGAGCTGGAAATGCCCATCTTTCCACTGGGCTGTGGCTAGGTTACAGCTTTCTCTTAGCATATTTTACAAACCTGTTTTATGTTCCCCACATCCCTTCTTGTCAAAGGAATGGAATGTAGGATGGGATTATCTATTATTATTTCACAATGAAGGATAATGATGTAAAACGTCCTAGGTGAGTCAGTGATTCTGCCAGGAATCTCGACTTCACTAATTAGCTGTTTTCTAGTCAGTTCAGTGTTTCTGTTAACTAGCCCATTGTTTCTGTCAATGCTACTAGTCTTTAGTAGGCAGGCTTCTCTATGGGACTCACACGAGTGAAAGATATGGACTCACAAAATAATGAAAAGTACGGTGCCTGGCTCCTCACCCCTGCACCTCTGGTCGAAACCAAACCAATTGCAGCCAAACCCCTGAGATTCCAGTCTAGACAAAAACTGGGGCTGGCAGGTCTGAGCCAGTCCCATTCTGGAGAATTTCCCTAAAGATTCATTTTCCATAGGGCACAGGTGAGATTTGTGCTTAGTCCCCAGATCTTGGAAGTCCTGAATTAAAGCAATTCCCCCTGAGTCCATGGGCTCTTGTTCAGAGTGGGCTGGGGGAGATCTGGTCTCAGTCTAAATCTTCCCTGGTCTGATCTTAAAGGGCTGTGAGCTCCTGGAAGTAAATGCACCGCCAGAAGTGCTACTGCAGCTACTGTTACCATTATTTATTGAGTGCTGCCCCCTAGAGGATTCAAAATGGTCTGGCTGCTGGGAGTCCCCAGGGCTCTGAACCAAAGACTCACCCTCTACCCAACTGCAGGAAATCAGGACTTGACTCAAGTGGACTGATTAGAACTCTTGCAACAGTCATACTGAGGACTCCCAGGAAGTAAGTTAGCTCCTTCTTAATGACTCTTCTGAAAAATTAAAATGCATGATGCTGGGAATCAGGTCCAGGAACAGAACACTGAAACTGACCCTTCTCCCTACCAGACCAAAGACCCTCGAAGCATCCTGATAGGGACCTCCAACCCTGAGAACCTGAGAGCAGAAGTCCAAAGTTTCCGTCTTATGGTTTCCCAACGGGTTTCAGTTTACTTTTTCTTTGTCTCCCCTTCACCTGAACTCTGACTATAATGTTCTCAGAAACAGAATTCTTCCATGTTTGGCACTTGCTAGATTGGTTGGTGGTGGGGAGGTGATCCTAAATGACTCTCTTTATTAAACCTGTGTCACTGTAGATAATGTTATTTGTCCTTAAGTTAGTACCTTGGCAATGACAGAGGCCGAGATCTCCAATTAAGTTTCAAAAATCCAGACTGCCTCTTTACTCCATTAAATATAGGGGAGCAGTGGTCTTTCTTTACAACTGACATTTAAACAGGAAAAAAAGTAAACTTGGAGTTTTTAATAATACGGATGTGCTCTCAAGGCCAGGAAGGAAGGGGGGAAAGAAGGACAGGAGAGAGAGAAAATGAAAGGAATGAGAGGTAGTCTTTAGGCCTGCCAGGGAACATGCTCACTGGAAAAACTCACCAGGCCTCCGTTAAATGCTCTTTCAAACCAGGCATCTAAGATTAACAGTGTGATATGTAGCCAGTGGATCTACACAGCACTGTAAAATCCTTGCACGGCCTGGCTCAACTATTTGCAAATGGCTTCTGATTCAATTTTGGTTTGGTTATCTCAGTGTAAATAACAGTTAAGTGGGAGTTACAGATTTTTCAAACACTAAAAGTGATAAACAAAGCTAATGGCAAGTCCAGATAAGGAGGAAAACCACCCAGAAGAATCCACAAGCACAAGCAAAGAAATAAATGGGATAGTCAGATGCGTGTGTGTTTCTTGTCACGGAAACTTTTTTTTTCTTAATCTGCAAAGTGGCAAAAAAGGTATACTGCAAAGTGTTATTCAGACTGTTCCTGTTAAGAGCCTTTATGATAATGTAGTAATAGGTGCCTAGTGAAGCAAGACAGTTTGAATCCACAAAGCCATCCTGAGAAACAAAGATACAAGTGTTTTCCCAACTGTTAGCTCGAGGCTCCCTCTAAACAGGCTTCACGCCTCCATTTAAAAATAGTTGGCATAATATGCTGTTTTCTTTCTCTAGGCGCTGTGTCCACATTTCCATGGGGAAGTGTGAATAGAAGTAGTTACAGTAGCATCTCGAGAAACCTTCATGTACCTGGACATTCTTTGGAGAGTTGGGGGGATCCAATTTAATTACCTGAAAAATTTCTTTGAAGAATGTCTTTCCTCGTCTTCTGATAGTTACAAGTTAGGAGCGCAGGGAAAACTACATCCTCACCCAGAGAGGAGAGGAGTATGTTTGGGACACAACAAAGGATCCGAGTAGTAAACGCAGGGAGTGTTTGGGGTTTTATTCAGCCGGGGCTGACCGTGTGTGTCGCCGCCACGCACTGCTGCCTGTGCGAACGCATGGCTGAGCTGTCGCCTGGCTCCCTACTCCGAACACCGTACGCCACCCAACTCCTCTTGTAACGCCATTGCGCGTGGCATTGTGTTGGGTTCTACGTGTGTGGCACGGGAGTCGGGGAATCGGGGAAGAACAAGAATTTCCTCCGTTTCCCGCGGAGTCTTCCTCGGGCGGGGGCCAGGCGGCCAAAGGCAGCGCGCCCTGGAGGTGCCCGGGGGCTCTCCTTCTCCAGGGCATTACGCACGGGCGGTCCGGCGCAGCCAGGCGCGGGGGTGGCCGGGTGGGAGAGTGGTGGCTGGGTGGGAGCTGCCTTAACTTTGATCCGGCCGCGGCCGAGGGGGGAAACCGCCGCCGCCCCGCCCGAGCCGGGTGCCGCCGCGCTCTGCTCTTCGCCGCGCGTCTCCGCGGCTGCCTCTTTAATCAGGAACACAGAAGGGGCGGGCCCTGAGCCGGCGCGTAATCGGATAGCTCTGCCGCGGCTCTGACATCCACCCGCTGCTCGGCCTGAAAAGGCAGGGGGGAGTCGGAGGGGAAGCAGAGAACGCGAGCGAGGCAGCAGCCCGCAGCCCGCCCCCAGCACATCCTCAGACGCGCAGACACTCGGCAAGGCGCTAGGCGAGGTGGAGGTGAGGGCGGGCGCGAGCGAACTCGGAGAGGGGCTCGCTCGCTCCCAGGCGATCCCAGCCGCCGCCGCCGCCGCCGCACCAGCAGGCGCCGCAGCAGCAGCTTCCTTCCTCAGACTCCCCTCTTGAGGCTGGCCAAGCGGGTGTAGCCTTTGGGGGAGGCTCCCGCTAGAGGAACCCGGTGAGGGCAAGAGCTGGGCGGCCGCCTCCAGCTCGGGCCGTCGGGCGGTCGGTGCCTCCACCCGCCTGTCGGTCCTGAGTGCCGGGAGATGTGTGTCAGTTTACGCCTCTGAGATCACACAGCTGTCTGGGGGCCGTGTGATGCCCAAGGCAAGCCTTGGCTTTTATTTTTATTATTTTTTCCTTTTTTTTACGCTTGGCTTACGGGAAATACTCGTGATGTTGTAGGATAAAGGAAATGATACTTTGAGGAACTGGAGAGGGCATAGATGCGTTTTGTTTTTAAGAGAGGAAACCCGTCCTCTCTTCCCGGCTTGCTCCCTCTTTGCTGATTTGAAGAGCTACCCTCCTCCTGGTGAGGTGGGGATCCAGCAAGAATAAAGGTGAAGACGGGCCGCCAGGACCCAGGAGGGAAACACTGACCAGTAGGAACCTTTGCAGAGGACACTGTAAGGAAGAACATAAGAGAGAGAAAAATACAAAGACTTGTAATTTAACAAGAAGTCTACAAAAACAGCTCTGGAGAAAGCGTCCTTCTCCAAAATGGATATGTTTCCTCTCACCTGGATTTTCTTAGCTCTCTACTTTTCAGGACATGAAGTGAGAGGCCAACCAGGTAAGACCCTGAAAGTTGTTTTTTATTTTTTCTATTCATTTTAATATGCCTTTACCTTTAAAAGCAACTGCTAATGCAGGGGGCCACACGCAATGGCAAAGAAGGAAGATCTCTCAATACTGAATAATTTAGAGAGAGATCCCAGCCGGCCCTCCCTACACCACCACCGCTGCTAAAACCCAACTTTTCTCTCCTGCTAGGAGTGTGTGAGTGTGTTTTGAAACATAGACAGAATTTGGCGGTGTTCAGATGTCACATATGGACTGAATCAAAGGTTTAAAAATACTACAAAGCTTTTGCATTACAGTTTTGGGGAATTTTTTTTCCTCTGTCTTGAAGCAGAACACATCTCCCTTGAGTTTCTTCAACCTAGCCAGTGAAATATAAATCATTTGCGTTCCCTCCCCTTAGCTACATTGAGCAATGTTAACTGAAGGGCTTGGGAACTACAAGAGTCTAGTTTGGGTTTTCCAGTGCTGTAGATTGTTTGCAGAATGTGTGGATGAGCCTCAGGATCATTGGGCTTAGGCTGATGGAGCAAGTTGTCTTGTGGCTGAGCTAGGGGCTTGGGGCTGGGTGCTTCTGGCAACCAAGGCGTTTGGTCATTCAGCTCTCTTTCCTGCTGTATTTTCTGGGGAAGTAAATCATGTGTTCTTTTAAAAATTATTATTAGATATCACAAACTATGTGGCCCTCAAAGGTCCCTCATTCTTGTGAAGTGGTTAGAAACTTTTGAGTGGAATTTGTTCTCAACTACTGCCAAAAAGGGTGCGTGGACAGACTGCAGAGATAAGTACTGCAAGGCCCAGAACAGTCTGGGGCCAGTATTTGTGAGCTAGGGGCACACTCTCTGAGAAGGGCTGGTTCCAGGGAATCCAGTGGGGCATGTTCTTGCTTCCGCATACCACTCTCCCCGGTGAGCCTCTCTCCCCTCTGACAACAGTGTCTGCAGTCTGACAAAACTCTTAAAAGCTGCTACAGGTGATTGAGAGTTGGGAAACCATCCCGGGAGGAAATGGGGAAAAGAGAGAGAGGAGAAAAAGCCTTCCTGAAGTGCCCTTACCCGCAGGCACTTCGAAGTCTGCCACTGCAGCGGTAGCACTAACCCCTTGCAGCCTCCCGGGCCCTCCCCCATCACAACTGGCTAGTGGGAGCCCGCTGTGGGAGCCCGGGACTCTGATTGTCACTCCCCAGCACTGGCACGCACCCCACTCGAAGCTTGGGTGTTTATTTGAGGGGGAGAAAGATTCGCGAATGCCCTTGTTATCCAAATCCACACGTTTGCTGCGTCTTCTCTGCCATAACTGGTCTTCAAAGCAGTTGAAAATCGTATCAAAGAGATGGGTGCAGGTCCCACTTGGGGAGATTTCCTGTGGCTCCCCATTCCCTGTTGCCTTAATTCTAAGTTCCCAGCTTGAAGCGAAATTAAATTACCTCCCACAGACCTGAAAGCTGCATAAATTATGTATGTTTGTGTGATTCGCAGTGTGTATATGTGTGTGTGTGCGAATGTGTGTGTGCCCGCGTGCGCGCGCGGTGAGGATGCCCACGGTACATTATGTATTCAGGCACGGACTCTGGTAGGCCCCGGCGCGCGAGCGCGCGCACACTGGCGCGCACACACACACACACACAACTTCAGGTTCCGTGTGCTCTGAGGGGTGGGAGGGGTAGTAAAGACTCGGGGGCCATCTCCTACTCAGATGTTCCCACATCTGTCCCCGAGCACTGCGCGGAGTGTGTACGTGTGTGTGCGACGTCCGCTCAAACGCCCTCCCGCTCTGCCACCTGCCTTACGCCCTCTCTGCAGAGCCCCCTCCCACCCCAGCCCCAGGCCGCGCTGCGTCACTTCTAGAGAAGCCCAGAGGCACGGAGCGCAGGGCTGGTCGCCCTCTGTGAGGCCTCAGGCAGCCTCGGACCCAGGGTGGGACCTCCTGATGGGACGCGGAGGTGGGACCCGCCCGGGGTGGGTATTCTCCCTCACCCGAAAAGGCGATCGCAAGCCGCGGGCCGTTCCGGCTTTTCGTCGGAGCAGCGGACTGGCACCGGGGGAGCCGGCAGCGGGTGGCAAAGGGCGAGGCCCAGCTAGACCTCTGATTCACCCGGTGCGCGCCGGCCGGGAGGAGGCCGTGCCGGGGAGCAATTGAGCAAATAACCTCGTGGCCACGGCGGGCAGCCTCTTGCACTGGCTGGCGGCTGGGAGGTCAAGTGGGCGTCGCGCACCAGGCTCCCCCTGTCCTTGCCACGCCGGCCGCCTTGCCAGATCGGCAGCGCCGCCGCCCGCCTGTCTCCCTCCTGCCCCGGATCGGGGGCTCGGGGACTCGGGACCGCTCGGAGGGCCCTGCCCGGAGCGCCCCCTCCTGCCTCGCGCACTCCACTTTGCGTTGCATTACCCCTGCTGCCCCCAGAGAGCCGGCTTTGAGGGGCTGGGGGTCCGAGCGCTGGACGAGCTGGGTGGCGGGAAGACTGGGTGGGATTCGGAGCGGAGGTTGGAGGCGCAAAGGAGGCAGCTTGAGCCGCGGGAATGCGAGCAACTTGCGCGGCCTCTAGTAGCGCTGCGCGCCGGGCGCCCGCGGGTGCGCGCGAACAGGTGAAGAGCACGGGGCGCGCGGGCATTCCACGTGGTGGGGACGTGGTGGCCCCCCCAGCCTCCCCCTTACCCTGCGCTGTCTCTAACGCCGCATCGATTTGTTTGGGCTACGCAGCAGAAACAGCCGGGCGATCCGTGAACATTCTATTAGGCAAAAATGTTCCCAGCGAAAGCAAAACCGAAGCTCAAGCCTGGGCTAAGTGGGCCGCCTCCAACTCCTGCAGCCTTGTCCCCTCCCCCTCCTGAATTCTATTAGGCAAAAATGTTCCCAGCGAAAGCAAAACCGAAGCTCAAGCCTGGGCTAAGTGGGCCGCCTCCCCCTCCTGACTAAGGACACCTCCAGGGAGAAGCTTGCGGCATTTCCTCAACGCTGCCCATTTCCAGAAAGTTAAGTCGCCGCTGCGGTTCTCCGCCTGGGAGAAGCCTCTGCAGTCGCCGGCGAGTTCCGCCTCCCCTCCCCCGCCATCTCGCTCTTTGCTTTTCCGCTAGGGAGAAAGAAATATTCACGGCCAGTGCTTCATTTTCACTGATTGATTTCTCTTTAATATCAACAGAAGTTAATGGAGGCGGGGCGAGCTGTGATTAAACGGCTGCCCCCAGCCTTCGCCTCGGGCTAGCGCACCTCCGTTTTTCCCACCAGGCCCCCGGCGCCCGGCGGCTGGGTGGGGGGCATCCACAAAGCTAATGTCCAGGGGCTGGCGGGGGTGGTGGGGTGGAATGAACCGCTCGCCCCTCCGGGAACCTCTGCGGTATGGGGGTGGGAATCAGCTTTCCGGGCCAAGCTTAGGGGATCTGGCTCAACCGTGTCACTGCTTCTGCGGCTCCGGTTGAATTTCTCTGGAAGGGGAGGAGATCGGCGCTCCGGTTTACTGGCGTGTGCTCACCGCTCGCCTCCCTCCCACCACCTCCCTTCCTTTCGGTTTCAGACGGAGAGGAGAGCCCCCTGGCGCTAGCCATTCCCGGTCAGCGCCTGGCCGCGAAACTCCCCTTTGCTGGACTTAATCTCGTGGTCAGCGGGGGACGGGGTTTTGCTCAGGAAATCATCAGGCCCTGACAATGGGTTTCTTCAGATAGTGGCAACTCCCAGCCCTAACGTTTCCGCACCTCCGGGACACAACGCTTGGGGCCAAAAGAGCCGGGACCCTGTAACCAATAACCAACCCTCCCCTACCCCACCCCCACCCCCCGCCCGCCCCTTGCCTGGATAGCTTTGATCTGTGCTTGAGTTTTAACACCATTGCCACGGACACTGGCAAACGCAGTCAATTCAACCTTCCGTTTGGACTGGATGATCAGATAAGAGGTGTAAATTAGCTGTGGGAGACAGGTCTGGTTCAAACAAATCCTGAAAGAGAAGCAACGGCAGTCTAGGCTCCGGATAAGAGTTTGAAGAGGGTTTCCTTTTTAGCCTGTCTCCCCGAATCGCGGGATGGCTGTGGGAAGGCATAAAAATTTGCAAGCAGATCGTTTATAAACTCCTGGATTCGGCACAGACAGCCTGCTCTAGGCTCTGGGGACTGGTCCCGTGCCCGCATTCAGTGGGTACCCAGTCAACTTTATCCCATAAGCAGCCACTGGAGGTAGTGAAGCTAGTTTCCAACAGAGCACACAGTGCAAAACACTGGAAAGAGAAGAGCTCCCCATGAGGGCTCCAGGACAAGCCCCTTCTTGTCCAAGTTGTGCCTGGTAGAATTGTGTGTGCCCAGGCCGCACCGCAGGTCTGGACTTTTCATGTCATGCCGTGGAGCCCTCAGATTAAGCCACAGAGCACCCAACTGGCAAAATGAAATGTTGGAAGGCTGCAGTGACTAGAACCCCAGGCTATCCAGACAAGACTCCTGCTGTCTACCAAATGGCTCTCATCTCCTGCTGTTGTATGTATAGTTCATATTCTGCACCCAAAAGGTCAGTTCCTATCTTCACAGTGTAGTGGGTCTAGGAGTCCAAATGCCAGTTCATATGCAATGAGGCATGAAAGCAAATAACAGTTGGGGAGAGACCCCCGGGGATCAGTGGGGAGAGACACCATAGACTGGATGGTTCTGAGGACCCTATCTGGTGTTTTTCATTTGACTCAACTGCTTATTAAAGCAGTCAAGAGAAGGAGCTGACTTTGGGTGACCCAAGTGTGAGACAGTTCTGAGTTGACAGAATTCAGAGCCAGGTTCATTGGTCATGAGTTTTCAGAATATATTCCCCCAAAGTCCAGTTTGGGAAGACTTTAGGAAATAGAGATGAGACTTTCCTTTTTTAAAAGATGGAGCAGAAGCATAATATCTTTTTAATTTCTTGCACTGATGAGAAAAGACTTGAAAAGTGACATGTGGGCAGTAGTTTGTAGTATCATTAACATATTGGAGGTATTTTATCATCTGACCATCATTTGCCACTGGATAAGCTTTGAGGCACTCTCTTTGAGTGTCAGATTTGTGTTTGATCCCTGGAAGTTAGTCTTTGTATGGTTCCTTCCAGGTAAGGCATTCACTTTTTTTTTTTTTTTTTTTAATTAACCCATTCCTGGTGTTGCGGAAGTTTGTCCTAGAGAGCCTACAGCCTTTTTCAAGGTTTTATCTGCTTCGATGAGAAATGGCTGAAGGCTTAATGGTCTCATTACCTAACAGGATTCAGTGGGGTTGGATTCCAGGACACAGTGGCCTTGTAGCATGGCTGACCCTCCAGGAGAAAGCATCTTCTAAAGGTTTAGGAAGCTGTCAAGTTTAGATAAGGCTGAGCTCCGATCCTAGGGGACCTTGGTTGTATTAATAAGGAGAAATTAATTTTTAACCACTGGGAACATTGCCAAATTGTGTGACCTTTGGCAGACCAGCTGTGCGATAAAAATAAATCCCCCATCTCTGAAAATGCTGCCCCTCTCCAGCAGAAGAGTAACAACGTGGCATTTAGGATGGGGAAGAGTGGGGTTGAGGAGACAGGAGAGAAATGGCAGCTGCGGAGAAAAACACCCTCTGATGTTGTGACACATAGTTTCGGACTTGAGCCATCTAGTCACACCCCTACCACACCCTCCCTCAAACACACACCCTGGTTTCCAGGACACAGGATCGAGGGCCAGGATGACAAGGACCTGAAGTGCGGGGAGTGGAAACTGTCTTAAGTGCCTCCAGCTCACTCACACCCCAGCCTCAGACACATCTCTCATTGTTCACACACAGATTCCTGGCACGGGGGAGAAAAAGGAGTTTTCAAACAGGCAAAACATTTTTCTTGCCCTAAATGCCACTAAATAAGTTTGTCACTGAAATGTTTTGGGGAGACCTTCATCGGACTTCCCAGCTTGTGAGGCACTGGAGCCAGACCACCTGGATTAAAATCCAGCCCAGCCACTTGACAGCTCGGTGATCCAGAATCCTTAATCTCTCTGTACTTCAGTGTCTTCATCTGAGGAATGTATTTGATGATAATAGCTGATTTCTAGGGCTGTTGGGCTATGTCAGATTACACAGAGTACTGTTTAGTACACATTAAGCTGTCTATTCGGAAGTCATTTAATCTTCAAAACAGCTTCAGTGGGGTTAACAGTATCTGGTGATCATAGAAAGATAGAAAGCACACTAACACCCATGTGGTACGTTGATGTTACTTTTGTGAGTTTTTAAAAAAATAAGTAGGTAATTACGCATTCTCAGCTCTTACCCCACTAAACCTTTGTCTGGTTTTATAAGCGTCTCGCCTCTACTGAGTTTTTAAATCTCTCTCTTTTCCTTCCCTCCTCTTCCATCCTTCATCCCTGAAAGTGTGCTCAGCAGGGAGTGCTGCGTGGAAGGGGCTCCCTGAATGTGTAATAACTTCTACTCTGGCATTAAGGCCCCTCAGCAGCTGAACTCAAAAAAGTCATCATAAAGACAATATAGCTTTTACCCAGCAAGATTCTTAATAATCCCAGTTTCCTCTGGGTCTTCATAAAGGAGTCATGATCTAATCCAGAAGAAAAGGGAGGAGGCTGGGAATAACAAAAGGAAGGCGTGCAGTGGGTAGGGCTGCTGGCCAGCTGAGCGCACACAGCCAGTGATAACCCTGCTCGCTGCCTCTCAAGATCCTGTGATAGCCAGGGATCCAGGTTCTGGCCAGTCTTTCAGTGAAGAAGATAAAGGGAATTGCAAATTACTGGACCAAGCAGTGATAATAATTGTTTTGATAAAGGGGAAAAATAAAACAGATGTACCTAAAAGGCATATTGGGGGCCAGGGGAAGGGAGCCGGGGAGGGATGGATAGAGAACTAAACTGAAACCCAGCAAGAGTCTGAAGCAGTAGTTTGAATCTTCTTGGCGCTACTGAAAAATATCTAGAGCTTGCCTTTGGGAGGGTAGGAGGATGGAGTGAGGGGGCAAGAAAACCCTCAGATAAATTAATTTTACCATTGTTAGAATTAAAATGTAATATCTTTTGAACTTCACCATTATTATCTGAGGTTATTGTGTCCTATGAGATATAGTTCACACTACCTCTACCTGGATCTGTGACTAGGTATTATTATCCCAGACAAGTCCTCTAAACTCTCCGTTCACCAATTAAAAAACATTTGCATTTAATAGGAGCTGTGGGTCGGGAAGGAAGGGTAGTAGCTGGATAAGTAGAACAATTTGTGACGAGGCTTTCTTAGAATTTCTGATACCTACTGATACTTTTGGTGTTATGCCAGTCAGTTATTAATTCATTAATTCATCAAGCCTCATTGAGTCTGACTTTTGGGAAAGACTCTGGATTTGATGCTGTATGGTTTGCCAAAGATGAACAGGTGGTCCAGCAGCATGGATAAGGCTCTCTCACACCTTAGAAGATGCTAAAGAGCGTCAGCCTCAGAGGTTGGGAAAGGTCACTCAGGGAGGGTGGAGAGGTGCCCAGTGAGCCTGGTTTGGGAGGATAGATGATTTAGAGCTGGGAAGGGGAAATAGGAGCAGAGAAGGAAACACTTCTTGTTTGGGGAACACTCAGAAACTGCAGTGTAGACGGTGTGGAGGCAAATAATTGCAAATCAGGTTGGATATAGTAGCTTGTGCCAAATGCAAGGCCCAAATGGCTGGGCCGGAGGGATTGGATTTCATTTACTAACCAATGGGGAGCCATGAAAGTTTCAACAGAAGCCTTTAGTTAATCAAAATAAATGAAAAAAATTATATTACCTTTTGGAGAGGCCCTAAAATTCTTCTTCTTCTATTTCCTTCCCCAAATGTCTGTTGAAAGGGTCAGGAATTGTAATCCCAGATCTCATGAATGGCATCAAAATTGCATTTGCAATGAGGGCTGGGAAAGAGTGGACATAAATATAAACTAATGATATTATATTGGCTGCCCTATTGGAATTGTGTTTGTTCATGATATAAGATGACAAATAACGAGGTTACCACAGGTGGCATGATTTGAGGTCAGGGAAGGTAATCGCCTCAAACTACATTTTAACGATTAAATGAAGGTTCATGTTTAGCATCCAGGCTGAGGGGAAGAGACTTCCCAAAGGCCCTATTTCCAGACCCAACTTCCAGCTCTCTCCTTGGTGAATTCATCGGAGGTGTTTCAGAAGAGGAAGTTTGCCTTATTCCTCACTTCTTTTTCCATGCTCATCTGCTGGCTTCCTGTCCCACTCTCTGATTCCCTCCGTCCTGCCCTCCCAGAGGCTTCTTTTATTCAGATTTGGAACTTTATCATTGCAGAAGTTCACAGGGATTTGCATTTGCTGCGCCTTCAGGAGTGTATCACTCACTGCCACCCAGCCCCATAAATTGAATAGATTGCATCCCTTCCCAGTTGCCTTAGGAAGTGGTCAAACAGCCACATTCCTGGGCTGATGGATTGGCTCATTTCTTCCCAGCTTAAGCCAAGATACAGATTTTATGAGACTGTCTTGTGACAGGCTGAAGTCGCTTTGAATAAAACAAAATCCAGCCTCAGCCCACAGAAATCACTCTTTAAAAGCAGCTTATCCAAGGTTAGCGAGCAAATTTTGGTTCAAACCCTGAGCACAGGACTTAGATGATTTGAGTGAGAGATTGGAAGAAACTCTTTTTTTGGTCTTTTCATGCATGACTGTTGTTGAGATGCTCACACACAGAACTGTGTATCCCTAGTATTTATAAATATACAGCCACAGACTCGGTTAAGAAAAGAAATGCGTCAGTACAGCTAATGTGATTGAAAGAGACATTTGAACTCTCCAGAATGCAGGACAGATACTTTCATCTGAAGAATCCTGGATTTTTGTTTCAGGTTTAGTAAGCAGATGAAACAGAAATTAACACCTTGCATAAATATCTTATTGTCTAGGAGGGTAGAGAATCTTTTAAATTTCGGGTTCATCTATGGGTTACAGGATTTTTATCCCCTCCTCATTATACAGCCTTTGAATTTTAGAACTGCAACTGACCTTTAGAACTACTCCCCTCATTTTATAGAGGAGAAAACAAAGGCTCAGAGTTGTTTACTAACTTACCCAAGGTCACAGAGCTTGTCAGTGGGGAGACCATACTTGAATACAAGGCTTCTTACTAGTTAAGTGGCAAAACTTCTCTCTTTTGAAATCAGAGAAAGAGCTTCTTCTTTTCCTTGCTACCAATAATTAAATAAAAACAATGCTGTGGAAATAGGAACAGGATGGGATTGTGTTGTGAACAAAGGATAAATTATAAAGTAAATAAAGCGTATTATTTTGGGGGGAAATGAGACTGCTTTTCTCCACCAAGTGCCCTCAGGTATATATATGAAATTGATGTCTTCTAATACTTCTACTCTTTCTTTTCTATGGCATTTTAAGGTAACAAGGGAACTGCGATTTAGTGGGTTTCAAACCTAGTTCCAGGAAGTCCTGATTTTCTTACAGAGAAGCCCCATCAGAGAGGAGGGGAGGGACTTCATGGCCGGGATACTGCACTGATTCTGGTCACCCTCCGTCCCCACACCCAAGAAGAGCTCCACTTTTAGCTGCTTTGCACGTTGGAGTTGTGGATAGAGTTCTGATCAAGGAAAACACAAACACTTCTAAAAATAACTTTGAAACCTACACACTTACTTCAATCCTCTCATTGAATTACAGTTTAGGAAGCTGAGACACAGGAAGTTCACAGGGAGTTGAGAGGCCACGAGCTGCATCCCCTCTTCTTGCTAATGTCAGCCCCCCTCCCCTCTTAGTAATCTGGTCCCCTTACCCCGACCCACCTTTGACATCACCTGACTCTCCAGTCCCGTATCCAGCCAGCCTAAGTTTCCTGTTTTTGCCAAGGACTTTTCCTTTCAGTTCAGCTAAACTGAGTGATCTGTTTCTTCTACTGTGGGACAGCCCACAGCCTGTTGCCTGGTGTCACCTGGTGTCTCTGGCCATCGTGAAGTAAGCCATTGTAATCTGATTATTTTCAAGTCCTGGCCATGCAGTGTTTCTTTAAAACAACTCCAGCTGAATTTCCTTAGGAGGCAGACCAGATTTTTTAAGAAGATCTGTTACTCTTCCTTAATAAGTACTTCCTAAATATCATATATTACGAAGGAGCCAGTGCTTCCTCTTAACTTGGGTTCTTTAGGAGGGTGAGTTCCTTCTGAAACTGGCCTTAGAATTGTAAGTGGATGGGTCCAGAATCCCTTTACCTGATCCTGGGCCAGGTTACCCCTAGGCAGCATCAGATGGTGCTTAGCTCACCAGCAAACAAGGGCATGTGAGAAAAACAAACAAAAAAAGAGACAGAAAGATATGAAGGTCAGAAATAATCTGACCTTTTATATGTCAAATTAAAACACCTAAGTAGTCATTATGGGGGAAAAATCAGACCTTTGTGACTTTAGAACTTAGCATTCCCTTGATTTCAAATTATGTCTAGAGGTGTCACTTGAATCCTTTCATCTGTGGGCCTCTTTATCTGACCTGACCTGGCCCATCCCTTAGGTTTCCTTCCCGGATGTAGGAGAAAACCCGCTCTGAACTGTCCAGGCCTGGGTTTGCCTACTTCTCTTTGGGAAGTGAATTTGCCCCAGGTGAAAGGTTTTCACGAAATAGAGAAAGAAGTCAGTCGCTTGTCAACTTGCCAAACAGGCTCAGTAGCTAAAAATTCAACAGGGTCAGCTTCCCTTCTGTATGTGGAGATTGGCCTAAAGGCGTTTGCCCTTGAGTTCAGCCCCCTTTGGGCTGGGCTGGACTCCTCTGAAACAGGATAGAGAGCACTTATGCTGTTCCTTTTGGAACGCGACAGAGACCTCCCAAGCCCTGGATGGTGTAACTCTTCAGAAGAAAGTCTAGCTCATTTTTATTGGGGGCATGTTTGTATTTCAGAATTGGAAGGGTCCCCAAACCTGGAAATGAAAGATCAGTTATTAAGAGGAAGTGTAGAAGGATTAAGTGTGTTTTCCTTACAATTTTTACTGATGATAGATTTCAAGAATTCAGTTCTCTCCAAGAAAAATAGAGACGGAAATTCTAGTATTTATCTTGGTGGATATATGTCTGTGCAAATGATGTGTGATATTTTATGAGAGGGTGTGAAAGTGTGTACAGGACTAAAGTGTGAATTTCTAATATGTATATGTACCGGATATATGCTCGATATCTATGTTTGTGTGTGTTTCTGAGTGTGAGTGCCATCCAAACAAGAGTGTGAGTTTATAAACGTTTGGATATTGAAAAGGTTAACTACACACAAGCAAAGCAGATGTTTTAATGAGTTCTTAAATATTTTAATAAGTGCCTTGATTTTCTTCAGATAAAGAAAGAACAGGAAAAAAGAAAGGGGTTACTCCTTTTTCCTTTGGCTAAGTGAGTTTTAACAGCCGAAAATGCAGACTATCTGCTATGGGATATATATAGTTTAATTTTTTTTTAAGTGGGGAAATGATTACCCCTGGTGTGGGTGAGACATGAAACCTTCCTATGAGGAAGTTTCCTGTCTTTATTGCTGATTATGTGTGCCTGGTCTAATGACTAAAAGCTTGAACTTGCGGGGGGCAGGGAACTGAGGGAGAGAAGTTCTTTCAAGAGTAATTGGAGGGAAGTAGGGAAGGGATAAAGAAGGAGGGAAGGAGTTTGGATGACTTGGTTACAAAACAGGAGCTCAACTCAGATTCCATCTGATGAGTTCCAAGGTGAAAAATGTGGTTTGGGGTGAGTTGGTGGCAAGGCTGCAGTTTTCAGCAAAACAGCTGGCAGAGGAGCTGTGCCCAGCAGAAAGTTTCCTCTCCCGTTAGCTTGGTCCGAGCAGCTGGTGATCGAAATCCTCACACCTTTTCAGAGGGTCACCACTCTCAGCCCTATTTCGCGCCCATGAACCAGGACCAGCGGGCCACAGCTTGACTTGCTGGAAGTCGTTGGGTGCCCAGCATGGTGGAGTGGTGTGGACACCTGGAAAGACCGCAGCACTAGCCGCAGAGGAACGGGCGGCACCCGGCTTAACTGCTGGCCTCATCTCTGTCTGCGCGGGAAGGCTGGGCCCATTGTCCTCCTGGACTGGGGAGGGTGCGGGGTCATTAGTTAGAGGATGATGTGGTCTCTGCAAACCAGAGGAAATGGCCTGCTTTTGTTTTCCACCCAGTAGGAAATGGAACCTGAATCCATTAGATTCTGGGCAGCTCAACGCGGCACAGTTTGAGCTCTTAGAGGCGTGATATCTAAAAGGCTACTTGTGTGGATTTGTGTGTCCCAACCATCACTGTGCAGTGTACCCATCTTTTATGCATTTAAAGCCTGTCAGGCTGGTAATCTAAAGCAGAGGTCTGGAAGGCAGTAATGCCAACAGACACGGGGAATAGGAGAGTGCACCTGTAGAGTTAAAAAATGCATGACCCTTTCCCTCAAAGAGTGAGCACAGGAGAAAGCCCCATCCTGTAAGGGTAGCTGCTGAGCCAGAATGCATAATTCACGGACCCCGTGCTGCCCCATGCAGATGGCCATATTAAATCGTGATTGATGCTAAGAGAGGCACACATCTTAGGAAGTTCTCCTAGAGGCTTCTGAATATTTCCAGGTCTCTTATGCCTTCCCATCTTCTGTTCTACTGTGGTATTAAGCCAAACCCCTCCATTTCCCAGGAACCCTTCCTGGGGATAACAGAGCTTCACTCCCAAATATGAGATGCTTCAAATGTCATCACCCACCTCTTCTGCCTTTGAAGATCGCCCCCCTTCCCTCCTGGCCCACATGAAGCTGTTTACCTCCAGCTGGGCACTGCTGAGGGGGAGGGGAGCAGTTACTCCCCTGCAGCCTCCTTTCCAAGGCTGGTCACCACTGGACAAAGCAGCAGCACACTCTGGTGGTGGTGACCAGGCAGGAGGGACAGCGGCAGAACGCTTGGAGAAAACACAGGCGTCCACTCAGCACAAAGCACTTTTGTCAAGACTCTGAGGTCAGAGCCAGTGGATTCTCTAATGCAGATTTTTCCACTCAGTGTATAATGAAATAATAAATCAAATTTGTGGTGTATTTGGAATTAAGTGTTTTGGGGGGGGTTGCTTTTTCTTTCTTAAAAAAAATAGCTGAAATCACCCTCCAGGGTCTGTTCTGGCCCAAAACTGAAAATGCTTCCTCCGCATCACATGTAATTGTTACCAGGCTCACTTATGGGTCGGCACCACAAAACCCCTATTGTCAGTTCCCGGAGTCTTTACTTCTGGCTGCCTGGGCTGGGCTGGGGGACACCAAATAACATGAAGGATTTATGAGATAAAGATAGAGATGAGAGGTTTGAACGAGGAGAAGAAGATGGGCCAAGCAGGGGAGACAGGAACAGGCAGGGAGGCATGTTAAGTTTGCAGCTTTGTTGGTTTTTTAAAATCTCAGACCATGTAATTGGGAATATTTATGAGCATTTTCTGGAATATTTTCGTTTGGTGAGAGAGAGAGAGAGAGTGTGTGTGTGTGTGTGTGTGTGTGTGTGTGTGTGTGTGTGTGTGTGTGTGTGTGTGGTTGGGTGAGTAGGGGGGAGGATGAGCTGAAATAATCTCTTCCACTGAATGAGTAAGTAGGTTAGTCTTCTGGACTGCCATAAAAGGTCTGTAAAACTGTTTTAATCAGCCACTCGTAGAGAGGAGAAACAAGGAAAGGAAAAAAAAAAAAACAGACTGTAACATATTTGAAGTTCTTTGCTTCCTGTGCCTTCTCTTCCAGACCAACCCTGTGGAGGTCGTTTGAATTCCAAAGATGCTGGCTATATCACCTCCCCGGGGTACCCCCAGGATTATCCATCCCACCAGAACTGTGAGTGGATTGTTTATGCCCCCGAACCCAACCAGAAGATTGTCCTCAACTTCAACCCTCACTTCGAAATCGAGAAGCACGACTGCAAGTAAGCACCCGCCTGTGCCGTGTACATCCACGAGACACACCCCCACCCCCCTGTGCCGTGTACATCCACGAGACACACACCCCC
>NC_041215.1:109241405-109251434 GCF_002837175.3 Physeter macrocephalus
GGAGAGAGAGAGAGAGAGAGTGTGTGTGTGTGTGTGTGTGTGTGTGTGTGTGTGTGTGTGTGTGTGTGTGTGTGTGGTTGGGTGAGTAGGGGGGAGGATGAGCTGAAATAATCTCTTCCACTGAATGAGTAAGTAGGTTAGTCTTCTGGACTGCCATAAAAGGTCTGTAAAACTGTTTTAATCAGCCACTCGTAGAGAGGAGAAACAAGGAAAGGAAAAAAAAAAAAACAGACTGTAACATATTTGAAGTTCTTTGCTTCCTGTGCCTTCTCTTCCAGACCAACCCTGTGGAGGTCGTTTGAATTCCAAAGATGCTGGCTATATCACCTCCCCGGGGTACCCCCAGGATTATCCATCCCACCAGAACTGTGAGTGGATTGTTTATGCCCCCGAACCCAACCAGAAGATTGTCCTCAACTTCAACCCTCACTTCGAAATCGAGAAGCACGACTGCAAGTAAGCACCCGCCTGTGCCGTGTACATCCACGAGACACACCCCCACCCGCCTGTGCCGTGTACATCCACGAGACACCCCCACCCACTGCCCAGACTTCTGCCATACCTGCCGCCTCGTGGCAGCTCCCCTGGCCCTAGGACCTGCTGAACAGTGGTGGATCCTGGCCCCAGAGGGAAACCTCAAGAGATTTATTTCTTTCAGTGGAAATAAAAGCCTAGTTGATCCCATTGTATGGAGGAAAGCGTCTTCCTGAGTGAAGAGTGTAAAGAATACACCCTAAATTCAAAGGCTGGCAGTGGAGGAGAATTCCACGTAGGGGCGGGGGGAGTACACAACGCCAGCTCTTGACTTTAAGATTGACTTTCCCCTTGGAGATCTCCCCATTTCCACTGCCTCTCCCACATGTAGGAACCCCAGCAGCTTCCTTAAATAAAACAGTAGCCAGATCCCCAAGTGGAGACTTTCTGTGTATCCAGCCGTGGAGGATCAGGCTGTTATTTTATGAAGCAGCAGCAGGTTTCCTTATAGAAAGAGAGCTGAGTCTAAACTGGTAGGTCTGAGATTCGCATTGATTCTTGGTATCTGTGCTCTACAGGTTAGAGTCTCAAAGCAGGTGCTATGGATTTATTTAACAAACACTCTTCTAATTGCTTTGTAAATATCAATCCATTCAGTTCTCACAATGGCCCTGGGAAGTTGGTGCCATCATGACCTCCATTTTGCAGATGAGAAAACCAAAAAGCCCAGAGAAGTTAAGTCACCCGAGGTGACTCAGCTGGACTCACAACATTGGTCCTGCCATCTTGGAAATGTGTGGCTTAGAGAGACCAAGCAGACATTTAGACATCTGTGAGTGCTTTAGAAATGCCATGTTGGGACTTCCCTGGTAGTCCAGTGGCTAAGACTCTGCACTCCCAATGCAGGGAACCCGTGTTCCATCCCTGATCAGGGAACTAGATCCCACGTGCCACAACTAAGAGTTCACATGCCGCAATGAAGACCCAGCCCAGCCAAATAAATAAATAAATATTTTTTTTTTTAAAAGGAAGAAAAAAGAAACACCATGTTAACACCAAGGCCCCTATAAGTTAAGGTGAGGGAGGAAGCAGCATTGCAATGTCAAGAGTGTGAATGCCCTTTGTACTGTCTAGTGGGTTCCATCTTAAAGTCTTTCCTTGCTGAAACCAAAGTGAGAGTTTTCTATGCAGGATAGAATGTGCCAACGATCATGTCCTGCTCCAAACGAGTGCCTAGAATGTGCCACTGCTCTGATGGGTGTTCAGTGGCCCCTTATGATTAATAAGTAGTCTGAGCATTCCTTGTGACCAAAGCATTGTGAGGACTGAAAAATTAATAAAGGGATCAGCTAGCAGGAGAAGTACAAGGGAGCAGGCCTAGGTCTGGGCCCGTGCTACCTTGTGGAGGAGAACAAGGCTCCTCTTTAACCAGAGTTCGATCGGGAGGCACAGTAAATCAATGTCACTGTTATCCTTCTAGGACTCCTTTGCACCTTCATAATGGTTTTTTCCTAACAAGAGGTAGTCTTTGTTGAAAACCGAAGGGTTTCCCGGGTGGACGCCTCATGTGACAAAGAGTCATAAGATGGAGTTATAATCCCAGATCCACTCTTGACTCCATGGATGACATAGGGTAACGAATCAGTTCCTCTTTGTCTAAGTTAAATGCACAGCCTGTGTATATTTGCACAGCACCTCAAGGCTGCCAATTCCCTGCCAGTGAACTTTACCCAAAATTTCTGTTAGAAGAGCTTCTTTATAAGGTATAAGGCTTCTGGTGCCTCTGGCTGGGTTACAGAAGGTTGGCACAGACTGAAGCGTGATGTACTGAGAGCTTGGGTCTGAGCTCAGAGAACTCTGACTAATCACCTATCTCAACGGAGGGCCAAAATCTGTTATGCTTATGCCAGCAAATCTCCCAGGAAAATTGCTGAGAGGTCATCTCATGTATATTCATAGTGGCAGAGAGAGAAGGCATGGCTTTGGGAAGGGAAAACTCAGGAGCTGGTGATCAGGACTTAAAACGTGTTGGAAGCACAAAAGGCCAGGGAAACATGTTCCTGCCCAGTTTGGGGCTGTGGCGTACCCCTTGCCCTCAGGACCCAGCCCCATGGATGGAGCGAGCACAGGGTCTCTGAAGCCACTGGGAACAGAGGAACCAAGACGTTGCCTCTGGCTGGAGTTGGAGTAGGGGAAGCAGGTAAGTTACAAGGTTATTCTGAAGCTTCTGGTGCTTACCGTCCATACCAAGTAGCTTCCTGTTTTTCTCCCCACTTCCCCAATTCCAGCTTGAACCGAAAAGTTCAGGGAGGTCAGAAAAAGATCTTTCTGGAGTCTCTTTGCCCCAGTGCCAAAGTGTCAGCAAGACGCTGTTGGGGTCACGCCTCTGCTCCTTAACCTCATCTTTCTCTTACCCTCCCCCATTTCTCCTCCACTCCCCATTTCTCTCTCATTCTCATTAATTTTTCTACTTAGAAAGACACATCCGGTTCTCTCCATCTCTCACCCTGCAAGGTATTTTTAACAGTCTTTCACTGCTATCTGCATTCAGGGTAAATGGGTTCCTCCTCCCCCACTGCCTTGTTTCACTTTCTTGTGAAGGGGGCAGTTCATCTAATTGAAGTCCTGAAGGTTCTGTTCTGTTCCTCCTCTCTCCCGCTCTCATTTTCCTTCCAAGGGAGCTCCCGGGTTGGAAAGCACTTACTATCAAAGGAAATTAGCAGTCTTTCTCTTTTCATTTCGGTGCATGTTTCCAATTGGATTTGGCTCTCAAGGCCCATAGGGTAGACACCTACCAAGAGAAAACGGCCCAAAGGTCCTTCTGAGGAGAGCATGCAGTAGCAACACCCCTGCAAAAAGAAACATGAGTAAGAACGTCAGGGAAAAAAACAAAACCAGCCCCGCTGTGCAAAAAGGGCAGTGGTCGGCATGCCTGCCCTTTTCTGTTTTCCTCGCTTCTTCCTTTGTGCAGGATTAACTGCAAAGATGGCCCCATGACCTGGGAATGGGCCCTGCTATGAGAGGATTAGCCTGGCCGGTGGCCCCTAAGCCTGAGCTCAGAGAACTTTGGGTCTGAGCTCAGAGAACTTTGACTAATCACCTGTCTCAAACGGAGGGCCCTGTCCCTTGAAATCCACATCCTAAAGGTAGAGCCCGTTGGTGACTGAACCCCAGACAGACAGACCTTTTCCCCTAACCGTTGCTTGCTAATTTTGTTCCATTTAAGTCTGCCGTCTGCTTGGAAACTTTCACTCACCAGCCCCAGTTTTGCCTGAGTCAGTACAGTCCGAGGCCACCATCTGCAGGGAGCCCCCAACTCCTCCCTCTGGCCGTCTGCAGGAATCCAAGCCCCAGCACCCAGAGGCTGCTCTGAGGCCTAGTCACCGACTGCAGGCAGAAACCAGAAACCCCTGTGGACAAAAGGGCAGGACTCAGGGCCATCTGAGCAAACAGGGAGAAGCCACTTCATTCCCCGCGGTGGGGAAGAGGAGTGTGCTACTGCCTTTCACTTGAGTCATCAGCCAAGTGGCCGAACCTTAGGGCCTTAGAAGCATACGCATGCAAACTTGAATATTCTTTTTTCCCTTTCTGAGATCTAAAATGTATGTATTCCTGAAAACAGCCACCTGCGTATGATACACAGCTTACTCACGAGCCCTCGCACAAGCCTAGCATCCCACCCCATCCCGGAGGCCCAAATAAAACCAGAATCAAGAGTCTAGGTCCTGGGCTTCCCTGGTGGCGCAGTGGTTGCGCGTCCGCCTGCCGATGCAGGGGAACCGGGTTCGCGCCCCGGTCTGGGAGGATCCCACATGCCGCGGAGCGGCTGGGCCCGTGAGCCATGGCCGCGGAGCCTGCGCGGGGCCCGTGAGCCATGGCCGCTGAGCCTGCGCGTCCGGAGCCTGTGCTCCGCAACGGGAGAGGCCACGGCAGAGGGAGGCCCGCGTACCACAAAAAAAAAAAAAAAAAAAAAAAAAAAAGAAGAGAGTCTAGGTCCTTTTAAGAACTGGTTATTTCCAGATGGATATCTTGAAAAACATGCTTCAGAAAGTGTGAAAACCACTAGAAAGACTTGAGAGAACATTTCTTAGGCTGAAAAACCCACACAGAAACCTATACTGATAATTTTATGTGTATGTTCAGCACAACAAATCTCATTTACCATGCCTCATTGAAATGTCCAGATTCTAAAACATACTCCTCTAAAGTTCCAAAAGTTCCTCTTTAGAAAGATTTCTGATTAAGAACATTCTAAGTCATGTGCCACGCTTCCTTGTCTTCTTAAACAAAATTAATGCTAAGGTGAGTCAACTTTTTCTCAATGACTCAGGCTTCTAATTCTAAACTTGACTTTTTGTGACAGAGGCTGGGTAATGTCATGTTTGGGCCAGATAGATTTAGATACGAGTTTTTGTTGACCTTTTAAACTTCCCAGGCCTCAGTGTCCTCATCTGCAAAACTTTGACATTGGTAACTACTCTGCGAGATTTCAGTCTCTTGTTTGTGTAGATACACAATAAATTCGCAACTGGGTTAGCATCTTTGTACTTTGGGGGAATGTGTGACTTTTTTCTATCAATACTCTTGCTGTCATCTTCTGTTATGAGTATACCCCTCTGGCCTCTTTTTACCCTTTTATTGTGGGTATGGCTTTTTCTTCAGGAGGTTTTGGTGTCTTTGGGGAAGTGTTTAGTCCTGGCGTCTAAGCTATTGTCCCAGGCCAGTGCAGTCCCAGGGCCAGCATGTCTGGTTTGCTTTCGTCAGCCACGCTCATAGCAGGGTGCATACTAGGCGGCTCTCCCGGGGACAGAGTGTAAGAGCATCAGTGCCTGGCGTCCTCGGCATTAGTTGAGCTGCTCACCATCTTTTCTTCTGAAACTATCCCCCCACCCCGCCCCACCCACATTCTGGATATTTGAGGTGTGGGGGGATATTTGGCCTCTAGCTAAGTGTGCCGGGTGAATAAAGTGCCCTTGTGTTTATTTACGGCCAGAGGAGCTCTCTAAATCTTAGAAGGTATGTGTGCTTCTCCCAAAGTAGGGGATGCTATCTTAGGAAGGGGGCACTTTCCCAGGTTGATAAGTTGACTACAGGAAACAGAGGAAACATACCAGACCCCAGTAATCTGGCCCTTCCCCAGCCAGCCTGCGAAGATTCCCTGCGCTCAGTAAACACCCTCCACGTACAACCACATACAGCCTTACATCTGCAGGAGACCCTGTGAGGGCCGGGGGTCACACTCTCCCCCCTCTCCCCTCCAGTGCCCCACGGCACGATCCCCTCCACTCCCCCTTTGAGTCCTTGATTCCTCCAGCTGTCTTTCAGGGCCCCCTACTCCGAACTCTCCAAGCGTTGCATATTGCCTTGATTTGCTTGCTGTTTGTTCGTGCGTGGTCATCCTGTGTTCTGAGCACGTAAGTTCTCTAAGGGCACGGACCACATGTGTCTCATCTCTACCCTCTAAGGTGCCTAGTCCTAGAGGGGGCTGAGCAGGGCCATGCAGATGATTGTGTCAGTGAGATTTTTACATCTGAGTTGCCAGGATGTAAGTCAGCATGGCATGAACCCACATTGGAAGGTCAACAGAGGTGTCTTCCCCAGTCGTCCATCTTGTGATGTGACATAATGACAGCAGGAAGATGAGACACGGGATCACAGAAGTTACTAAGCTCTCTGTGACTTGTTCTTTCATCAGCAAAGTGGCAATAGACCTTTCATTCGTTCCTAGTTATTAAACATCTACTATGTGCCAAGCATGATGATAGCCTCGGGAATTCAGTGATGAGTAAGTAAAGTGTATTCTTTGACCCTATGAAATTGAGAGTTTGGAAGGAGGAAGCAAGTAAAAAAATACGTGGTTACTGATGATAACGTTGCCACATAGGGAGCATCACCTATGAACCTGACACTGCCAAGTGCTTTACATCCATCATCTCATTTGATCCTTGCAACAAACCGTGAAATGGGAAGTCGTTGTTACTCCTCCCGTTTTACAAATGAAGAATCTTGGGCTCAAAGAAGGTAAGCAACTGGCCCAAGTTTGCACTCTTGAAAGTGGCAGAGAATGGGACGAAGTGAGAGAGTGGCATGGACGTATACACACTACCATATGTAAAATAGATAGCTAGTGGGAAGCAGCTACATAGCACAGGGAGATCAGCTCAGTGCTTTGTGACCACCTAGAGGGGTGGGATAGGGAGGGTGGGAGGGAGACGCAAGAGGGAAGAGATATGGGGACATATGTATATGTATAACTGATTCACTTTGTTATAAAGCAGAAACTAACACACCATTGTAAAGCAATTATACTCCAATAAAGATGTTAAAAAAAAAAAAAAGTGCAGAGAAGGGATTTGAAACCAGAACACACTACTTTGCAACCTGAGCTCTTTACTCTCATGCTCTATTGCCTCCGCCAACACCATACATTCTGACCAGGGACGTGATATGAACCCTGGGATCTACCCTTGGCTGAGGAGATCAGGGAAGGCTCCCTGGAGGAGGCGATACCTGCACTGATCCTGAAGAAGTTAGCCAGGCAAAGGGGATGGGAGTAGGGCTGGTGGCCCAGGCAGAGAGCATCATGTCAAAGGCAAGAAGGGGAGAGAATTTGATGTCTTCAGGAACCACAGTAATGTAGGGCCATCCTGGTGGCTTGTTGATACAAACCCCCTTCTCGGTGAAGAGATGACTGGGCAATGCTATTTAATTTTATTTCCTGGCCAGACAATCTCCAGCATCTCAGAGAGGGGCTGTGGTCAGGAAGCAGGAAAGAGTGAGATGATGGGGACTCACTGCTGTCCCACTCTCCCTGGTCAGAGAGTTTCTACAGTTTCATATCCTGTATCCAGGGACACCCCCCCCCCAATTTAATGCCTGAAAGTGGGGTATGGCCTGGGAAAGCCCGGGTAACACTCTGCATTAAGCTCCGCTCGTCAGTTTACTCCTACACAAGACTCCCTGTGAACACACATCTCTCTCCTACAAATAGAGGGCAGGAGGGCACAGTGCCCAATTAGACGTGTGGCTTCAGCTCTTCTCTGGACCTCAGAGCAGAGTGAGAGTTGTCTGTGGTTCAAGGGGTGTCTTGCACTCAGGAGAGATCCTCAGGTTGATTACTCATGACATTGTTACAGATTTACTGCCTGCTCAGCCACAGAAATATTCTGATTCCCCCAAGGAACCAATGGGCAGCAATACTTTTCTGTATCACAGCAACCCTGCTAATGACAGAAACAGATCCCCTCCAGGTATACGGTGCAATAAACGGGAACAGTCCTGCTGCCTCGAGCTCAGCTGGCAGCCAACCCCACACTCACCAGCCTTGACCAAGGACTCCACCCAGCAGCTTAGCTCGCTGGAGAAGTGGGGGAAAACACCGCAGATTGTTCTTCTCCGCCTACCAAGGTTAAAGAGCAGTTGGGACAACGGTTATTTTTGGCAGTTTGTTTTTAAATATGTGATGTTGTAATCCCAACTCTCCAAATGCGAGCTTCACTGTGGGTGTCCTTCCTAACAATGCATTTTTATCTTCTCATTGAGAAAATGACTTGAGATTTTCTAGTACACAGTTCCACTTGTTCTGGCTCTCAAGCCTGGCACCTTCTCTGAACCCAGAGGTCCCAGGGGCCCAGCTACACCCCGTGTAGCTCCATGTAATTCTCCCATCTAATTCCACCGGGTGAGAGTCTGTCTTAAGAAACTCAGTGGGAGCTCTGGGTGTGGAGGGGATAAACAGGAGAAGGAAATAGATGAAGTAGAGAAATCAGATTTTTCTAAAAAGGGATTTGTGTGTTTTCCGGTAGTCATGAGTCCTTTAGAAAAAAAATGTATTCTCTTTGTTTTGTCCTTTTTAGTGGCAGGGCAGTTGAAACCTTTGGATCAAGAGAAACTCAACAGAATATTTAATTCCATTCTACTTTTGCCTGGATAAATCATCCCAGAAAAAAAAAAAATTAGCTGCCCTTGTCTTTCCTTCTAGAAAAGAGCTTCCATAATCGTCCTTCATTATGACCTACGCCTCACAACTCATCTCAGTTGATTGCAGAGTAGATGGTTGTATTTAATTTACATAATCAAAATTTTTTTTCCTAGAAGGAAAATCCCTGAAAAATGTTAGCTGGTTCAAAATAAAACTTGAAAAAGAAGAAGAAGGAAGAAGTGTGAGTTGGGCTTAGGTTTAGGAGGGCAGCAAAAAACTCCACATGATAAAGGAAAATTCACATGATTTTTTATGCTTTTTCCCTGGCTTTGTAGCCAAGCATCTTGGCAGTCTCTATAAATTTTTCTGCTCTGCCCCATTAGGGGCTCCATGGTGTGTTTGTAGGTAGTATGGAGGGATTGTCAGTTAGACAATAATAGCAAATATTTATTAAGCTACTGACAGGTGTCAGATGCTACTACACCAAGAACTTTCCATGTGTTACTCTCATAACAATGTTTTGGGGCTGGTACTGCTGTTATTCCCATTTAACAGATGGGGACACTGAGGCCCAGAGAAATCACACAGATAGTAATGGTAGGGCTGGGATTTGAAGACTGCTGCCCAAAGCTGCCTTCGTATACCTGTGTCCTTGTGCCTAGAGCTGTCATCTGCTGTCCCAAGGCTTAGGTATTTGGGGCCTCTCTGATTTCCTTAGATATACTTGACAAGTCTTTTCTTTTCCTTTTCTCTTTCTTCCTTTTCTTTACCTCTTCCTGCCACGTGGTCACCTCTGGATACTGACAGGGCAGTCAAGGAGGGAGAGAGAGCTTTCTGTGTCTTTAAATGCCAGCTGGAGGCCTGCCTCTCAGTCAGTTGTCTCTTTCTGCCTCCCTGTCATCCACCTCCGCCCCTGTCCCGCACAGCCCCCCTCGCCATCCTCTTCAAATTCCCTGCCATTCCCCCACCACCTCACTCTCCGTCTGGAATCCGAAGATGTGAGGGCTAGTAATAGAGTGTCAGCGGAAGTAATTGATTCCTCACACAGAGAGAATTCTCCTGCCTTTAGTGTCAGTGGAGCTGCACCGGAGTCGTGGAGGGTGAGCGAGGCCTGTAAACAGCCCATGGCTGAGCTGTCAGGGTGAAGCCAGACACACCGGGGAGTGAGCAAGAGGGAAAACGGTGGAACAAATCATTGTTTTGTTGGAAAGGAGTAAATAATATTTCCGCCCAGGAACTGGCAGTTTGAAAGAGATGGTTGAGACCTAGGAGCAGACGGAAGCCGTGCCTCGGGTTTTAATGGGAGGGTTTTTCTTGGCCTCAAGGTAGGAGGTTTCATCCCGGCCCCATACCCCCTCCGCCCATTATCATCATTATTATCATTAAAATAATTACCGGAACAGTTACAGTTGATGAGATCTCGGGTTTATAGAGCACCTTTCATCTAAATGTTCAAAGTGATTTAGCCCTGTGTCATCCCTTTGAGAGCAGTACGAGGGTAAGAAAGTATCATTATTTTTTTGGTCTCATCTGCTGGGAAACTGCGGTCCAAGCAGATGCAGGATTTAGTCCCAGCCTCTGGGCAGGCTGCTGGGTTAAATGTCGGGGTACTGACTCCTCTTCTGGACGGGGGT
>NC_041215.1:109251647-109348929 GCF_002837175.3 Physeter macrocephalus
GGGATGGTGGGGGGGTGGGGGGGAGGGGCGGGGATGGTGTGGGGGGGCGGGGGGCGCGTCGGTCTCTACTGCGGCCCCCAGAGCTCTTCCCTGGCGCTGACGCTCCCTCCCCGCGCTGTGAGGACCCTGCCGGCCACCGCAAGGAGATGGCCTTCTCGCCAGCCAGCAGCTCTGCACGCAGAGCAAACAGCGTGCTCTGGCTGTGGGATAAAGAAAAGGCCTTTAAGTTCTGACTCACACCGTTCCCATCCTGTGAGGAGACTTCCTGCAATCTGGTTCCCTTTCTTGCAGGAGCTGGTGTTCTTTCTAGGCATCTTTCTTTCTGGTCTGACTGAGCCTTCAGCCAAGAGCATCCAACATTCTGAACCTTCACAGCTTCTACTCCACCCCTCCAAACAGCAGCTAGTTCTTTTGGAACAGAGGGGCGTTTCCATGATGGGGAGAGGCGAGTGCTTTCATGTGTCCCGCGTGGACAGGCCTGCTTTTGCTCTGACAGCCCCGCTTTTGCTCTGACAGCCCCGGGGCCTTCAGAACACAGCCATCGGCGAAAGCTTACCAAGCGGCCGCTGGAGAGGTGGAAACAGTCCCAGCTGACTGGCCCGCGAGCGCTGGCCTCAGAGTCTCCACCCTGGCACGGCAGCAGCCCCTTCCTGCTTGGACGTTAGTGCAGGCCCATCATTTCCACACCACCATGCTTTTTGCATTTGCACAGTAGTGACAAGTTTGCCCCTGGAGCCGGGGAGAACCTCTGAGCTCTGTAACCTGAAGCTCAGGGTGAATGAAATGTAAGGACAGGGCCCGTCACACCTGCCACCTACTCCCCAAGCCGTCCCCTGCTTGCATTTCCGCATGGCACGTTTTTCAGACAAGTTTTGTACTTTCCGACTTTTGTTATAGAGGCTGGATGCCAGCAAAGGGGGATAGAAAAACGACTGGGAGCCTTGATCCCAGGAAAACACATAAAGGACTTTTTCGATGCTGTAATTGATTCCCTAGTGCCCAGCACACCTCCTTCCCAGCAGGCTCCCATTTTTCGGACAGATGGAGAGGTTATGATTCACTCTCACAATTAGACCCTCTGGGAGCCAGGGTTGGTGAGCACCCGTCCCAGAGGGAACCGTTCACCTGGCCAAGTTCAGGAACGCTGCCGGCACACCAGGCCGAGGAATGGTGTACTCTGATTTCCCCTCAGTGGCTTCCAGGCACCTTCTGTCCTCACCCGTCAGCCGTGAGAGGCACAGAGTCATGGTCCCTGTAGCCATTTATGAGACGAGGCAAACTGAGGCATGTTCGATTGACCCAGGGCAGCTTAGAACAATTCAGCAAGTCTCTGGCCCTGCTGCAGTTCACCTTCCCATCTGAGCACCAGCCTAGTGGTGAATGGACACAAATTGTGGGCTACTCTTAACTGCTTTCTACCCTGATGTTGTTACAAAATGCTAGCATGGGATCCTTTGAGCTGACTGCAGAGGGTGAGGATTTTATAGATGCATAGAGCAGACAGAAAGAAACACTCAACAGCCCTGCTGAAAACAGCCTGCCCCAAAGCCTTAAACTTCACATTAGCACCGGTTGCTTCGAAAATCCCTCCTTGCATAAGCAAATACGTTCCATCCAAGCCTGTCTGCAGGAGCAGAGCAGATCTGTGGCCACAGGACCTGAGGAATGTGCTTGCTGGGGAGCTGGTTAGTGGAGGGAGTGGTGTTTGGCCAGAGGGTCAGGGAGAAGTGACGCAGCCCTTGTTGTGTGCCCTTGATTCTCTGAAAGTTCATCTACAGGGAGACTTATCAGACACGGTGTCTGGAGCGGCCTCCTTCCTCACGTTGCGAGGCGTTCTTGGCAGCCTGCTCCGCCAGGAACAATGAGACCGGTGGGCCCTCTCCATCATCCCAGGGCTTCTGCGGAAAAATGACCAGCAATTATAAATAGATGTTGTTTGTAGTTTCCATTTTCTTGCCTTCAAGGTTTTTTGGAATAACTCCTTCAGTTTGTTTTGGGTTGTTCTCTTTGCATACTTCCTTTGCTGGGTGGTCAGATTTCCTCCTTTCTAAAGAGCCCTGGTGACCCTGGCTGTGAGGGGATTGCTAATAAGCTCAAAATTTCAGAGATTTGGGATGGGAAGAAATAAAGGAAGAAAAGGAAAGTGCCAACAGCCACTATTAAAAAGGTACTCGGCACCACGCAAATACGCAAACCGATGCAGCGTGTGAGTCCTTGGCGTTAGAGAGCAAATAATGGTAATAAGTTAGGTAAGACATAATAATGACATGGAGTTAGACAACAGCAACAAATAATGATAGCAGCAGCAGCAATAACAACTAACATTTATTTATTGAGCATTTACTATGTGCCTGGCCCTGTGCTGAGCTGCTGACGTGCATTAACCCACCAAATCTAGGGAGGCTGAGTGCCTAGCTCTTCAAGACCCAGCAAATGGGAGTGGAGGTGGTTTTGAACCCAGCCTGGCTGGCTGGTTCCATAGCCTGGGTTCGGAAACATGAGACTGAAACAAATTCTCAAAAACTCAAGTGGTGAAGCACTGTTGATGGGGTTTGTACAGGAGGAGGATTTTTCGAAACCACCCTCTATAGCACTGAGGTTGGGGAACATTGAGACTGTCTCTAAATTTATCACTTTTCATTTCATCTTCACCTGTTCAGTTTCCAAAGCACCGTGTGTATGTAACTCTTCTCTCCCCCAAGTCTGCCATCCTATTTTGTAGAACCCAGGTAATAATCAAAATGGCCAGTGCCTCGCAGGCACTTTCTAAGGCATCCAGTGCTGTGCTGGGCCTGTATATACCTTCACAAACCTTTCAACAATCCCACAAGGTGGGGTGTATTATTATTTCCATTTTATAGATGAAGAAACTGAGGCTCAGAGAAGATAAATGCCTTGCCTGAAATCATACCACTAGCATGTGCCAGGAACCAGCTGGGTCTGTCCACAAAACCCGTGCACTGCACTTCCCAGAGTACACACACCCCTGTAGACAGATATGTTTCTGTGCAATTAAAAAAATTTTTTTTTTGGTCCCAGACCCCTTCCCTAGGAAAATGTACATACACACAAACACACAAAATTTCTGCGTAGGATTGTAGGGGTTCCCCAACCTACTGAGACTCATCTGTGGACCCTACTGGAAATCCATGGGCTGAAAAATATGTGCTCTAGATGATACTACAAGAGCGTATAAATACACAGGATACTGTTTTCTCACCCAGTGGACCATATGTTCACATATGGGTATATATGTACTTATAAAAATACTTCAGTTACAGAAATTAATATGTTATCCCATCTGAACACTTACAAGCTGGATTTCTACTGGATGAGTCTTGAAACCGTGAATTCCAAATCCATTCACTGCATCTATGGGTGATTTGTCTATTAGATTTGGCAAGTCCTACAGGCTTTGTTTAAGCAAAACAGCTAGATAAAAAGAGTGAGATTCTGTTAAGTCTCTAACTGAGACAGAGAAGTGTCTTTGCACCTGGCACCTTCTAATGTTACAGTGTTCTGGCAATCTGGCATTCCCACTACTCTCCAATCTCCATGCAACAGGGGGGCCAGAGGCCAGAGGCCAGAGGCCAGAGGCAAGGTCAGTGTGCCCTGGAGTGAAACCGCCTGGGCAAAGCCTGCCTCTGGCCTTTCCTTGTCATGTGACTTTGGGCAGGTCACTTAATCTCCCTGAGCTTCAGCCTCTACATCTGCAAATGGATGGTAATCATATCAGGGCCTGGTGTGTATTAAGTGTGGGTTAAATGAAATAGTGTCTACTCGGAGCGATGATCTAGCCCACTGTGAATGCTCAGTAAATGAGAGCTCTTCTCATTGATATACCAGCTTCTTATAAAAGTGGTACCAGTGAAAGGGAGAAATTCAAGGAAATAAAATTGGCTTCTTAAAAAACCCGACCTGACAGCTAGCTGATTCCTCCATAAAAGCTGGAGGTCCCTACTAAGCTGGAGACCAGGCGACCTGGCTTTGGGCCTGAATTGACCAGCAAGTTCAGCATCATGCAGACCTACCTCACAGCCTCTTAGGATCTCAGGCAGCTGCTTTGTTAAGAAAGTTGTGCATGACAGTGTCGTTTTTCCCTCCTGTTGTCCCTGCAGGTTTTAATGTAAGGATTAATAAGACAGTGTTTGTAGATGTCTTTGAGCTTCCTGTAAGAAAGGCACTCCAGGAGGTGGTAAATTCTCTGGCCTGGATAATCTACTCATGAAATATGGAACTTGGAAAGTGTGAGAAAAATCTCAAATCACTTTGACAGCATTTTAATTATAGTTGATTTGTTTGCCACTAATAGAGAAAATGCTGTCAGCATGATTTGAGATATTTCTTCCACTCAAAATGTTATATTTCATGTTTTCAAGTCACAAGGCAACGTTTTGGTTTCCAGATACAACCAGAATAAGCTCAGTGAGTGTGTTGGTGCACAAATGCAGAGTGTAAAACGGACCGAACCCCTCAGAAAGCAGTTCGTTCTTAACATGTAACGTCAACCTCAGGTCCCTCAATCATTTATGCACTCAACAAAAAGTTAGTGAGCCCTCCTATGTGCTGGGCACTGTGCAAGTATTATAAATTCATCCGTGAAAAGGTGAGGTTCTTACCCTCATGGTGCTTATTGTCTAGTGGAGGACACAGATGCTAAACGATAAAAGTATATTGACAAAACCTTAACAGATTATGGTAACAGCCAGAAAGGCAATGAGAGGGTGGTGAGGTAGAAAATAAGGGCATGCCAGCTGAAACGGGGTGACTAGGGCAGGCTTCTCAGAGGAGGTGACATTCGCACTCAGAAGAATGAGAAGGTACCAGACAGAGCAAAAGCTAACAAAGAGTATTGCAGACAGAGGGAAGAGCAAGTGCAAAGGCCCAGGGGCTGGAAAGAACTTGCCATGTCCAAAACGTGATGGCTTAACCATTCATGATGCAAGTAGCATGAGAGGAGGCATTGCCTGGTTGGCAAAGTTTATGGTTTCAGGACTTGGGTGCAGAGGTGCTTAGATGTGTAGACAAATCCCATAGAATGGGCACAGCATTCTTCCTTGGAGCAGCTAAGTACTCTGCCTACGATACAGAAATCCCCTCACAAGCAGTTCTATGTGACATCCATAAAGGTAGACTCTGGGTGGGGCTAGACATTATCCAGCCCTGGGAGAAGGGGCCTCCACGTGGTAAATCTTCCAGCACAGCCTCGGTTGGCTGACCCAGCCTTTGGTAGCCTGCTGGGCAGCATCAAGTGTGGATAGAGTTATGGAAAGTAGAAAGCTTCTTTTCATGTCTGCCTAGTGATGAGAAGAAGAGATGAGACTCTTGCTTTTTCATATCTCTCCTGTGGACTCCTATAATTAATTCCACCATCAAGATTCCCACGCCCAAAATGTGGATTTGGGGAGAGAAATTAAGACTTTGAAGTCAAGAAAGAAAGTACAGAAAGCATTCTCTAGACAAATGCTCAACATACAGATGTCGGAATCTGTGAAGAGAAAAGTAAAAAGGTACTCGGGGAACCATTTTAGAGAGAAAAAAAGAACTGGAGTAGAGATGGCTACTTCAGCTTAGGAAAGTAAATAAATAAAATAAGAAAAGGTAGTGTTAAAGCTTTGAAAGGAATTTTTTCATCTGAGGGAGATTAGGAATAATGAAATGCAAACACAATAGTTAATATGTCTGTTAGCTGGTTTCTGTTTCCCTCCAGAAAATGAATAAGAGGAATGGCTTTTCAGGTTATCCCACTTGGCTATCGTTGGGGTGAGCTCTGAGTTTGCAACCCAGATTGCTTTACCAAACAAATGCTGGTTATTAGGTGCTAGATGCAAAGTCAGATCTATTCCAAGGCCACAAAGTTCCTAAGTCTCCGCTAGGTCTTCACAAATGAACCTGACAACACTGAAATTTCTAAGGAGATTTACTCCAGCTGTAGCAAATCCCTGATAAGAAAAAATTTCCCCAAATGTGTCAGTCACACAGGAGGTAAATGAGACATTCTGTGTGGAGTCAGCATGTCATTTGGAATATGCCCTTTATACAAAAACCCCAGCCAGAAGACCTGGTGGTTAGCTGGGGCTTGTCTACAGGGCAGAACCCCGGCACTGAAGGGAAGGGGGGGTGGGTGTTAGCTGCCGAACTGTGACTGGGTTGCTTTCCCCTCAAGCAAACTGGATAGGAAGATCCAGTTTTTCTAAGAAGTTCAAGTAAGGACTGATTATTTACTTCCCAAAAGGACTCACCAGAGGGGTCCTTTAAATAACAAGCTCAGCGAAAAACTGTATGATATGATTGATTGATATGAACCTTTTTCAAAAATGCCTCTCTTCACTCTATGTGTACGTAGATATGTAAGGATGTATTTGCAGCTGGCCGCATTACCCAAAAGGATTTGGGTGGTATAACCGTTGAGTAAATTGAGGCAAGTTTATAGCTATGACATGTGCTGGGTAGCCTTACTTTATCACTGATTCTGTTAATCCCCTAAATTACTCCACGGGTGTTTAGGCAACCACATAAAACCCTCCACTTCTGACGAAGAAGCCAGTGGGATGTCAGGGCCTTTTTTTGTCCTTCCTATAGAAATTGGCAACACAAACACTGGAGCTATCTGGTAGTCTTTAAAAAATCTTTTTTTAAGTATTCACTGAGTGTGGGCCATGTCCCTGGTATTATTCTAGGTGCTCCAATAAGCTATGTCTTATTTAGTCCTTACGGTGATTCTGTGAGATGGATGATGATTGTCATGATGACGATGGTATTTTTTATCTGCAAAATTTTGAGAGCGGGATTATTTTTCTCAGCTCTTCTACTTTGGAAAAAATTCTTTATGGAAGTATCGTTATTTTATATTTTTTAAAGAAATGCAGACTCGCTGTAAACAATTCAGATAATAGAAGAAAGTAAAAATTACAAATTATCCCACTATCCATATATCTCACCACTGTTAATATTTTAGTCTATATTCTTTTTTTTTTTTTAATTTCTTTCTTTCTTTCTTTCTTTTTGGCTGCGTTGGGTCTTTGTTGCTGCGCGCGGGCTTTCTCTAGTTGTGGCGAGCGGGGGCTACTCTTCGTTGCGGTGCGCGGGCTTCTCATTGCGGGGGCTTCTCCTGTTGCGGAGCACGGGCTCTAGGTGCGTGGGCTTCAGTAGTTGTGGCACGTGGGCTCAGTAGCTCCACAGCATGTGGGATCTTCCCAGGCCAGGGCTCAAACCCGTGTCCCCTGCATTGACAGGCGGATTCCTAACCACTGTGCCACCAGACAAGTCCCTATTTTAGTCTATATTCTTTCAGACTTTTTCTGTATGTATATGCAAGGAAATATATATACCTATATATATTTTAAAGCATACTTTTAAAAAAAATCTACTTCTTTTCAGCGTAACCATATATCGTGGACATTTTTCCTTAAAAGCAAAAAAAGACAAAAACAAAAAAAAAAACCACACTAGACCTATAGCACTTTTACTATAGCAGTAGAGTGTTCCATTTTATAAATATCCAAAATTCATTTACCCACCACTGCTGTTGGACATTTAGACACAATGCTGTTTATAAACAAAGCATCTTTTCACTTTTCACATGCTTTTTAAAATATATACACACAAAGCTGCACATACATCTTTGCACAATTGTCTGATTATTTTCCTAGGAAAAAATCCTAGCAGTGGGATTGCTAGGATTAAAGGGTATGTACATATTAACTCTTTTCACATTTTTGCCAAAATGTTTGAACAGATGTACATTCCCTCGTATACTACATCTCTACTCACTTGCTCTGTCTCTTAGGGAAAGTCGCTTCTGCACTATGGCTCAGCTGCTTCTCCTCTGAAATGGGTGTGAAAATACAACAAATTCCGGTGAACACTCATGAAGCACGTGCTGGGACACTTTATATAGATGATGTGGGTCATTTAAATTTCAGAAAAACCCTAGGAGAAAAATTCTAGTATCCCTATTTTGCTCTTTATTTTCCCCATTTCTGAGGCTCAGAAAGGTTGAGTAACTTGCCTGAGGGGACCCAGCTAATAAGTCTGAGCTGGGATCCCAACCCTGTCCTGTCTTATTCAGGGATGGGGGTGGGCTAGGGGGGACACTGGCTCCTCCAGGCAAGCTGGATAATGTCTGCTCCGTGGGTATAGGTGCTTCTCCACCATTGTGCACCCTGGTAAAGAAGGCATCACCATTAGTCAGCTGAGAGTGACTGTCCAACAGTGCTTACCTCAGCGTGGAAATACAAAGGAGGGGTTTTCCAGAAGGTTTGGGGAAATTTCCTTTGAGAGCAAACTAAGTGTCTTTTCACTGTTGTTTTGGAAGTGAGGAAGCACATTTTCAAAGTCAGCACCATCTCCCACACTGAAATCACAAGACCTAAACAGATTCCCCCACCCACCCCCGCCTTTCCCAATCTGTGTCCATCTCTTCAGAGCTCCTGGGGGAAAACCCTGCCATCTCCTCTTCTCTGGATTCTAACCAGCTTCTGGGATTCTTTTGACTGTAGGATTCCAGCCCTCTGGGGTTTAAGAATGAAATAACCCTGGTCCACTCCATATACTCCCTTCGAAGGCCTATTTATTTGGAAGGCCTATTTATTTGGCCGAGCCATCTGAAATATGGCTCCCAGGGGCGGTGGTGAGGCCTCAGGCCACTCCAGCTCAAACAAGCCACTTCTGCAGGCCCCCGGCTCCCACAGAGCCTGTGTGTGTGGCACATCCCAGGGGAGGGTAGCCTTCCCAGTCCCTCTCTTTACCCCAGAGGAAGAGATTTCGGACATGTTGTTGTAACAGGTTGATGCAAAATAAATAAACAGGGAGAGAGAGGGAGATGGATGGTTTTCAGTAAATAATGGTACAGTGGCCAGTAATTTGAGGGAGCTGGTGGGGAGAAATTTTCCACGTCAACAGTTGTGACAGGAGTATATCCCCCGGGAGCCCAGACAAGGAGCACAGATGTGGGACAGTGAGGCTTTGCCAGACCACACACCGAAGCTGAAATTGTGCATCTGTTCCGATAAAGTGGCACAGTAGGTGTGCCGTCCCGTGAACCTAGCCAAGGATGTCTTTGAGGTGTCTTCCCCAACCCGGGCCACTTTGGTTCTGTTTGAAATGAACTCAGGCCTCAGGGTGGGGAAGGCAGCCCGCTCTGCCTCTTGCTGAGACTAATAGTTATATGCTCAGAGACGCTGGGTCCCCAGGGACTCACCCCCTGCTTTTGGAGAAAGGTTTTTTTTTTTCTTTTTTTTGGCTGCATTTGGGTCTTCGTTGCCGCGCACGGGCTTTCTCTACTTGCCGCGAGCGAGGGCTACTCTTCGTTGCGGTGCGCAGGCGTCTCATTGCAGTGGCTTCTCTTGTTGCGGAGCACGGGCTCTAGGTGCGCGGGCTTCAGTAGCTGTGGCTCGCAGGCCCTAGAGCACAGGCTCAGTAGTTGTGGCGCGCGGGCTTAGTTGCTTTGCGGCATGTGGGATCTTCCCGGACCGGGGCTCGAACCTGTGTCCCCGGCATTGGCAGGCGGATTCATAACCACTGTGCCACCAGGAAAGCCCCTGGAGAAAGGTTTTTATTGCCTTATCTAATGTGGTGCTGACTCCTTTTAAAAACGTGTTGTTAACTAGATAGACACTGCTGTTTGTGAACTTCGCAGAGTCATCTCAGGGAGGCAGGTGGCCCACGGTTGGGGAGTCTTTGTCACTAAACGTTAAAGAGAAGAGCAGATGACCCAGGAGAGAACTGAACTTGGGGAAGAGGCAGGAAAATAAACAAATCTCTCTGAAACAGCCCCCATGTGCCTGACTCGGTGCCTAGCACCTTCCTTACATTTTTTCATTCCATCTCCATCCCAATCCCCTGAAGTGGATATTTTTATCCTCATCTTACAGATGAAGAAATTGACGCTCAAAGGGGTTAAGTAACATGCAGAGACACAGAGCTAAGAAGAAAAGACTAAGATTCACAGAGATCATAATGGAAATAAAAATGGTGCTACCGCACGAAGAAAAAAATATTTGAGACGTTTGATAGAATGATGCTACTGTTCTTATGTGAGCAAGAGATAAGGCCTTAAAGTCTAGCCATCCACTGAGGTGCTCATTCTGTGTGGCTTTCAGAAAGCAATGCGACTTCCTATATCTATGTTTGCCAGTCTCTACAAGCGAACGTAAGTGCCCTTTGATGAATACGAAACACCTGACTGTCTAGAAGTGGAGGGAGGCACCTGAGCTGGAGGGAGAAAATAGTCCTTTTCATCTCCTAAAAGTCATCTTTTCTCATATGTGCCCCTTTGTGCCCTCCGAACCTAGGTATGACTTCATTGAGATTCGGGATGGGGACAGCGAATCCGCAGACCTCCTGGGAAAGCACTGTGGGAACATCGCCCCACCCACCATTATCTCCTCGGGCTCGGTCCTCTACATCAAGTTCACCTCCGACTACGCCCGGCAGGGGGCAGGCTTCTCCCTCCGCTATGAGATCTTCAAGACAGGTCAGTGCGGTCATGGGTGGAGAGAAGATGGGACTCCGCCCTCTGTGTCTGGCCACGGGGCGCTGTGTGCGGGAACTACATAATAGTTATGTGCTCATAGATGGAGCCCAGTGGGTTGACACAGGTGGTAAGGGTTCTAATTTTATCCAGCCTAAGCAAGCTGATGGAGGGAAGAGAGGTTCAAGGTGAAACTGGAGACAGCCTGAGATGAAAAGCCAGTTTAAGTTACCAGTCAATTTCAGAGGGCGAGCTGCCAGGTTAGTGCTTGGGTGCAGCATGTTGGACAGATAAACGTTGTTTGTGGCAACGAAAGAATAGGAGAACCTGTTACATAGAAAAAGGCTTTCGGAAAGAATTTTATTTTTGTGTGTTTTTTTTTTTTTAAATCACAATAATCTTCATGGTAAAAACAAAACTTGGTTGAGCGTCCTCCTAATTACTTCATGATTTAACACAGCCTTTCTTTGGAATTACATGGGACGGAAGGACATCATCTTTTCAGTGTTGGGAGTCTCTAAAAACCTTACTATGATCCACCACCACCACTACCCCCAACGGAGTCACACAGTTGCTTTTACACCCAAATATGGCTCCTAGGAATTCCCCTTGCTGTTCCACGGCATCACGTCTACCCATTGAACCCACACTTCCTAAATGCGGATGAAGCCAACACCCTGAAAGAGATAGCAGAAGAGAGAGGAGGAGCACATTGCCCTTCTTTTAAGTTGACCACTTGCTTTCCATTAGGTCCCCCTTAGATTACTTTAGATCCTGAGAATATGGGCCAATGCTTAATATCCATAACTGGGTAGAGACAGCTTTGACTCACAAGTCGCTGGTTCAGCATCTCCACGGAAGCACTCCAAGCAGCGAGCCCTTCCCTCCCATGTGTGAGCTCATTATCTTGAGGCTAAGTGAAGTTTATCCTCCAGTTCTCCCCTCGCCCCTGCCCATCCCCCCGCCTCAGGGGCTCCCACCCCGTCTACGACTGTGTTTCCCTCTCCAGCAGCCCAAGTTTTACAACTCATGGACAGAGTCTGCTGAAAGGGGAGGCTGTCAGCCTTGTCATCGAGGGGCCCAAGTCCGGCGCCTGTTGAGTTCAGTGTGAGGGGAACTATTCATATATATTTTCTTTTTCGCCAAACAATTCTTGAAAGGAAGTGGTAGCTGCTGAAAGCACTTTTTATATCCACTCTGTCTAAATATTTGCCAGATTTGTCTGCCTGAGAACAAGATCGTAGAATCCAGTGAAGGGCTGGGGCCAAGGGAACTGCGTGGAGCCAGGAGTGTCCCAAGGGCACGAGTCCCAAGAAGGACTGTCTGCCACGTGTCGTCATGCTCCTGACTACATGAGGTCACAGGGACTGACAGCCTGTGTGTCCGGTGGCTCGGGCTGGTGTGAGGCTCCCAAATCGCCTCATCCACATTCCCCTGAGTCCTGTGTGAGATTCAGATTAGTCGGTGCCCCCGGCACTGATGGACCCCTCATCATGGCATCCTCTGCTGGGGAGCGGTGGGGAGAGAGAAGAGAGGAAGGAAGGAAACGGGGTGTTTACCCTCTTCTGGTTGGGGAGACAGTGTGTAAACCCACAGCACAGAACAGATGCACAGTATATGTTATTGGATGAATATGTGTAAATTGATGTGTAAATTGCAAGGTAAACTGTTGTTATAAATGAGGCAGAGTGAATAACTGTGAAGGTATGATTAACATGCTATGGATGTGAAAATGAGGGAGCTACCTGAGTGGCTTGCCGGCGGGTTATCTGGGAAGTCTATTAGGTAGCTAGGTTCCCAGTGCTAAAACTGCCAGTCAGCTCCACTGTGCTGACCATGAAAGGAAAACAGCTCCAAGCAAGGGCATCCAGGGAGCTGGGCACCAGAAGTCAGAACAAGGTTGAGGAGGACCATGCCAGCTCATCTCTGTTTCATGTTTCCCAACTTAGTATTTCACAAAGGAGGGTGCCACATCCTCCAGAACTCGACACAAAAACGTAAATGTTAGCTCTGTCCATTATGCAAATTTTGAAGAGTCGATATTAAAAGACAAAACACACAGAGGGTATCATAACTAAGCATTGCTCTTCTGAGGACAGGCTGATGTAGGATTTCGAATGAGGCAGCAAGCCTAGAAACAAAGGAGCCAGCCAAGGAAGGTGGCTTGGGCGTGGAGAAGTGGGGCAGTCTACTTTAAGGCCTGGGATTGCCTACGGAAGGAAGAAAAAGATTACTGCAGCAGCGGGAGATAACAGACCGGCCACCAACAGCCATTCTTCTGGGGAATGTAAGAAAGAGGTGAGAGCCCAGTGGCCTCCGCGCTGTTCACACATGCCATCATGCCCGTTGGGAAGAGCAACTCTCAGCCTGAAAGTCAACCCTCATAAAGCACATATATGTGCAGGGGGCGGGGTGTGCCAAGTTCAAAACTGAGAAGTTTAGGAAGATGAGCATTCTGCTAGGTGCCACGTCCCACACCCAGATCTCCACTGTTGGAGCCCTGAGAGAAAATACACAAAGTTATGTCATCCACAGAACATGAAAGAAACGCATGAACATGCTGAAGAAATCCAAACAAACACAGTTGTGTTTGCTAGTCAGATTCATAAAGAGAGAGAAGGGGGAACTGTAAACAGATACACAACTGTACAGAGGACTCTGGAAGCCTTCGACAGCACATCGCCCAGGCAGGGCTCTGCTGCAGAGTTATACTGACAGAAATAAACGCGCAATTCAGTACAGATGGGGGCAAGTGGCTGGAGAGGGAGGTTCATGTCTGCCCTGAATGAAGTGGTTTATGAAAGAGTCTGTGTATGACCAGACGGTCCACATATAAAAGCGTAAACCAAACAACTCGCTGACTTAAGTGATCCCAAATCACCAAATCATAAGCAGAACAGAGAAAGGAATTTTTTTTTTTTTTTTTTTTTTTTTTGTGGTATGCGGGCCTCTCCCGTCGCGGGGCACAGGCTCCGGACGCGCAGGCCCAGCGGCCATGGCCCATGGGCCCAACCACTCCGCGGCACGTGGGATCCTCCCTGACTGGGGCACAAACCCGCGTCCCCTGCATCGGCAGGTGGACTCTCAACCACTGCGCCACCAAGGAAGCCCTGAGAGAGAAAGGAATTTTAAAATAATTTTAAAAGTAACGTTGGAAACTGAAGCACTGGAAAATGTGGGGGGTTTTGTGTGTTTGTTTCCTGTCTTCTGACCAAAGTTCAAGATCAAGTTGTCTTTCGTGGTGCCCAGTGACATTTTGGAAACTGAAATCTCGGGTTATTCACAGATGGAGAAAACCTGGGGTGCCCCCTACTCCCACTTCCTAAATTGAAGAACTGGATTTACCTTTGTGGTCAGCCTCAACTCATCTTTGGATAAATCCACCATGTTTTCAATAGCCTTATGTGTGCAGATTCTTCTTCTGCTTGCAGAGTTATTGTACAATTTACAGTGAAAAACCACGGAGTGGGCATTTTTCATACCAGAGTCCTTTGGTATGAAATCATTCACTGCAGCCAAAATCCCGCAGCTTCTATGGACAATTTTAGCATTGCATGAACTTGAGTATTTATTGACTGAGCTATTTTTTTAACCTTTAATCCTTTTAACACATTGCAGAAAAGCATCTTGGATTAGGTAGATAACTGCAAGACTCAACCCTTGTCCCAGGGATGGTCACCCTTTCCTGAGATCTCTTCTCCACATTTGATATTCAGCTGCCTGCTTTCTGACACTGACCATAGTCCAAACAGCAAGATGGTGCAGTTATAGATGGATGCACGATTGTAATGGACAGGCTTGATTTTTCTGCATGAAAAGGATAAAACTGTTTTTCTACTTCATTCAAAATAAGCCACAGGATACACCCATGTATAGCCATATGTCAGAGATAGATACACACTTTTTTTTTTCTTTTTGCCTTAAGGATGTCAGATTGAAAAAAATCTCTCCAGTCCATTACAGGACCACAGAACCTTGGAAACTGTGGGTACTTTAGAATCTCACATTCTCCAGGCCTCTCTTGGGCTTTCTAAGTGTCCTTTGTGGGAGCGCCTGTCCCCCATGGATGACAGGGACTAAAGAAAGATTCCACTATAAATTCCCCACTCCGGGGTGTGTGTGGCTGGGGGTGGGGGCGGGCGGTGAGTCCCCTTGCCTTGGAAACGAATGACAATAGGGCAAACGCTGGGAGGGAGTGTCAGGATGCCTTTTCTAGAAGCAACTTGTGAATAGAGTTAATTTCCTCTGGCAAAGTGGCCCGGCAGCCATAAACGCTAACCTTTTCAAAATCCCTCTCAGCCACCTGAAGACCTGCCAGCTGGCTTGGCTTTGCTAAACTGCCTCATCCTGGACCGTTGAGGAGGCTTTCAGAAGCTGGGGTCCTGATGGTAAACAAAACTGGGGGCTCCGTGGTAAACAAACTGGGGGAGAGGTCGTCTCATCTCCTGCCTCCAGGCCTGGCTGCCCACTGGGCCACCTGGCCTCAGAATGATGGAACGCAGAGCCTCTGGGATGCAGCATTAGAGAGCCTCCGAAGAAGAATCCTGAAAAGATTAGCTCTCGCCCCAGGTGTCCCGGCTTCCCACCCTGCCAAGGCTCAGTGCTGGCTGGAAGGGCGGAGGTGATGGAAGGGTGAGCAGGGATATTGGAACTTCCTGTCTGATGCTAAAAAAAAAGTTTCCATCCCCTCCCCCACTTATTTGCATGGCACCTTTTCCACCTCAGACATTTGCCACTTTCCAGAAAGCCATCATCAACAAAGAGACTCGCAGAGGGGCTGCGGCAGGAGCCACGGATAAAGACATTGCTGCGGGCTAAGATCAGTGTATTGACATCGCGCAGTTATATTTCAGCGGTATCCCCAGAGGACACTTCTTGCCAGTAAACACCTAGTTTATCTAGTATTTCTGTGTTTTTTCTTCATGCTTAGAGTGCCTATTATTCCCCTCATAAATCCTGCTCCCTTTTTCAATTTTAAAATCAGAACGTAGTGAAATCAATGCTAATTGTGCAGCATTTACATACATCCCGTTAACTTGCAAAACTTCTGGCTCCGTGCAGCTCCCCGGGCCCATGGTCTGGGCTGCAGTGTCCTGGGACCGTCCCAGGCGACCCTGGCAAATGGTGGCTGGGTTACAGCACATGAGGGCCCTTTTAATGTGACTCCACCTTGAGGCATTAGGGGAGACAGTGGCTGTAATCCTTTTACGAGCTCCCTCCCGCTGTGGTCCAAGCCTGCACCGGGATGCGAATGTGTGCAGCATTTAATAAGACGCCTCCGTGAGCCCCAAGAAAGCAGACACATAGAGCTTAGGAGAGAAAAAAGGCCATCCCCACCACAAAAGAACCAGAAGCCTTCCAAATGTCAATGCACTGCCACATTTTTTCCAAACTTGCTGCTGGAGCGGCCTTTAACATCCCCAAACCCTGCTGTGATCCACCAGCTACAAACCTCAATTGTTAATTGTCTGGCCACTACAGAGCCGCTAGTTTTAATATAGTCATGACATGAATGAGACCCGAGCTCCCCTTTGCCCCTCCCCTGAGGCACCTTGGATCTTGGAGGGAGATGGGGGCACCAAGTTGGCTCTGGTACAATAGGGGCCAGTGTTGAGGTCAGCAATAAATAAGGGGTAACATTGTTTTCCCTGCTGGCAATCAGCAAGCCTTCCTTGAGGATTGAAATAACTTACATTTCTGGAGCAAGCAGCTGAGTAATTGAGAAAGAAGACTCTGTTCCTCTTTTCAAGAGAATCCATCTCTCTCTCTCTCCCTCCCTGTATCTCACACACACTTCTTTCTACACCACCCCCCTCCCAAATCTTACTCTTACTTTAATATGTAGAGCAAGCCTGCTTTACTTCCTAATTTCTCTCCTAAAGATGGTCCGACTTAATGGCTTGAAACGTTGATGTGAAAAGTATGTTGCTTCAAGGGCCACTCCAGTGGAAACTAAAACTTCGTGAGTCGGGAAATTTGGGCCCAAACATTTAAATAACCTGTGTGACAGAGGCAACAGAGAAAGGCATCCTCTTCCACTCTCTTAATGCTATGGTTCTCATTTACATACAGGCTCCGAAGATTGTTCAAAGAACTTCACAACCCCCAACGGGACCATCGAGTCCCCCGGGTTTCCCGAGAAGTACCCACACAACTTGGACTGCACCTTCACCATCCTGGCCAAACCCAAGATGGAGATCATCCTGCAGTTCTTGACCTTTGACCTGGAGCACGACCCTTTGCAGGTGGGAGAGGGAGACTGCAAATACGATTGGCTGGACATCTGGGATGGCATCCCCCATGGTGAGTGATGGCGCCATCACCAGGCACTTCTCAGTAGCTTCGCCTTTGCCTGCTAATTGCTTTAGGAGCAATAAAAAAGAGAGAGAGAACAAAGACTTTAAAGTTCCTCAGGGTTTATCTATGACCCATGATGACTTTCTCTTCTTATCCTTCACCAAGGATGACTTCAGAGACATTGTAGAAAGGCAGTTTTCTCTCTTGGAGATATTTCTTTGGAGAAGGATAGGAGGAGGCTGAGTAGATACTTGGATGAGGATGAGAAAACCTATAGGTAATGTTCTTTTCTGCTCCAAGTCATCAGGCTTGCCATAGAGAGTGACTCAGTGACCACCCTCTATGCCCCAATAGGACTCTAGAGCCAGATTGACTAAGTTTGAATCCTGGCTCTGATATTAGCAGCTCTGCAACCTTGGGCAAGTTCCTTAACCTCTCTGTGTCTTATCTGTATAAATAAGCTGCTATTATCATCACTATAATTATTGTAATTTTATTATCATTTATATAGTCATAGATGGGTAAAAGGTGCATCCCCCAAGGCCAAGAGGAACCTGTGCTTCTCAGGTGGAGACCAGCATAAGTCTTGGGTATATTTAGTATCAGCAAGGAAACCAATCTTTCACTTTTGTAGTCGTTCTAAGCATTTTGCACTGTAAGGAAGACTTGATGGCTAAGCAATCTCATTTCCTGAGAAAAGCATAAGATTTAGTCAGGAAACTTGGGTTGGAGTCCCAGCTCTGCTATGTCCTAGCTGTGTGAAGAAAGAAAAGTCACGTGCCCTCTCCAAACCTCAATTTCTTCTTCTGTAGAACAGGCATTATAATGATACCTTTCCAGTCCATCTCCCAGGGCTGTGAAAATAGAATGAGGCCAGGTCAGTGAAAATACTTTTTAATGTGCAGGAAAAATATTAGCCATTGTTCTTTTTTTTTTTTTTGTGGTATGCGGGCCTCCCTCTGTTCAGGCCTCTCCCGTTGCGGAGCACAGGCTCCGGACGCGCAGGCTCAGCGGCCATGGCTCACGGGCCCAGCCGCTCCGCGGCATGTGGGATCCTCCCAGACCGGGGCATGAACCCGGTTCCCCTGCATCGGCAGGCGGACGCGCAACCACTGCGCCACCAGGGAAGCCCCCAAGCCATTGTTCTTAAAATAAATCTCTCGTTGCTCTTTTATGCCAAGGCATCCAAAGTGATGCTCCATTGAATGACTTGCAGTTGTGGGAAGGGAGAATGTTTGGCCAGTGGGGTTTGGCATTTCCATTTCTGTGACCTCTCTTTGTCCTGCATGTCCAGTCGGACCCCTGATTGGCAAGTACTGTGGGACCAAAACGCCTTCTGAACTCCGTTCGGCCACTGGGATCCTCTCTCTGACCTTTCACACGGACATGGCAGTGGCCAAGGATGGCTTCTCTGCACGTTACTACCTGGTTCACCAAGAGCCGCTAGAGAGTGAGTTGGCCGGTTGGGAACCTCTGTCCTGTCCTCCCATCAGGGTTGTGAGGGTGTGTGGGGAAAAGAGGCTGACCTGCAAGAGAGGGAGATGGGAATTGTCCAGAATTTGCAGTGGCATCTGAGCTCAGGGGCTGGGAGCTGTGTCCTCTTGCTAGGCAGAGATTAATGAAAATAGGATAAATGTCAATCTGGCTACTCATTTCTTTTTTTTTTTTTTTTTTTTTTGTGTGTGTGTGTGTGTGTGTACTCATTTCTTTAAAGAAAAAGTATGTATACCAAGAATTAGTTATTCCCGTGGAATGTCACAGGACCATCTCAAGGCTCAGAGTGAAAGGGAGGTTAGTTAGGATATTTATATCGAGTCCCCTCCTGTGCTAACATTTTTTGAGTCTGGGGCCATTTTCTTCCCTCTCCAAGCCTCAGTGACCATTGTCAAAAAACTGAGCAATTTTAAACCTCTCTCTATATACATATGTTTTGACGTTAAACATCTCTGGCCCTGGCTAGAGTTTCTCTCACTAGGCTGGTACACTGCTTGGACTTTCAGTTTGTTCTTCTAATAAACACAGTTTTTTGAGTTTCTACTATGTGCAAACGGAGAAAGTATAACCCTGACCCCAGCGGTCATGGAACCTCCTGTCTTTGAACCCAGACCATCAGTCTCTTGCCCTGAGCTACATCTTTAAATCAGCTCCTCTTGGACATGTGCTTAAGATGTGCTGCCATTTTCACCAAGAAACCCAAATGATAACTTGAAGGACTAAAGGAACACTTTCAGGATGATTGGAGCTGGGCAAATCCTGATATGGCTGTAGACAGCTTACCACATGCATACCCGCAGACACGGCAGCCTGGCCGACTGATGGGTTTTGTTCTGGGTTTTGCTTTTGTTTTTTTCTTCAAAGAGCTCATGAAGATTGAGTGACAAGAAAACAGTATTGTGAGTTGCACCAAGTTCTGCAAATGGCCAGTGCGGTCACAGAGCTACAGAGTAGGTTTGATACCTGAAAAAGATTGCTCTTCCTTATCTGACACGTGCACACACAAATATTGACCAGTGTCCGTGGGATCCATAGGAAGGACAGCCATTAAACTGACAGCGCAAGGCCAGGAGAAGTGACTTCTGGGTCCATTTGCCCAGACAGGTGGTGCAGGGTAATACAGAGTGACACACTTTTGCTTACAGAGAGGTCTCCCAAAGACAGGTATTTATTGCTTTGTAACGTCTGTCTTCTGTGCCAGAACTCATGAGACAGTTGAGTGAAAGAAAGAAAGAAGCAAAAGTGCCTCCTGGGTGTTTATTAATAAAGCAGGCTTCCCACGATGTATCAACCCACCCAAGTCTATCACACGTTTACCTGTATTTCAGTAATAGTGCATGTGGAAACTGTGAGCATCCGTAGCCTGTAGCACTAACAGTTCTTGTGCTTTAGATTGTATTTTTAATTTGTATGATGATTCTTATTTATCCACAGCCTGATTTCTTTTAGGTCAAATTTAGTTCCTTTCAGACCCAGAGGGGTTGTCAATCTCTGTGACTTGGCATAGTTGTTTTTAAAATGTGAGTGAATAATTAGGTCTTTAAGATGAGGGAGTGCCTGCAAGGACTCATCCCTAGAAGGGAGCAGCGTTCTGGGGGTCCCAGGGGTTTAAGGTGGAGAGACCTAACTCTGCCCTTGACCATTTCCATCCCCCAGACTTTCAGTGCAATGTCCCTCTGGGAATGGAGTCTGGCCGGATTGCTAATGAACAGATCAGTGCCTCATCTACCTACTCTGATGGGAGGTGGACACCTCACCAAAGCCGGCTCCATGGAGATGACAACGGCTGGACACCCAACTTGGATTCCAGCAAGGAGTATCTCCAGGTACTGACTCAGATACCAGAGGGTGTGCAGAGTGTGTGTGCACTGGTGGGCAAGGGGGCTGGCTCCTTCGCTAGAGTGGACAAAGAACGCATAGAAAATAAACACAACATACTTGAGAACTTCTTTCATCCATCCATCCATCCATCCATCCAAAGAAATCCATATTCCAGGCACCAATAGACTATACCAGGCACTGTGCTAAGTGCTGGGATAAAATAACAAGTAAGATGGACACTGCCTCTGCCCTTGTGAAGATTACCAGGCCTTGGAGAAGTTGCTTGGCTGGGAAGCTGTTTGCCCTTTCACTACAATTATCCAAGGAACTTCCATAAACAGTTACAGAGCGTCCTCATTCTCAGCATAGGGAGGCATCAGAGACTTAGGGGGCATTTTTCCTAAGGGCAGGCATGAGAAGCATGGCAACTTCTCATGATCTTTGCTGTTCAGAGGGAGCCCTCCCAGGAAGATTTTGCCTGTAGCTATCAGGAGAATACATGGGAAAATGTCACTACCAGGAGTGAAACTTCAGTTGCTCGGATGCCCTGCAGCATCTTTTCAGACTATTGTTTGCTTTCCTTCTTTCAAGACTTGTAGCTCCTGTTGAGTCATCCTCCCTTGCACTACACACTGGTCCAGCTCTCATCCCCAGGGAAGAGCAAGCTGCTAGTTCCATGCTAGAGCAATGACTGCTTTCATGACACACGGCAGACAGCCTCGTGACCCACTGACATGCCTGTCCTAGCTCTGATGCGACACGGCGACCTCTACTCTGAGAAGGACGTCGCAGAGCAGACAACAGGAAAGGGAGAAAGACCACTTAGAAACTTCCAGGGAGTCCACAGAGGTTCTAACGCCCAACCCTAAGGCCATCTGTCACTATCTCTCCTCTGCTTCTCCAGTAATGCTTCTCATCTTGCAGAGCTTCCAGAAAGTTCTCCTTTCTAGCCAGCATTCTGTTGATTGTAGTCCTCATTTTGGGTCCTAATCATATACTTTCTCTTATTGCTCTCCACCTGTTTATCATACACATATACAGCATTGTGTACTCCTTTTGAATGCTTAATGATGCTGAACACATACTAAGTAGCCAATAAATGCTTACTGAATCAAATTTTACCGGTGTGTGCTGGCTAAATTTTGATCACGCAGAGACTGCCACTAAGAAACACTGTGGTCAGCAAAGGAATAACATCCAGCAATTTCCAAATGTGTTTGGTGTTGTGGGAGGGGAAGTGCCTCAAAATGTTGGCCCTCCTCCTCATCGGGCAAAAGGTCAGGACTCGGTGCATAAGCTTAATTGCTTGGGCAGACTCTGCCTGCCCTCTGACCCCTTGGTGACCTGAGCCACTAAATACACAATGGAGTGAGGAACCGAGGGGAGGGGAAACAGCTCCGAGCTGAGACTTTGGCAACTAGGGCATCGAAAGTGAATTGGCTTGAATTGGACTGGATCAGAGCGGAGTGGATTGGATTGGATTTAGCCATTGTTCCTTTAAACCAGCATCCTGGACTTTCACTATCCAAGGCAGGTCGTGGTTTAGTAAGAAGGGGTCATAGTTCTAGATGTTCAGTGATTCCTTTAAGATAAACATAATCCTGTCCAGATCTGCAAAAAAAAAAAAGAGTAGAGAAGAAAAAAAATCAAGTTCCAATTTCAAAGGTGTCCAATGTAGTTCGAATATGTTGAGTTCAACTGTCCAGGGGACACAAACGGATACTGATCACCAATACCTGTGAGCTAATCACAGACACGGGTTGTGAGCTAAGGATTACAATTGTGTCCTTTGAAGAAAAAGCCAGGTGCAGCCTTGTGTCAAGAGAGTCAAGGCCCCCTTCCTTCTCCGCCTGTCTTCCTCAGGTGGACCTACATTTTCTAACCGTGCTCACGGCCATCGCAACGCAGGGAGCGATTTCCAGGGAAACCCAGAATGGCTACTACGTCAAATCCTACAAGCTGGAAGTGAGCACTAATGGTGAAGACTGGATGGTGTACCGGCACGGCAAGAACCACAAGGTAAACCCGTTTCCCCACCGCTGGGGCACGCCGGGGTGGGGCAGGAGGGCTGTCACAAGAAGGGCTGCAGAGCCACCCCACGTGGACAAGGAGGCCTTGTTCCCTGAGGCTCCAATAATTGATGGAGGCACCGGAGATGCTGGCCCTGAAAATATTCTTTCTTATGCTAAAGTGATTGGAAAACACCGTTGTCTCTCTGACAGCCTGGCTGCTGTCACATCTTGCACAGCAGAGAGAGAAAGAGAGCTTGCAGGGTGCTCTCTGACTGCACATGAAGGAGAAAATGTGTTCCCTGTCTGAGTCTCCCCATACAGGATTCATTGAGCATTTATGGCCTGAGTCCCTTCCACATGCTGGGTTAAGAATCACAAAACGTCATGAAACTGCCGTTCGGGAGTTACCGAGGTCTGGGAGTAAAAGGGCACAGATCCTGAGAGGGAATCACAATGTCCCGAATCACAATCCAAAGAAAGAGGACAATAAATAATGAGGAGAAATTCGGGTGTCGGGGATGGGATCTGAACTGGCAGTCGTGTGGCAGCAAGGCGTTGAGTTCGCTCGGCTGGTGCCTTCAGTGTCTGGGCCTCTCGGAGGTGCGTCTGCATGGGTGATGTGGGGCTTTTGTTGTACATGTGGATGAATGTCTGGCACTCCGCTTTCCTAAGACACGTGGCGCTCTGGCGGTGAACAGGCCCACAGCTGGCACCCGCGAGGTACATACTGGGTGTGAGGTAGACTCAGCGTATGGGGGGCTTATTGGAAATGGCCGGTGGTCTCACGTGGGCAGGGCGAGAACTCCGTTCGTTGTGGATTGGCTCTCGGGTCTCAAAGGAGAGTGCTCATCCTTCCCAGTGGAATCGGGAACTGAGGGAAAGGGTCTCTCCTCTTACTGCCACAGTCCCAGCAGCCCCCTGGTCGGTCAGGTGTGAATTATCAAAAGGCGACACAGGTGGTCCAACCTGGAGAAGCCAAAGGTCTTTTCCAAACAGGGCCCCCTTGGCTCCTGTCACTGCCCCAAGGCAGCTTGCTCTTGCTAGTGCAACTGGAAACCTTGGACCCAGAAAATCCTAAACTATAACGTTGGCACTGTTTCACTCGGGAAATGTGTTTTTAAAGGAGTGGATTTTTAAAAATTAAGATCGCCATAGTAACATGGCACCATTCATCTGAAATCATGGCTTCTAGATATTACCAGGTGTTTCTCTCTCTCTCTCTGTCTGTCTCTCTCTGTCTCCCTCTGTTTCTGTCTCTCTCTCTCTCTCTCTCTCTCTCTCTCTCTCTCACACACACACACACACACACACACACACACACCCCATTTCACAGATAAAGTGAGAGACTTAGCAATTGAAAGACTTCCCCTCTTGACGAGTTGAGCCAGGTCTGGTTTCTCATTGCCTGCCTTTGTTTCAGGAAGAGTTACCAAATGTCACTTGGACATGGCAAGCCAGAGTCTGGCATGGGTTGCTGGGCACCCTGGACTGAGTCCTCATCCCAGCCTGCTCTTTTTCATACCCTTTCTCTCCAGCCTCCCTTTTCAGTAAGAAACTGGTAGAACCCAGAAGGTCAGCCAGGCAGGCGAGGGCCAGCAGCTGGGTTGGGGTGGGTACAGGGGAGGGGGAAGAGCTTCCCCCAGCCGTCACCCTGTCTAGGCTCAATGACTAAGCAGCACTGGCCAGAGGGATACTGTAGCATAAGCCAATTTTAAAAGCGTGCAGATGGTCCGGGATGCTATTTAAAACACCATTTGTAGGAAATCTGCTTTTGGAAATACCTTAGCACTGCACATTTCGAGAGAATGCTGTCCTCCCTGGCTTTATCCCTGGTATTCGTTCTGCAGGGAAGCTATTCCTGAGGATGGAATTTAGCTTTCTGGGCTCCTTTAGAACCATTCTTCTCAACTTCATATCAGATACATCCTCTTCTCTTCTTTCTCTCTCTCCTTTGCCTCCTCTTCTCACCTGTGGCTAAATTTCTTTCCCTAGGAGCCAAGGGGTAATTTCATTGTTGTTTTGTTCTGGTTGTTGTTTGGCTTTTTATAGCGAGTCAGTCCTGCCCACGTAAAGGACGCCGGGGCAGAGGAAAAGCCCTTTCTGTCCCCATTAGAAATTCATTCTCTTGATCCCTAGAAGGAGGCAGGAGAACGGAAAGCCTGACAATTAAGCATCGCCCCCTCCCCATGCTCCCTGGTCCCCACTCGGGTGTGGCAGGCGAGCTAGGAGACCTGCCAGGTTCTCGCCTCCGGGGGTGATCTCTGCTGCTCCTTCATTAGCAGATCTACTCCCGGCCGACTGTATTTCACGTGCAGATTCCGCACCGTTCACGGTGCATCAGCGCGGCTCTCTGGCTGTTCGGGTTGCAATAGTTGAGTGAACCGTGCCAAATAGATTTGTCAAGTCTGCTGCAGTTTGATTCGATACCATGAACGGGAGGCGGGGTGAGGAGGGGACTTGGGGGCAGTGCGGGGAGAGGCTTCGTCTACGCCCGGGCGCTACCACTGAGCTTCTCTTTGTAGCTGCGGGATGGTGGGTGCTGTGCTCATGGTGCTATAAGTGGTGGGCTTGAAAGCAGAATTCAGCCAGCAGGACCTGTGAGCAAAGCCCAGCAGAGGTGGAGGCAACAGGCTGCTCTGCTCCACGGGGCAGGGGGAGGGTTTGCGGACGCGAACCAGGGCACAGGGTGTGAGGAGGGGATGGTGATCTTTGGGGCAGAAATGTGGGAACTGGATTTCAATCCCCTGGTCACTGTCGACACCAGTGCAGTATACCAAAGACCAGGGAATTGGGGAAGTCCGAGAAAAACAAGATTAATGAGCACTCAGGGTAGTGGAGGATGGCTGTGCTATTCCCTTGCAAAACAGTATTTACAGTTTGGACCCAGACTGGGCTGAGGCAAGGCCTGAGCCTATGGGGGGGGGAAGACTTCCTTGTGGCCAGGAAGCAAGGACGACCGAGGAACCCTTCTGCAGTCTCCCACAGCCTGTGAGCAGCCTTTTCTTAGTCTCTTTCCATCCAACAGGTAACAATGAGGCTGCCGATGAGAAAGGCATTACACTGTGACCGGGAGTGTTGCAAATGTCCTCCTGGCAAAACACAGCCCAGTTACGCAGGCCACATGTACAGCACGTCCCCAAATCCTCATCCCACTCCGCGTGCCATGAAAAACGGAACCTATGATTTTCCTTTGGGGGGGGACCCTCCTTACGCGTATTTATGGAGTAACCACAAGGCAGAGAGATCCTCTGCCTGTTAGAGCCCATATCCAGTCCACGTGCCCCCTTAGATTATACGAACTGCTTCACATATATTTCTTCAGAAACCACAAGCATAAAACTACTGCTTTGGTTTCACCAGCTGTATTAATAACACCCCAAACACAGACATAGTGTTGTAAATACAATAGTAGAAGGTTCGTGTGTGTGTCTATAATTATAGGCACAATTATAAACACACGAAGCAGGGGAGGGGCGTGGAGAAAGATGGGAGGAGCTGGAAGGCACGAGGCCTCGGCCAAGACCCTGCTCACCTCTGAGATTCTGCTTCCGTGAGTCTGCACTGGAGGCAGTGAGACTGAGGCTGGTGTCAGGGCAGGAGGATAGAGGCCGTACCCTTATATGTCCAAGCAAAAGCCCTTGATTTCAGTTCTCCTTTATTCGGTAAACGTGGGCATCTTTCTTGCTGACACTGCTCTGGTTACCTTGCTCTTAGTCACAGTGTTGCTAGGCTGTTCTGACGTATTTGGAAGAAATCCCGGCTAAAAGAAAGAGGCTGTCGGATGCTACCTGTGTCCTGATGGCCAGATTGAGGACGGGAGGGTGAGGGCGGTGATCAGGTAAGGTTTGGGTCCAAGAGTTTTCAGAATTACCCTGTAATGAGTAACAGAAATGCACTAAGCTCATCATATTAATGTAATGATGACTTCCAAGGGGCTTGGAGAACACTCAGGCACCGGCGCATTTGCTTCAGAATTTAACAGTGTTTCAGACTGTGGAATTGAAGCTCTCAAGGCAAAGTAATTTGCCCCAGGGATGTGGGGAAACGTGGAGTCCCTTGGAAGGCACCGGTCACCAGGCTTTGACTTCAGGCCAGTGTTTCCATAATCTGATCCAGGTCTGGCTCACCATCTTGCATCCAGAGGGAAATTGACTTCCTCGATGTGCCGTCCACGGGTCGAGAGGTGTGCATATTCATGGAGATCTGAAGTCAAGTCGTGCTTGGAGGGTGTGGCTCCAAGCGCGGGGCTCAGCATTTTGGATTTGGGGCCCCATCATAGAATCCTGAGATGTAGCATTGAATGAAGTTGCTTTGCGTTTGATTTGGCCACATCCCTTCAGGACAAATAAACCCCCGCTTCAAAAATCCTCTGTACTACATTTATTTTCCAAATTAAAATGAATTGTTGTGAAAGCCATTTGAGAATTTAAAACCCTCTGTGAAATGATCAGAGACTTAAGAGGAGAGAGAGTGGTGTCATAAAACCACACCCCCCAAATCAGTCGGCTAATGGTTAGAACCATGTGGCGTCTTTTTGCAGATCTTCTTGGATGATGCACTACGTGACCTTGGAAATTTCTTTTCACAGCTCTGTGCCTCAGTGTTTCCTCCTGCCCTAATGGAATGGTGCTGTAGCTACTGTTGTCAGAGCACTTTGGGATCCATGGATGGAAGGCTCTCTGCAGATAAAACTAATGTATTAGACCCGCAGAGCTCTTCTTGAACAGAAGGAAGTTATCAATTTAAAAAGTAACAAGGGATATCCTATGGGATATTTACTGCCTCCTTTAAAAATCATAGGTCTGGAAGGGACCTGATGAGTCATCCAGACTTCTCCCTGCATCTGATGGGGCCTGTGCTTGAACTGCCTCAGATTAACGGTACCCCTCATTCTTCAGTTAGGAGTGCAATTATTCCTCCAATGAAAATTTTTAGGTTTTCAAAGAATACCTTTATTTTAAGCCTCCTGGTGGATGACTGGCTTTTCCTTTTCCTTTTTATCGTAATAATTTTGTTTACTGTATATACGATTAAGACAGTGACTCAAACCATCAGCTAGCAATGGGCATCAGACTTTAGAAGTCATGGATATGATTGCATCGTCTAGGGTTACATATGTTTAGAAGAGGGCTGATGACCTTTTCAAATTCAAGTCCCCCCAGTTTATCTGTCCCCCTCAATCATAACCAAGGATAATCCAGGGCCCTCGGTAATTAAGTTTGTCCCTTATCCATTTGCCATGGTTTGAGCTCAGACCTTTAGCCTCTCCACTTAAGAAGCTCCAGGGGAATTTTCATTATACGCAAGCTTGGAACCTTTTCTCCGTCAGGCTCCCATGGCTGGCTTCACCCAACTCCCATGGGTGCTGAATTGTCTCCGGGAGCTGAGGCCAGCCTCCCTGGTGCTTACAGCCTTGATGCTAAATTCCTCGTGCTTCCCAGGCCCCCCTGTGCGTCGGGGCCAGTGGGGCAGAGTAGATAGCAGGGGATGTGGAACGGCGCCGTGATTTTGCTTGGGCTGCGAAAACACACGCTTTGCCCTAACCTCAGCGTCCCTAGATGAGCAGTGGGGTGAACACCTCTCCAGGTGGATTGTCAGGTTCTTTGCCATCACCGGTCCCCTGCTCTGTGCTTTCCTGAGATTTCACCCGGAAAAGGAGTGCAGGCGGCAAGTAGACTCAGCGACCTCATTGCCTGTGTACCTTTCCTGCTCTCTTTTCCCCACCTGGAAGTTAAAGGTGCCTCCTTAAATAATGTGGCCGTGTCTTTGTAGGAGGTTTTCAGTGTGGAGGCCCTTCCCACCCAGGTAGAATGTCTGTTTCTGCCCCACCTTCACAGGAGGACTTCCGGCCCCTCGTTGCTCGGATGCTCCACTCTCTCCCACACCATCTCTCCTCCAGCCCCAAATCCCTGAGCTGCCCTCCTCTCCTCTCCTCCCTCATGCTCTCCTGTGTCAAATCCTGAAACCCTGATCCTGTTAGTATGCTGTGTTCCAGGGCTCAGTGTCTCGTGGGGGTAACCTAATCCCGCAGTAAATCTAACGGGCCCCGCCAGGCACACACAGATGGGGATGTGCACATCCCAGCACCTCAGCCCCCAGCCCCAGAAAGAAAGCGGTCTCCCCTGCCCTGCAGCCCACGACCAGCTCCTGCCTCCTCTATCTCCTCCCTCACATCAGCAAAACTGCTTGATGACAAAAGCAGCCCTGAAGTAAAGGAGGAGGAGACAGGAGGGCATCGTGGTCATAAACGAGCATTTGGTGGTTAGGGAATTTCTCTCCCTTAAATTCTCTCTCTCTCTCTCTCATATATATATATATATATATATATATATATATATATATATTTATATTTATATATTTATATATATATTTATACATGAGAGAGACATCCTTTCTGTATCTGGCTAAGTTCCCACATTCACTAGAAGAAAAGCAGCTTTAAAAAAATTTTATAGTCTTTAAGGAAGAGTTTTAAGAGAGAAATGTCAGGACCATGATTTACAAACAGGAAAAAAAAGGTCCATTACCTTAGCATCATTTCCCGGGTGCAGCATTCACCCTCACCCACACCCTTGCCTGTTAGGTGCAACAAATTAATTAAACAGGATGGCATTCATTGATTAACAATTTATTTCTACGTGTAGCCCCGATGGCTGGCTTTAGAGAAAATGCAAGGGGAGGAGGTGGGAGTGGGAGGGCTGGGACCAGGTTCTGCAGTGAGGATGAGTCGGTACCATTGTTTCTGAGACAGATTTTTTAAATGCGCTCCTGGTTTCCCCCGTCTCTGCCCTCGACTCCTGTCATCTCTCTTCTCTGCCTGCTTTGTTCTCCTCCTTCAGTGTCTGTGCCCAGGAGATTGAAAAGGAGAACTCTGGATGCAACGCAACATGTATTAGTGGAGAGAAATATTTACTCTTAAAAAAAGGAAGAAGAAGAAGATCTCCTGCACAATTTCTACCTCAGGGCTCCAACACTGTTGTCTTTGAAAAATTTCCTCCTTTCTGTGCAATCCCTGGAGCTGGCCACGTTCAGATATTTACAGCAAACTAGAAATAAACTATAAGTCACAGCATAGGGAAGGAAGAGACGGGCATGTGCAGATGCAATACTGAAGCCCTATCAGGAGGGAGGCTATGCTCAGAATGAGGGCCTGCCTCGTGGCGGGAGGTTAAACAGCCAGGAACACTGTGAGGCTGCCCCGTGTCCTTCCACCAAGGAGCTCAAAGACTTTGACGGACATGGAGCATCTACAATGGCCTGGGCACCCGGATGTTGATGGCAGAGATGAACGGTGTATGGGAGAGGGATGTAGGGCTGGCAGAGAATCCCCCCACATAGAGGGCTCCGAGGTGGGCCGTGAAACGCTCACTGTTCTCAGCAGTGCCTGAGTCACTGCATACTCTTCAAAGAGGACTTTGGGAGGGGTCAGCAGGGAGAGGTGGTGTGACTAGAAATGGGGTGAAAGACAGAGAAAAGATGACCTCAGTGATGCTTTCTGGCTAGATGTTTCTTATTAGAGTTTATATATTATTTTCTTTCATTTGTTTTTTACGTAGTATTATAGTCCATGCCTTACGAGCTCACAGGAGTGGTCAAAACATGTTGCTTTTCTTTTCCTGGGGGGAGAAGATTGCCGGGGGTTGGGGGGGTGAAGTTGTAGATGATAACCAAGTTGGGATATTGGAAAGCAGCCAATTTAACTGGCAGATACCCCCCTCCCCCCTGAGGTGCAAATCAGAAAATCCATGAAGTGCTGCTGGTTTCTGATTCTGTCTTACTGAAAATAAACCAAAGGTCTCAGGAATCAATTGGAAAGTGTTGGATTATGTTCAGAATTCAGCAAGGCACCAAATGGATTATCCAAACCACTTCGTGTCCTGAATTGTTTTTTAAACTTGGTTTATAGACGTGCACTTGAAGAAATCTTTATGTTCAACATAGCTTCATATATATATGTGTGTGTGTGTGTGTGTGTGTGTGTGTGTGTATGTATATGTTAGTAATTACAACATTATCAACGCTATCCCCACCTCTTTTTTTTTTAATTTTTTTTTATTTTTGGCTGCGTTGGGTCTTCTTTGCTGTGCGCGGGCTCCCTCTATTTGCGGCGAGCGGGCGCCACTCTTCGTTGCGGTGCGCGGGCCTCTCGCCGCAGTGGCTTCCCTTGTTGCGGAGCATGGGCTGTAGGCACGCGGGCCTCAGCAGCTGCGGCTCGCGGGCTCAGTAGTTGTGGCCCGTGGGCTCTAGAGCTCAGGCTCAGTAGTTGTGGCTCACGGGCCCAGCCGCTCCGCGGCATGTGGGATCTTCCCGGACCAGGGCTCGAACCCGTGTCCCCTGCACTGGCAGGCGGATTCCCAACCACTGCGCCACCAGGGAAGCCCTACCCCCACCTCTTAAGAAGGTTAGGGTCACTTTGAACACACCTCTGGTTTTCCTTTGGGCAGGAAAGCAACCATATTAACATTTCTCTTTTAAAGTTAACAGAACTGTATACCATCTGTAACATCCAGCTTTTAAAGCAGATGTTAAAATGTGATCACCACGTTTGATATACGTCTCTCTGGGTGTGCCATATGCTGACAAGCCACTGAGTTTTCTCAGCAATATGGACTCCTCACTGCAAAGTTATGGCCTGAAAATTCCCCGCCTGGAGGTGGGACTTGAGAGTCAGTGGCTTTCAGAACTTGAACTTCCCCAGTTGAACAAAGACCTATTTTATTGCTTGTGACGTGGCTTCCAGTCCAATATCTGTCCTGGGTATCGTGCAGGCACCGGAGCCAGCAGGGAGGGCTGGTGGAGTTTAGTGTCTACCTGCAAGCATGTTATCGACTTTATTTTCCTGAAGGAGAAGTCAAGGTATCTAAGGTTTATTGATTGGCCTATAGTGATTCAGTGAGTCAGAAAGGAACAGGGAGTAAAACCAATTCCCCGGCGTCATCTCCCAAGCACACAACCCCTTACCTTGCAGTGCCAAGACTGGAAGCCAAGGGTCCCTCTCAGAGAATTTGATCAGAAAACATATGAAGGGTGATTCTGAAACCACAGAAGCATCGAAAAAGTCATAAAGATCTATAACGTATGATAGCATTTACCAGCTATAAATAGGGCAGTGCAGGGAGAAAAAATAGAGACCTTGGAAATCCATTGGGTCAGGAGAAATAGAAACTGCTTAATATTTCATTAAAAATGGATCTTCTTAAATTGCACTTTGATATCTTTGGGCGAAAGACGATATGTAAGAACTAAGGTGTTGTTATTTATTACTCTTCATTATTAATCATTTGAACTGTTATTGAACTAGAACATCAACAAGATATATTCTCCCTCTGAGTGGGGCAGTCACCACATGTTCTGGGCACTGTTTGAAGTATATGAAAATCCACTAAACTTGTCCACAAAAGCACTTAGGCTACAAGGGACAATGGTAACTAAAATGCCATGCTAGGTGGGCTTCCCTGGTGGCGCAGTGGTTGAGAATCCGCCTGCCGATGCAGGGAACACGGGTTCGTGCCCCGGTCCTGGAAGATCCCACATGCCGCAGAGCGGCTGGGCCCGTGAGCCATGGCCGCTGAGCCTGCGCGTCCGGAGCCTGTGCTCCGCAACGGGAGAGGCCACAACAGTGAGAGGCCCGCGTACCGCAAAAAAAAAAAATAAAAAATAAAAAAAAATAAATAAAATGCCATGCTAGAAAGTGGACACTTCCGGGGCAGTTCTCAATGAGAAACTCTTGTGAAGAAAGCCTTAGAATCTGGGGGCCAGAGCGGACCTTACAAATCAGCTTATACAATCCTCTCATTTAATGGAGGAGGAAATTGGAGCCTGGGGGAGGTAGAGATATTTGCCCACACCTAGGAGCTAATTAACAGCAGAGTCTGGCTCCTGGTTCAGTGGTGTTTGGACTTTTTTTTTTCCCACTACACCCACGTCAGAGTGAGAGGTATACAAAAAGTTTTATTAAAATAAGATGGTATTCCTTCAGCCAAGGGTCCAGAGAGCGGAAGGCAGATGTGAGCACAAGGTCAAGAGCAAACAAGACACCGAGAAGGACCTAGGCTTGGAAACAGGAAGGATAATTTGAGGTCACATTGAAAGAGGCTTCATTTGGTTCCAGGGGTGGGAGAAGGGTAAGCAAAACTGAATAGCAGAATGAAGGTCAATTTGAGCACCAGGTAGGTGTCCTCAGGGACATAAACCATGTGCCTGCCTCCCTTAATGGCTGATGCCATCGTAGACAGAGATCCAGGGGCTCACCCAAGCCTGTGGCCACACGCATCCATGGGAAGACCAGCCCCTCCCCAGGCATATACCCACACGTGTGTGCCCCCCGTGCCCACAGGCAGCCAGCCTTCCCAAGGGAGCCCACAGACAAAGTCATTTCCTTACTGAGGAAGGAAAGGAAAGGTTTCTTGGTGTTGTCTGCCAAGGCTGAGAAATGAAGGGGTCAGATAAGATAAAATTGGATATTAAAAACACGAGACGTGCTGTGTTTCTAAACGGTACCAGTGTGGTGTGTACGCTGTGGATTAGCAGCTGTGTTAAAGTTCAGATCCACTCAACACTCCAATTATATATTCACGCGGAAAATCAAGCCCCCGCCCCTGCCCCCAGCTTACGAACTCCTTAGCATCTCCTGTTGGAGGTCACACACAGCCACCGTCACCATCCTCAGGGAGTAGGCCAGTGGGGACCCCCCACTGCTCACAGCACCCGTCCGAAATAAGCAGAGGGCTGCATTTGCTTCTTCCCTGCCAAAGCAAAACAAAACAAAACAGAGAGCCTCTGCCTCACGCCGAATTCTCGGAGAACTGATTAATCTCTTTCCCTTGGATTCAGTTCCTCCTTCCCTCTCCTCAGAGCTTCAGAGGAAGCCAAGGAACGGGCATGGCGAGGCTTAGATCGTGCTGGGCCCTGGGCCCTCCTTCCAGTGGTCCCTCCCCAGATTAGATCACAGAGGTTCAGGCGCCTCTCTCTCCCCTTAGGCCTTCTCCCAGGTGTCTGGAACTAACCCGCTTTCCTTCTGCTTTCGTGGCCCTTCTTCTTCCTTCGCTTTGCCGTCTCGCCCCTCTTTGTCCTCAGTCACCATGCAGGAAGCAGCCAAACCGAAGCTGGGAGGGATGGGTGGGCAAGCAGTCCTGCCTCGGTGCTCCCTGAGGTCAGCAGGGCAGCAGAGGAGGAAACTGGTGGACCGGGACCAGGGCAGAGGCTCCCCAGGGGAGGAGAAGGGGCGGCAAGGCTGGTGCGGGAGCTCCCCCGGATCACTGGGCTCAACACCAGGAACAAGGGGTTTCAACTGAATGCCGTGGTCCAGGGAAAACTTGTTTCCTGCTCTCCTTTCCTCTGTTTCTCTTAAACAACAGGCCACTTCCCCTCATTTGGCAAAAGATATGATGGCTCTTAGCCTACACCCCCACCATCAGTGGGGTGCTCTTAACAGCTCTAACTTTTGACCTTAGTAAGTGGGAAATATAGAAGGTTCAAGGTTGCCCAGTGGCAGATTTCCTGGTTACAGTTCCTGAGGAAGCAAGGACCACGTTGTTAATTAGCTCCAAGCTTCTGTGCTCCTCTTTGCTGTTACTGGATCATTCTACGTTGGGATTACAAACACCCTGGGGGCAGGCACATCACTGAACAGCAACTCTGCTTCCATTCCACCCATGCTCGGGGACCTTAAGGGCTCCATGACTCCTAGCCACCAACATAAACACTGCAGAGGTAGAAGAGATGAGGGTCAAGGGAGAAAACCACAAGCCTGAAATCTAAAAACATGGCAAGGGCTTGAGGTCTGGACAGACATCTCTGAGCCTCAGTTTTTTCATCAATAACGTGGAAATAATAATACTTACTTCCCGGGATGTTGTGGGCCTAATTATGTTTACACAGTGTCTGGCTCAATGAGATTCCAGTATACCAGTTTCCCCATTCCCCTTGTCCCAGGCCTGTCAGTGCCCAAACAGCTCGCATGTTATAGGTGCCAGGAGCTGAAGGAGCTTGTCCCGCTACCCAGGAGAAATTGCTAGGTGTTGCAGAGTTGCCCGTGAGTGGACTTACAGTCACTTGATTGTTAGAGCTATGACAGGTATGATCTAGAAGTGATGGTTAGTCGGTCTTTCCCTTCACTCTTATCCAGGGAAACCAAGAGAAACTTACATATGCTTGTTCCAGCTACTCTTTTTCCTTTTTTAATGGAGAACACAAAAAAGCACAAGGTCCATATGGCAGTTATTGATTTGGACCATCTGGTAAGCTAGGACTTGCTCCTGCCATGTTGGATTAGAAGCTGCTCTGGAAAGCCTTTCCTCCCATAAGAGATGCATTGGTCAGATGGAGACAGGGATGGATTTCATTACAGGGCAGGGACTACAGTGAGAGAAAGCCAGAGCAGGACTCCAACAGTCTGTCTGCAATCCTGACCCTACAACAAAGACCGGAAAGAACCGAGAAAGTATTGATTGACACAGGGGCACCAGGGGTAGACAGTGCTTCCACCCTCTCACCCATCCATGGAGCAGGGAGACCTCTTAAGGAACTAACAGAAGCAATTGCAAAGCACTTTCTGATTATAAAATACCCTGGAAACCTTTCTCTAGGCCTGAAACCTGAGGAAAAGGGAAAGTCAAGTTCAAGCTAGGGAGAGAGATCCACAACCCTAAAAGATGACATTGTCCCTCCATTTTTAAAGGATATTCTACTTTCTTTTTCCTCTCTCTCTCTCTGTCTCTCTCTCTCTCTGTCTCTCTGTCTCTGTCTCTCTCTCTTGACTTCTGAAAGTGTTTTCCTTTCATGGTACTTTCCTCTGCTGGCCCTCAGGCCCAGAGGCAAAACTTTCCTTCCCTCCACAAGTTTTCGTGGAGACCATGTTTTCCACTTAGAGCAGTGGGAGAAATTAAATTTTTTTCATGGTGTTTCTAACACAGCACCAAACAACAAACCCACGGATTATTTCTAAGCTTAAGGGAAGTAAAATTGAACAGACCTTTCCCTCTCCGTCAAAGACTGCGTGGCTCACCTACGCACTGGGATTGCTATAACATGGATTCGTGTGTGGTATTACAGGTCTTCCAAGCCAACAACGATGCCACAGAGGTGGTTCTGAACAAGCTGCACTCACCGCTGCTGACACGCTTCATCAGGGTCCGTCCACAGACCTGGCACTCGGGCATCGCCCTCCGCCTGGAGCTCTTCGGCTGCCGGGCCACAGGTGAAGTGGGGCTCCTGTGAGGTCGGGGAGCTCTGCGCCCCCTTCCAGCCCTCTGCAGACGGCCTGATGGCACCACGTGACCTCAACAGAAGGCTGGCTTTTACCTGTAACTCCCTGTATGGGTATTGAATGCACACCGACTCTAGACCCTGCCTTGCCAGCTACCATTTCTTCACGCACGCTCCACTCACTCATTCGCCGCACAAATACTTATGGAAGGCCCGCTGTGTGCCAGGCCACACGTTGGGAGCTGGAAGTGAATGAGAGAAGGGAACCAGCAGATGGGGTCTCTGACATGCTGGAACTTTCAGGCGGGTGGGCAAGATAGATAATAAACAAATGTAAGTACAGGGGTAATTATACACTAAGAGGCGTGTGTGCAGGAAAAGGACCGGATGCTCTGAGAGTGAGTGAGGGGACCTCACTGAGTGTTGATTGAAAGTTTGGGGACAGCCTTTCTGAGGATGTGACACTTAAACTCGGGGATGAGTAAAGGGTAGTCTGATGGTGACTGAGGGGAAAGAGCATTTTGGGTATAGAGGGAACAGCATGGTCCAGGATGCTGGCAGGATGCAAGGCAGCAAAGAGCTGTGGTAACACGTGTGAAATTAAGATCTGGTCCCAGGCAGGGTTCCATCTAGTTTGGGAAATAATCCCCCAGGCAACAACTCAATGCTCAGCTGAGCTCCCCTGCACTCACTGCCCCTAGGAGGGTCAGTGGGGACTGTGTCACCAAGGATGTGAGAGTCCTTGGCTAACAACATGAGACACTCAGCCATGCCAGGCACCACGCTGAGATCTTTTATATTGTAACTAACAGAATCCATGTAACAGCCCCCAAGAGATAAGTACTGCTATTAGCCCTCCTTCAGGCCTGGGGAAACTGAGGCACAGAGCACTTCAGTTATTCTCCCAAAGTCACGCAACTAGTAAGTGACAAAGCAAATGTGAATCCAGGCGGTCTGGTGCCCAGCCGGGCTCTTAACCACAGTGCTATCCCACCTTGAAATGCAAAGCAATCAGTGCTGACTTCCAAGTGTTTGATAGTCAGGTTCTTTGACAGTTCCCTACTGATTGGGGGTGGTTCCAGTTAGTAGGGTACCAGCATGACCTCTTGTATCTTCCTCCCTCTCCGCAGACGCCCCCTGCTCCGACATGCTGGGGATGCTCTCGGGCCTCATTGCCGACTCCCAGATCTCTGCTTCCTCCACCCGCGAGTACCTCTGGAGCCCCAGTGCTGCCCGCCTGGTCAGCAGCCGCTCAGGCTGGTTCCCTCGGATTCCTCAGGCCCAGCCGGGCGAGGAGTGGCTCCAGGTAGACCTGGGAGCGCCCAAGACCGTGAAAGGCGTCATCATCCAGGGGGCCCGCGGAGGAGATAGCATCACTGCCGTGGAAGCCAGGGCGTTTGTGCGCAAGTTCAAAGTCTCCTACAGCCTAAATGGCAAAGACTGGGAGCACATCCAGGACCCCAGGACCCAGCAGCCGAAGGTAGGATGTTCCCGGAGGACTCCCTAACCTTGCCCCAAACAGGGAGGTTGATTTGGGGGATGTTGATTTCCCATCTAGCCGGTCATCACCAACCCCTGCCAGTCAAACAAATATTAACTGAGAGATTACTTTGTGCCAGGCCCTCTGCTAAATGCCTTATTTTAGCCTTTACGACATCTCTAGAAGGTAGGTCCTTTCGTCCCTCCCATTTTAGAGATAACAAAACTGAGGCTTGATGTCATGCCAGGGTCATACAGTACCTGTGGTAGAGCCATGATTCAGACACAAGTCTCACTCCAGAGCCCAAACGCCTAACCACTACTCAACACTGCCTTTCTAATGTCTTGGACACTCTTTCTACCCTCTTTCAGATAAAGTGTCCTTGGAACTGGCCAGACAGCCAAAGGGGATGTGGTTTTTGGAGGCTCAACTATAGAAACTAGTGAATTACTTCCAAAAACAACTGTGTTTTTCTGAGTGTTGCTGCGCTCCTTTGTATTTTCCTGGGCATGACTGCTTAGATCTTTCTTGCCTCTCACACGGAGGCTGGGAAGAGGCAAGAGAAACTAACTCCAGGCCAGAAGCGCAGGCCAGTGTAACACCCCCTCCTGCCGTTGGAGGAGTGAAGGTCAGCCCTCAACGAGGGGCACCGAGGAGCCCCAGGAAAGGGAGAGGACATCACAGCCCTGTCCCTCTCCAGGTTAATCTCCCAATCAGCCAGGCGTTCCGATCCTCATTGCTAAGTTATCCCTCATTTTCCTCAGAAGAGCAGGGCCCCTAATAAGGAAGGGGTATCACATGTCTCTGTTTAGCAAATGTTTTCCATTCTTAATGCAGAGGCAAGGTCTGGGTTGGAGGTTTTGCAGTGCTGATGTAAACTCCCAGCTCATAATTCCAGCGGCTTGGAAAGGCTCAGTGCTTGGTAACTGGAACCTTCAGTGGATGGAACAGAAGTCGGACCACTGGCTCCCCCAGGGACAGCTGACCCTGGCTCTTCTTGACTACTCTGGGGGCCTGGGAAAGGAGATGATCTTAGCCAGGGTCAGAGCCTGCCCTCCCCATGACAGTGCCCCCCTTTTGAAATTGCGGGCATCCTGCAAAATGAGTTGGCTCTGCCTCATTCCTAGATGCTAATCAGCTACAGCCCCTGGCACACCTGCACACCAACAGTCCCCTAAGTCACTGGTTCACGGGTACGCTCTGGGTTGGGTCCCCCCACCTGGCTTCAGCCAGGGCAGCCCCACTGTCATCAGTTTTAGGTAGTGTGGCTTTAGGTGAGGTTTCTTTTGACAGAATTTCTTCCACTAAACCAAGGTTGGGGGAACACGGTCTTAGATTATCAGGGTGTGACCAGACCAGTGGAAATTGTCATTAGCCTGGAAAAGGGATGGTCACTTTCCCTTCAGCCTCTCAGTGACCTGGCATTTTCTAAACCTAGACTTTCAAGCTGGGACTTTCTAAATCTAGACTTTTAGGCATCTGGGAAAGAACTTCTTTTTCTAGTAAACCGAGAACTTCAGAACAGGCAAGACAGCCTAAATGCCCTTCACTCCTCTCTAGCCAAATCCAGCTTAAGACTCACTCGGAGCCGAATTCCAAGTCCTCAGTTTCACTCCCAGGATAGAGAACAGAACCCGGCAATGGCCACTCTCATCTGCTCCCCATTTGCCGTGATTCTGGGACCTCCCAGATGAATAAAAACCCTGGTCTGACAATGGGACTCCCACGGACCGAAATGGGCAGTGACCATGAATTAACTCTGAAGCTGCCTTCTGGTTGGATGTGAGGGGTGAGGTGGGAAGCGGGTAGGAAGGAGCAGAAAGGAGGAGTGAGGAGGGCTCCCACCTAAGAAGGGCTGAGCAGCCTGTCTCCCCTGCAGCTGTTTGAAGGGAACATGCACTACGACACCCCTGACATCCGGAGGTTTGACCCGGTCCTGGCGCAGTACGTGCGGGTGTACCCTGAGAGGTGGTCCCCTGCGGGTGTTGGGATGCGACTGGAGGTGCTGGGCTGTGACTGGACAGGTAAGGCCCTCTTTCCGCTGCGGGTCTCACTCACATGGTCTCATGACCCTGGCTTCCTGGGATGGCCTGGGAGGAGGTCAGACCACGACGGGGACGGGGCAGAGGGGCAGCCATCCCTGGGGTGAAGCCCCATCAGTTCAAAACGCTGCTGTCCCCTGCCTGCCCTGGGCGCCACCTTGTTCTACCTCAGACCACGGGCACTGCAGCCTCTGGACTCAGGACAGCTTCTCAAGGGATGTGCTTTGTCATTTTTAAAGGATCATTTCAGTCCTCCAACCCCAGTCTCTCAAAAACAAATCATAACCACACACTGCCCACCCAAATTCAATTAGACCCTGACTCTTCAGGCCAGAGGGCTGTGGCTGTTGATTTAGGGAAGAAAAAAAAAATGCTCATGATAATAAAGTAATCGGTTTATGTCTGAATCTGGCCTCCAGATGTCTGTGGCTAAGAGACTTCATTTTCATTTCGAAGCCACATCTGTAAAAGGCATTTATTTGCTCAGGAGGGACCCTGTTGCAGGGGAGCTGCCGAGAGCCCGACTTCTTCCCCGTGTGCCGCCGGAGGCTTGCTGGGCTCCACCCTGCGTCGCAGGCCCTGGGAGCACCTCCGAGTCTCCTGAACGAAGATGAGGCCCGATGATCATGGCCACCCTCCTGGTTTCCCGGGAAGCACCTCATCCATCCTTCCCGGTCGGGTCCGCCTCCCCTCCAGGCCCCGCCCTCCTCCCCGGGCAGGGCTGGCACAGATCCCAGCTCGACCCGCAGCCAGAGCTCGCTCGCTGCCTGCCAAACGGAGCTCGGGGGGCGCGCCGAGCCCGTGACAGCAGGAGCCGCAGGCAGGACCCCGGCCCCAGGTATCTCCATTTTCCTGTCTGTGCCGTACCTGTCAGCAGCTCACCCGGCAGGGGATCGTGAAGGATTAGTAAGAGCATGTCGGAGAAGTGCTTCTGGCTCCCGGGGAGAAAAGTGCTGCCTGTGTGCCGTTATGATGGCGCCTAGGAAGCGTCCCGTTGAGGCACGAAGGCTGGGGATCGGGCCCAAATTAGCCTTTCTCACCTTTCAATGGAAGGCAGCCCCAGTGAACGTATTTTAGTGGGAAGACACTTTACTCCCCATCACGGAGTGAGGCCAGGTTCCCTGCAGCCTGCTGCGTGTTCCTCACCTGTCCTCTTGCAGGCGCTGAAAACTGCCCTCCAACAGTGACACAAGCTGGCTTCTTCTGGCCAGAATCGGAAGCTTAGAGATGCAGGGGACCCGAGGGCTTCTAGGCCAGTGGCTTTCAAACGTTTCTGACCACCATCCACAGTTTAAGATAAATTTATATCACGAGCCACTCGACTTACAAGCATGCGTGCACACACACACACACACACACGCACACACAAAAGCACACATACACGTGTGTGCTTATGGGATATAGTATATCATTAAGCACCCGGACTCTGGGCACAGATCGCCAAGTTCAAGCCCTGCCTCTGCCAATCTCGGTTATCCTAGCTGAAGAACGGGGGTGACCATAGTGTATCTTCATGAGGTTGTCATGAGGATTCACTAAAATAATGGATATAAAATACTTAGCCTGCTGCTTGGCACCTAATAAACTTGTTATAATAAGTAAGTGTGACTGAAACAAAAGTCCCAAAGTGGTGCTTACCCCCGCCACGTGAGTACACTCTGAAATATTATAGCCCCTATTGTAAAACGCTAGTCCTGACTCATGAAATTGATCTACAACCTGTGAACAAGGGTGACATACAGTTTGCAAAAAAATCACCGATCTAGGCCAACGCCTCCATCACAGAGAGGGAAGCTGAGTCCCAGAGAGAGGAGCCACTTGCCAGAGGCCGATCAGCTACCTGAGGGCTGACTCATACTTCCTTCCTGTCCCCTGGTCCTCCGTCCGTGCCACGCCTCTTCCCAGGCTGGCCCTGCTTTATGACCGGCTGGACGATTGCTAACGGCCTTTTCCTCCTATTGCTCCCCCCCCCCCCCCCGCCAAGCTGGCCCAAATTACACCGGCAATGGCCAGCAACAGGTTTCTCATTTCAAAGTCCTCCTGGCCGTTCCTTGGAAGATCAGAGTAGGGGCTCGATACCCTCCGCCCAGCCTCCTTCCCTTTGAAGTCTCTGACATCTGGTTTCAATTGCCGGGGAGCGTAGTTTGATGGACAGTTACCTCTAAGTGTCCAGTACAAACACAGTGGACACGGAGGCCAGCTACCGTTTCCTCACTTTCATTCACACGCCCTGCCCTCTCATCGCCTCGCCCGCCCCCTGTGCCCCTGGATTTAACATTATCTCTCTGCCACCCAGCTCACCTACTCTGCCACCTAACATTTCCAGGAACCGCTCTCCCAGGCCACGTGGCTTTCTGCTTGTCAAATTTCCATTCATTTCTGTGACTCATCCTTGTTCCCGTCTTTATTCCTACCCCAAAAGGATAACAGGGAAAATAATGGGCTGGGTTGAGTTACTGCAGCTAAATAATTTGACAGGGCTGCTTCACCTGTTCATTTGTTTGTATTTCAAATGATTACTTCTTGCCTTGCTGACCATAGTTTGCTCTACAATGGAGTTTGAGATTCTGTGACACAGTAACAAATATGAACTTACAAGTTAGGACGCTTCGAGGTTATTTGCCCAGCCAGGTTTGGTCACCTGCTACTTGTATTTTGAATAAGTTGCCAACATTGACAAGTCTGGAGATTTTCCATGGAGATTTTGTTTGTTTGTTTGTTTCATGCGAGGAAAAAAAAAAAAATCTTTTTGCAAGATCTGGCCACACTGGGCCACCTCCCCTCGGTTCCTCAACCTGCTGGAACCAGTCACGTGGTGGCCTCCTTTAAACCAGGGGTGCAGGACCCCTCTGGCATCTCCTGTCCCAGCCTTTACTCTCCCAGCCCCCAGCAGGCCATCCTCCCTTACAGTAGCAGTTAGACTCCTAGAAGCATTTGAATTTGCCACACCCTGACCTAAAGGCACAGCCCCAAATTATTTCCACTGAATGGAGTCTGAGTCACTTTGAGCCCATATTCTTTTCCATCTGGTTTTGTGCAAACACGAACAGCGATGTCTGGGGTCGCACCTCCCAAGCTGTCTGGCTTGGCTATGACTTCAGCCGTTGTGCTTCTGATTATCTTGTAATAGGTGGGCCCCCAGGTCGGGTTAGCTTTGGTTCCGTCTGACTCAGAGAAGGCAGAGAAGAGAAGGCCCGTTCCACGCGCAAGCAGGGCTGAGCCCGAGACGCGACAGCAGTCACCCAAGGGGCTGTGCACAGACAGGTGTTTTCCACAGGACGGAAGCTCACTCCATTAACCCTGATTTTTTTCAAACCATTTTTGATGAGTGTCCTTCATTGCTTATGTGTGTGTGTCACCCACATCTGTGTCTGAAACGGAACACCCAGAGCATGGTTGAGCCCTGCCTGTGGTCAGTGTCCCCCACATTCATTACTGCCTGGCGTGCATGGCCTTTTGTGCTGGCCTCAGGGCCTCTGCTGTGGAGTAGAGTGTGGGTTTGTGTTCGTGCATCCATTACGGCTATTTCTACAGCTTGGGACCATTCTCCTTAACACAGGCCATGGTCCTGACTTCATCACAGCACACAGAAGTGACTTCATGGGTGTGTGTGTGTGTGTGTGTGTGTGTGTGTGTGTGTGTGTGTGTGTGTGTGTCCATCTTGGATTTCCTTTTTTCTTCCTTCTTGAAAGGCCCACCCTTGGAGAGGAGACTTAGTATTTGGCATCTTCCTGCTGGGTTTTGACACAGGCTGCTGCATGTGGTATTCACTCCCCTTCCTTTACCTCTCTGCAGACTCAAAGCCAACGGTTGAGACACTGGGACCCACCGTGAAGAGCGAAGAGACCACCACCCCATACCCCATTGACGAGGAGGCCACAGAGTGCGGGGAGAACTGCAGCTTTGAGGATGGTGAGGATGGGGCCAGAGCCGTATTTCATCCAGGATGGTATGGGTGCCGACCAGTTGCAGTGGAGGCTGGCCCATGGCTGGGGCCGGGACCTGCGGGTCCCCTAGGTCAGAGGTCAGGGAAGTGTGGTACTTAGGGGCTTGGGGCAGTGGCTATTTCCAACCAATCTAGAAGCATTCAGATGTTGGAACAACCAGTACAGCCCTACGGGTGCGAACCCACTGGGCATCAGCTGAGATAAGGGGCCATCCAAGGAGGATGCCTCCTTCAAGGAGCCTCCTTTCCTAGCCCTCACTTCGTATCTTTAGAATCCACAGCTGTGATCGCCCCTCCTGCTAAGCTTGTCTCTGGGGCACAGTCAAGGGAAAATCTGGCTGTCATCTGGGTGACTTGGTCAGTGGAGCACGATAGGTTAACTCAGCAGTTAACCATGATTTAATTGCGTTGCCCTGTGTCTTTTACCACCACTGGATGAGAAAGCCTGACAATTAGGATTAAAAGATAGGGCACCTCATCCTCCACGAGGCGAGCGCAGGTCAGTGACAAAGACGGAAGTACGAAAAGGCGCCTCACCCATTCCTCAAAACTCAGGGCCTCCTATTTGCGATCAGTCTCTTCACATGGGAAATCTATAGCATTTTCATTTTATCTTCTAAGCATATCCAAGTTAGAGAAAAACAATAATTGGCAGAGCCCAAAAGGACATCACATTTTCAATCTTCCTGCTAAGGTCACAGAATATGAGGACATTCCTAACAAACCGCAAAGTTTGGAACACCTGGCATTTGGGGCCAGAATGTAATGCTTGACAGCCTCAACTTACAGTATATTACTGATCATTATTAAACGTTCATTAAACCCAATGAGGGAAGATTGGTGAAGAGGCTTGGGAAGTGATGGAGACATAAAGACATAGCACCGAGTCAGTAGGTAGATGGTGAAATCTGTGGATCCCGCACCCTTAGCCACTTGACAGTATGAGAAACTGCAAGGATGCAGTGGACGGCTCCCCAAGATGGCTACAAAGAAGAATGGGAGGGGAGCCAAAAATAAATGCTGAAGTTGTGTGACTGCAAAATGATAATTTAATGCATATGCTCTCAGGAATGTGCTTTTGTACATTGCGTGGGCCGGGGGACACTCTTGGTCAGGGATAGTTGAATACAGAATTCTGACATTTTAATGAACTTGTTTTTGTTTTATGAAGAGGAGAAAGAGACTTGGAGAATCTTCCAAGACATGTTTGAAAGAGTTTGAGAGCCAAAAGTGGAGCGCTCTCATTTACTCTGTGGTGTTGGATTAGCAGGGTGGATTTGCTTGGTGCAGGGCAAAATGAGGGGGTTTTGTCTAAATGGCAATCCAAAGGAAAATGTGAGGACTTTCAAAAGTTTAATATAATTTTCCCATTTATAGTGGTTTGTTTCATTTGGGGTTTCTTTGGTGGTTCCTCCCCTCTCGCTTTTTGTTTTTTTTTTGGTTTTTTTTTTTTTTTGCAAAAGGTCTCTTTGTGGAATTGGGTTCCTGAGATACAGTATGCGTATAAACATTAGAGAGGAATTATGGTATATTGAATTACTCCATATTTTTGAACGGAAAAATAGGAACTTAGAAGTTGTCGGGAAAAGGGGATGGGGAGGGCTAAGGGCTGACTTTTCCAAGCCACAGGTTGATGCTTCAGTAATAGATTCCATGTGTTTCTTCTCAACTCAAGCTGACTTTGGCCAAGGGTGGGCAAATATTAAATATTCTTTCTTGGGAAGGGGAGACACGAACAGGACCCGGTGGCAACCTGCCGCCAAGGCCAGCAGTGCCCTTCCCCTCAGAGGTGAGCCATCCTCGCCCCCGGGGTGGGAGCAATGTGTTTCCACCAGTCGGCTGTTCCCTTTAGACTTCCTAACCTGCCTTCCCCACGGAAATTCCTCTCTGGGAACCCTGAGAAGGGAAGTGAAAAGGCCAAAGACCCCACTTCCTCCCTGCTACCAGCGTTAGCCAACACTTTTCCGCTGTCTCCGCAGCTCCTGAGGACAAGAGTCCAAATCTGGGTTCCTGTTTCCTCTCTTTCCCCACCTCCACCCCACCCCCGATTTAATCACATGTTCGGCACCAGCTCAGACCGGATTTTTAGAGCTGAGTGGAACCTCCAAAGAAACCCTTTGGGTTCGGTCTATTCGCTTAGAGGTGAACAGCCGAGCAGACGGCGGCAAGCCATTGTGTGGTCTCTTAGATTTCCATTCTCTGCTGTCCCTGGAATCCTGGCCTTCAGGCACTCCGAGCCACGTAAAATTATTTTCCCTCCTGGTCAGTGCTGAGCTGGGCGGCAGGCTGGTCTGGTCCCCTCGATTTGCCCTAACATGCCAAATCGCCCGGCTGGCAGTGCCTCCCCCGGGGATGCTGAACTGACCCGGTCTTCTGAAACAAGAGGCCTGGCACAGGGAGGTGAAGGGGAGCAAACAAGCCTCCCTTGTTTCCAAGGTCACTTTCTCCTCCCTGGCCAGCACCTCCCGCATTTTGAATTTCAGCCTCTCCGGATGCCAACGGGCTGTCCATCACTGCTGACAGCCAGGTTGGCAGGATCCTGCCTTCCACTGAGGCACTGGGGAGACATTCTTCTCTGGCATTTAGGGAACAGCAATTTCCACATTTGTCTGCTGTCCAGGCTGGACAGAAGAGGCCGATTAGAGCCTAAAGCCATTTGGTGGCCTCATTTATAATTGCTTACTATGGGAACCGCTGGCAGCCTTGGCTTTCATGCTGGGAAGGATGAGACCAAAGGCTGACCCGAAAGCCAACAATCGCCAAGATGAGTTAAATGAATAAGCGAAGGGAACCATTTCTTTCTCTGCTCTCCCCTTAGGCCCTGCCAGCCGTTTAAATAGCACCACTGTGGCTGTTCTCCGAACCCATTTCATTTGCCTTGTTTCGGGGTTTTTGTTTTCCCTTTTAGACAAAGATTTGCAGCTCCCTTCAGGATTCAACTGCAACTTTGATTTCCCCGAGGAGCCCTGTGGTTGGATGTACGACCATGCCAAGTGGCTCAAAAGCACCTGGACCAGCAGCTCCGGCCCCAGCGACCGGACGTTTCCAGGTAAGCCAGACTCGAATTAAGCGATGAGAGAGTTAAGGCCAGCCTGCGCCGTGTTTTTCAGCTCCACGTTCCCTGACAAGCTTCATAACTTCACCGAACAGTCCTCTGCTCTTTGCCCGCAAACCACCAGCCTTTACTGACAGTGTCACCCGACGGAATAGCTGGTTGGCGGTTCCTGGCCCTCTCTTGTGATTACAGAGCAGCCTGGAAGTTGGGAGGGAGGGAGAGAGGCCAAGATCAAAGAAGAGGAAAGAAAGAGCAATTAGGAGGTCCTAGGAGAGGGGATGAGTCAATGTCCCTTTGTTCCTGTAGCCAGCTCTCGATGCCACCATCACAGAGCACCCTGTGACTCCAAGCTGTATATTGTTCCTAAAATGGCCCATTGGGAAACTCCTGGCCCCAAGTCTGACTGATACTTTTTGGAGGGCATCATCACTTCTGTCGAAAGCCAAGTCGAGGGAGCTTCCCTGGTGGTGCAGTGGTTGGGAGTCCGCCTGCTGATGCAGGGGGCGCCGGTTCGTGCCCCGGTCCGGGAGGATCCCGCGTGTCGCGGGGCGGCTGGGCCCGTGGGCGTGGCCGCTGGGCCTGTGCGTCCGGGGCCTGTGCTCCGCAGCGGGAGGGGCCGCAGCGGTGAGAGGCCCGCGTACAAAAAAAAAAAAAAAAAGAAAAAAAAAAACCAAGTCGAGGGCCTGAAATGCTGCCACACCCATGGGTGTCTAGCAGAGCTGCCTGGCACTTGGCCTCTTGAAGAGTGTGCTGCTGCCAGTCCTTGGAATATTGTGAAGCCGCCCTCTGGTTTCAGAGAGCCAGATTTCAGAGCCTCTCCTGGCACTGTTGGTAGAGAGGGGTTGCCTTTAGCCCTTCTAAGCAGGAGTTGTCCACTCTTTCCATTGTGGCATGCTTTTACAGTGATGTTCTGGTAAATGTTTAACGACCAGCTCTCCAGGTTTAAAAAAAAAAAATCTGCTTTGTAATTTAATGTTTGCCACTGTCCGTGGTGTAAATCCTCCCACTGTGGTTGAATGCAAGCTACCAACATAACATCATCGGAGGTGGAGTTGAGAAGTACAGCAACACAGCCTTAGATAGTTTTTTTCCCTCACACAGATAACATAGATATTAAATAACTTCTGGATCATGCATACCAGTAAAATGTATTAAAATACTTAGGAAGTATTGCATTTTGAGAATTTATTTCCTTTCTTTTTTAATATACTTTATTTCATTGCAACTTTATATAATTCAGTTGTTAACAATGCTTGCATTTCACAGTAGGCTTGCAAAATTCCAGAAAACTCCACAATCGTCTCTCACAAGCCAGTACGTAGCATACGTTGCTCTAGCACATCGCGCGTTAGCTTTCAGTGTTCCTGGATCTTGGGCCCCCGTAAGCGTTTGAGAGGGAAGGGCTTAATTCTGGAAATTAGTAGATCATATGTTGCCTGCCTAGAGAATGAAAGGGGGGAGGGACCTCCCCTTCAGAGTCCCCCAGAGCCGCTCTGCTGCGCCTCACCCCAAGGACTGGCCGTGTCCCCTGTCCCCAGGGACAGCAGTGGGACGGACGCTCTCCGCGGGCCACCTCCTGCGCTTGCTTTCCCGGAGGGTCACAGCGTCTGCTCCAGAGAAAAACATTTTCATATTTCAAGTGTTTATCTCTTCAGGATTTGAGTGCTCAGAGAGATTAATATCTGAAGATCACCACAGCCTCAGGCAACAGGAGAGAACACTTACCCTCGTCCCAGCGTTAATCACCCTCCCCCCTCTCGCTCACTGCAATAATGTTTAATTAATATAATGAGCCTCCTGCACGTTGGAAAAAAAATACTTATTTTTATAACCCAGCCTGGATTTTTCATTTCATTTCCTCTCCTTTGAGACTTGGCCCAATTAATTGGTTGTTTTCCCAACCTCCACTTTTTATCCAAACGTAAAGATTTGCCGTGGGGGTGGGGTGGTGTACGTGTGCCGTTTACGCGCGTGCACTTGTGCGCTGTGTGTGTACGTGTGCCGTTTACGCGCGTGCACTTGTGCGCAGTGTGTGTACGTGTGCTGTTTACGCGCGTGCACTTGTGCGCTGTGTGTGTACGTGTGATGTTTACGCGCGTGCATTTGTGCGCTGTATGTATGTCTTTCTCAAGGTATTTGTGGGTTTTGTGTGTATGTGCATATGTTGTTTTTATGTGTAGATTTTGTGTGTTTGTAAATATGTATATGCATGTGTTTAGTTTGTGTTCATGTGTGAATCTGTCCGAGGAGCCCTGTGGTTGGATGTACGACCATGCCAAGTGGCTCAAAAGCACCTGGACCGGCAGCTCCGGCCCCAGCGACCGGACGTTTCCAGGTAAGCCAGACTCGAATTAAGCGATGAGAGAGTTAAGGCCAGCCTGCGCCGTGTTTTTCAGCTCCACGTTCCCTGACAAGCTTCATAACTTCACCGAACAGTCCTCTGCTCTTTGCCCGCAAACCACCAGCCTTTACTGACAGTGTCACCCGACGGAATAGCTGGTTGGCGGTTCCTGGCCCTCTCTTGTGATTACAGAGCAGCCTGGAAGTTGGGAGGGAGGGAGAGAGGCCAAGATCAAAGAAGAGGAAAGAAAGAGCAATTAGGAGGTCCTAGGAGAGGGGATGAGTCAATGTCCCTTTGTTCCTGTAGCCAGCTCTCGATGCCACCATCACAGAGCACCCTGTGACTCCAAGCTGTATATTGTTCCTAAAATGGCCCATTGGGAAACTCCTGGCCCCAAGTCTGACTGATACTTTTTGGAGGGCATCATCACTTCTGTCGAAAGCCAAGTCGAGGGAGCTTCCCTGGTGGTGCAGTGGTTGGGAGTCCGCCTGCTGATGCAGGGGGCGCCGGTTCGTGCCCCGGTCCGGGAGGATCCCGCGTGTCGCGGGGCGGCTGGGCCCGTGGGCGTGGCCGCTGGGCCTGTGCGTCCGGGGCCTGTGCTCCGCAGCGGGAGGGGCCGCAGCGGTGAGAGGCCCGCGTACAAAAAAAAAAAAAAAAAAGAAAAAAAAAAACCAAGTCGAGGGCCTGAAATGCTGCCACACCCATGGGTGTCTAGCAGAGCTGCCTGGCACTTGGCCTCTTGAAGAGTGTGCTGCTGCCAGTCCTTGGAATATTGTGAAGCCGCCCTCTGGTTTCAGAGAGCCAGATTTCAGAGCCTCTCCTGGCACTGTTGGTAGAGAGGGGTTGCCTTTAGCCCTTCTAAGCAGGAGTTGTCCACTCTTTCCATTGTGGCATGCTTTTACAGTGATGTTCTGGTAAATGTTTAACGACCAGCTCTCCAGGTTTAAAAAAAAAAAATCTGCTTTGTAATTTAATGTTTGCCACTGTCCGTGGTGTAAATCCTCCCACTGTGGTTGAATGCAAGCTACCAACATAACATCATCGGAGGTGGAGTTGAGAAGTACAGCAACACAGCCTTAGATAGTTTTTTTCCCTCACACAGATAACATAGATATTAAATAACTTCTGGATCATGCATACCAGTAAAATGTATTAAAATACTTAGGAAGTATTGCATTTTGAGAATTTATTTCCTTTCTTTTTTAATATACTTTATTTCATTGCAACTTTATATAATTCAGTTGTTAACAATGCTTGCATTTCACAGTAGGCTTGCAAAATTCCAGAAGACTCCACAATCGTCTCTCACAAGCCAGTACGTAGCATACGTTGCTCTAGCACATCGCGCGTTAGCTTTCAGTGTTCCTGGATCTTGGGCCCCCGTAAGCGTTTGAGAGGGAAGGGCTTAATTCTGGAAATTAGTAGATCATATGTTGCCTGCCTAGAGAATGAAAGGGGGGAGGGACCTCCCCTTCAGAGTCCCCCAGAGCCGCTCTGCTGCGCCTCACCCCAAGGACTGGCCGTGTCCCCTGTCCCCAGGGACAGCAGTGGGACGGACGCTCTCCGCGGGCCACCTCCTGCGCTTGCTTTCCCGGAGGGTCACAGCGTCTGCTCCAGAGAAAAACATTTTCATATTTCAAGTGTTTATCTCTTCAGGATTTGAGTGCTCAGAGAGATTAATATCTGAAGATCACCACAGCCTCAGGCAACAGGAGAGAACACTTACCCTCGTCCCAGCGTTAATCACCCTCCCCCCTCTCGCTCACTGCAATAATGTTTAATTAATATAATGAGCCTCCTGCACGTTGGAAAAAAAATACTTATTTTTATAACCCAGCCTGGATTTTTCATTTCATTTCCTCTCCTTTGAGACTTGGCCCAATTAATTGGTTGTTTTCCCAACCTCCACTTTTTATCCAAACGTAAAGATTTGCCGTGGGGGTGGGGTGGTGTACGTGTGACGTTTACGCGCGTGCACTTGTGCGCTGTGTGTGTACGTGTGCCGTTTACGCGCGTGCACTTGTGCGCAGTGTGTGTACGTGTGCTGTTTACGCGCGTGCACTTGTGTGCTGTGTACGTGTGCCGTTTACGCGCGTGCACTTGTGCGCAGTGTGTGTACGTGTGACATTTACGCGCGTGCACTTGTGCGCTGTGTGTGTACGTGTGATGTTTACGCGCGTGCATTTGTGCGCTGTATGTATGTCTTTCTCAAGGTATTTGTGGGTTTTGTGTGTATGTGCATATGTTGTTTTTATGTGTAGATTTTGTGTGTTTGTAAATATGTATATGCATGTGTTTGTGTTCATGTGTGAATCTGTGTCTGTATGTTTATGTTTGAGAGTGTCTGTGGTTTATATATGCATGTGTATGTGTGTGTCTGTATGTTTATGTTTTGAGCGTGTTTGTGGTTTATATGCGTGTGTGTGTGTGTGTGTGAGGTGTGTGTATAAGGGGGCAGCTTGGCAAAGGCGCGTTGAATAAAGGGATGTAGGTGATACAGCAAGGGGAGATTTACTGGCCCTTATTCAGCATCCATCCTCAGGTTCTTTCTAATAATTCCACTTCCTCCCTTGTACTCTTCTGAGCAGATTTTCTCTGAGAATGCCTGAGGTCAGCCCTGTCCAGATTCCAAGGCCACCAGTTAGCAAGTGACACTTTGGGGAGAGCTTAAGCTACTCTCCATTTGATGCGGTCCCCCTCTGCCCCCTCTTCACCCAGCCCTCACCCTCACCTGATGCCCCATGGGTTGACCCCGGCTACTGGCTGGGAATCCTCATCCTGCCCTCGTTCCACTTGATGCATTACACCCTGCGGTTTGGGAAGGCTGTTCAGAGCAATCTTGCAGAGTGGGCAGAAGTCCAACCTTTGGCTGGCTGGATGGGGACAGAAAGAAAATTAGGGCCATAAGGAACTGCTAGATCTAATGTTGTTTCTCCCTTAAGAAATCGAGAAAGAAAATAATTATTTTCCTGTTCCAGAGGAATCCCTGAAGTTTGGAAAAGTGGCCCATGGATGCTGCCTCTAGAAAACAAAATCATAATATTGTCTTCAGAGCCCTTCTGTCCATCCTCTGATGATTTAAAAATCATTTGCTGTATTTCCCATTGTCCTTCCCCTTACAAAACATGATACTGGGCTCTAAGCAGGAGAGGATAGAGAGCCCTTTCTGTTCAGGGTGGTCCTTTCTTCTTCAAGAAAAAATTGGGGCCCCGAGGAGAGCAGTTGGGAGAAAGGAAACAGCTGTGCTTGGTTAGGGGCAGGGCAAATGCTAACGGGTTCAGAGTCCCGGGACCTTCCAAGTCAAGCCTGAAAGTGCTGTGTCACCCACACTTCGCCCCTCCACAAAGAGGAGACCGCTCCACTCTTTAAGAAAAGTGTGCCATATGTTTTATCTCCTTGTTAGATAGGTAAACAGAAGTAATTACACTTAAGAAAGGAGGTGTCCCCATCAAGTGCAGAGGGAGAAGGGAGGAAAGAAAAAAGGCAACAGCCATGTTGAAATATCATACACAGACTACTTGATTGGAAGTGTCTGTGGAAACTACTTACATTCCTTAGATGTTTTCTGATTTAGTTCTTTTCTCATGTTTTGTTTTGTTTTTTTTCTTTTCCTTTTAAGTAAGCAATGAGTTCTGTTCTTTTGGCTAGTGGTAATAGTTGCTTAAGGCTGACAAGACACCCACTGGTTTTATTCCACTGTTTTTGTTTTTCAAGATAGTCTTTCAAGACATTCAGAATTTCTTTTTTTAGCTCTTTGCTTGTGGCTTAGAAGCCTGGAGTGTGTTCATACCAGCCCCTGGGGACCCTGTTCCGAATTCAGTGACCCCTGGTGGTTGCAGAGGAGCTAGTACCTTGTTCTCTGAGAAAGCACTTTGCCTTTGCTCTGTAACTACAATGACACAGAAAATGTCTCCCCTAGTGGAAGCCACTGTATCTCACACGGGTATTCTTAAGTGCATTGATCAGAAACAGAATTTTGAGGAAGATCAGATCCAGCTCTTTGAGGAACAAGGCAAAAACTCCTTGAGATGCTATGGTGAACCCGTGTGTCTAGCCCTGCCCCGTGTAATACGGTAGCCGCTAGCCACACGTGACTATTTTAATTTTAATTAGAATTAAATACAGATACAACTTCAGTTCCTCCATCACATCAGCCACATTTCAAGAGCTCAGTACCCACTCTGTGTGGGACGGTGCAGACAGAGAACACGTCCATCCTCACAGGATGCTGTCCTGGTCAGCACAGCTGGAGCACCTTCTGGCATGAAGAGCAACTTCCAGGGTGCTTGCTGACGCTGTTGCCCCTTAGTTTGGTGTAAACCAAGAGAAAATAATTAGAGAGATGTGCCTTCTCCATGATCCCTTGGTGGGAGTGTTCATTGCCCGGCATTTTTTGTCAGTCATTGTACCTCAGTGAGTAACATAGTAACGTAAGCAAGTAACATACTGTTAGACAGTATAGGAACTATTTCATTCAATCAAAAAGAGTAAATAGTAATAGCAATAATAGTAATAATTGTTTTATTATTGTTGTTGTTGTTATTATCTTCAGGAATGAGACAAGACTAGAGATAGAGGGTACTGTTCCAGGTCAGCTTCAGAATCCTCAAGTGTGTGGTCACCCTAAATGTGTGTTCTTTTATATATTTGTTGACCTAACGAAGTATGACTACAATATTACTTCATTTCAGTAACTTCAAATCATGGAAGTGACATAAAGAAAACAGGCAAAGGCTATTTGGAATAGTATGCCTTTATAAAAGGACAGAGCTTTGGCTACCTAGCATTTATATGCTTATTGGATTGAGAGACCAGAACCTTTACTCTGGGTTCAAAAACAAGTGAGAGTAAGTCAAGAATACAATGTTCCGAAATATTCAAATTTTACAAATGGCGGCTCTTCCATCAGATGTAAGTGGTAGTCCTGTTGACTTCTTGTAGGGCAGTTTTGATGCAGATTGCGTCACTGAATAAACACCATGAGAGTGGAGGACCAGAACTGTGGTTCACTATGGGACATACACACAAGAGGATTAAGTGTGAGTGGGTATGGTCAGTAGACAGTCACAAAGAAATCAGTGAAAATGACTGATGAGTCACCTTGCTTGCAATGGGCTTGATTTTGGGCGGTGAGTTAGCAGGGACCCTGTGAATTAAAAAGCAACTCTCTAAACTCAAAAGACCTTCCTCATAGGTGAGACCGATGGCAGCAAACGATCCAGACACGGGATTGGCATCAGCTTGAACTGCCTTCAGAAAGAGGTTGCTGTGGCGTGTCTGGGGCACAGCCACTACAAATATGGAGATGGAAACTTCTCAGGCTTAGAGCAGGCTAGATAATTAAAGACCAGGAACAGCTGGGCTTAAAGAAAGCCATATTTAAGGAATAACTTGAACTGGAAAAAAAAGCATAGAGGCCCTTCTTTAAGGAGCGTAGGAAGGAAGACATCTCTGACTTTGCAGAAAAGACAGCAGTAGAGAGGAGAAGCTCTTCCTTTTATTCTGAAAGTCATGATTGGTTGAGGGTGTAAGATTGATAATGAAGGGGCAGAGTGATAAGAAGACTGAGTCGATTGCAAACCTTCGTGAAAGCTGACATACCAAGAAAGCAGCTCAAGATGGACCCCTGCAAAGCCCAGGCCTGAAACCTCAAATGTCCAGTAGATGGTCAATTGTAAACCTTGAGAACATCCTGCCGAGTTCATCCCAAGTCAGTGTTTCCCTTAGCCAGTTGTTAATTTGAGGACCTCAGCAGAGATAGTCTGACCTTGGGAGGCCAGCTGAGGGGCTGACTCGTGTCTTAAGCATGACCTCTACAAAGAGACTCCATCTCCTGCAGCACTAAATATTCTTTCAGATGGTTGTTCTAGTAGGAGGGCAAGATGCTAGCCAGGAGATGCGTGTGTTGGACAGATGGTGTGTTTGGCTTTGCGGTAGCCTGGAGGATCAGACTGGTGATTTATTTCAGGGTTTGGTAAGGTGTCGGCACCACTGATTCCATTGCTGTTGGGCCAGAAGTAGTGGTCACGTGATCAGCTGAAGCCAGATGTGGTCATAAATCGCCAGGTGAGATGTCGGGAGACCCTTTCTAGAGACAGCAGCAGGTTAAGACTCCGAATGACCTCGTCCTCTGCACTTCCTCTCTGCCCTCTTGAACTCCTGTTGTTCAATTCCCATGCGATTGTTTTCCCTGCGTAATGGGCGACAACAGATGTTTTGAGTCAGGAACCTAGCAAAACGCCTCCCAAACATGTCAGGTCTGCGGGGAGAGGGATTGTATCTCTGGAACATTTTTTCTTCATTCTCTTTCTGCTGCTAAATGTATCTCCTCTGCATTGTTTCCGGTTGGAAGCTAGCCATTGTCGACATCACTGCCATCAGCTACAAAAACAAGAAGACAGCCTCCGGCAGGTAGAGCTGATTCTTAGCTGGCCAGTTGTCATGTTTGGGGACCTCTTAACAATCCAAAGGGCTTTTTCCCTAAAGTCTAAGTAAGTCAATAAAGTAGCCCAGCCATGCCAGGCCAACCCTTTGCTCTATCAAGTCACCAACAGCCACTGTCTTTTAAAACTTCCTCTGTGTTTGGCAGTGGTAGGCCATAAATTAGAATGTTCTAGAAGAACAAACTCCACTGATAGCACATGTGCTTCGCTCACAGCACATATATGGGTGCCGTGACTTCAAAGAACTGAAGCACTTAGCTTGGCAAAGGGTCAGCGTGGAGACCTGCCACAACCAAAGCCCTGGAAAGCGGACATTTAAAGAGGCAAGGGTTGTGTTTCCTGAGGAAGTGAAGACCGGGGTCTTAATTCTTCACGAGTGAAAATGTTTCTAAGTCAGAGGACAGAAATTGGCTGCACTCCATCGGGAATAGAAGGAGGACATGTGTCTAAATGACAGCAGGAAAACTGAAAACTGAAGTTAAGAAGTTTCTGACAGTTAGGGCTGTGACCCAGAAAACACATTGCCAGCATGGCCTGTGGAAACTCCTCCTCTGGAGAATTTAAAGCGAAGGGTGGAAAGCTGTTCTGGGGATGTTTTCAGCATGGTTCCTCTGGGCAGCAGGGCTGGCCCCATCTAAATGGTCTTTTGAGGTCCCACTCTCATTCCAGAATCATGTATTATTTTATTTCATCTACTGTAGATTGACCCAAAAGCATGTGATAAACAGTGTCTGATGTACAGCTTGAGGCTGGCTGGTTTCTGGGGTTAGGATGGATCTGGGAACCATCTTATTCCAGAGAACATCTTTACTGTCCTTGAGCCAAGTCTTACTTCCTTTGAGTCTTGGTTTGGCCCTCCCAGGTTATTGGTGCTCTTTGGACCCTTTTTCTTTCTAAAAGAAACAAAAAGGCCAGCACAGGAGGCAGTAGGTTAAGTGATGGCAGTGGAAATGAAGATCAGAGCATTTATGGAGCGTCTACTGTGTCCCTGTTCGTATGCAAAGCACCTTACAAGGCTCTTTCCATTTCCTCCTCTTCACAACCCTATGCAGTATTGCTGTTATTATATCCATTTCACAGATGGGAAGACTGAGGCTTTAAAAGACTAGCGAACATTAGGATTCCGGCCCAGAGGAGAGGCGAGTTTCTGGCGATTTTACTCAGTCCAATCAGGGCTCAGATCCTCCTTCCATCACTCTCTAGCTGTGGTCTGGGACACATGACTTCAATTCTCTGAGCCTCTGTTTCCTTTATGTTAAAAACGGAGAACATAATACTTAATTCACAGGGAAGATTACAGAAGGCAACAAAGCCGCCAGTGTGATATCTGGCACACAGAGATGCTCAGGTCACAACAATTCTCTTGCCCCTACTCTTCCTCTCCCCATCTCTGGGCTTTTCCTGGCCGAAGCCATTCCTTCATGATGTCCTGCTTCTAATCAGTCCTCTCTCAGTGACAGGCAGGGACGTTTTGCAGCTCAGCGTCCCTCTGACTGATGTCTACTTCTAATTCCTTAAATTTACATATCATCTTTCTTCCCTCAAGCTCATAGCACTTAACAGACAAGTGGGGCACAAATGATTTCACTAAGTAAAATTCAGAGGCCTGCTTGCCTTGAGATTCTGCAAACTAGTGGATTAGCTCAGATGTCAGCACTGAATTACGATCCTTCAGTAGCATGCCACCAGCATTAACTCCCTGGTCTTCCAGTGGTCCTTTAAATCATACACAGTGATTATCATCTTAGTGTGAGATAAAGAGAAGAGAGGAGAGGAAAGGGAGGGAGAGAGGAGGGGGCCAGCTCAGGTCCCCGGGAGAGGCAGTCTGTGAAACCTTTGGCCTCATCGTGCCTGAAGTTTGAGCAACAGGATGCGTAAATAAAACAGACCGGATAAAATCCAGCCAGCCCGGCTCTTTACACCTCCACACACATTTTACTTACTAAATTCTAACCATTATGCTATGATTCCCCTGCTGCTTAAGAATGTAAATTCACACAAGTGACAGTATTTCTGCCAAGCAATTTTCAGGCAGCCAGTGGGTCTTATTTGTGAAACTGTGAAGGAAGAAGGCTGAATAATAAGTCTCTGAAATCTGGTTTCCTTTATGTACGAGTGGAAACAGTAAAGGCTTGGAAATGACTGGAGCTTGGGAGCATTTGGGGGGGGTTCTCACTGGTAGCTCAGTGGACTGGATGCTTCCACAGGTCACCCTGATTTTGGATCTGCTTATTGACTGTAGGTATATTCACTTTGCAAAAGCTATTGTACCTTTTTCTTTATACATACTCATATTTCAGTATAAATGTTCCTTAATAAAAAGCAGAGCATCTCAAAAAAAAAAAATCACCTCACCTTTGAAAAAAGGCTGTTGGCTCAGTAGAATGGGAGGTAAGTGTGAGGAGATTATATGAACCTGAGGGATTACCAGAGGCCAGATGTTTCCCCCTCTGTTCTTGTTTCCAATAGACAGCCTCACTGCATTCTTTAACCATGTGTTCGTCATTCATTCATTCATGGGAACAAAATTTTCCTGAGTGGTGGCATATATTTGTCACTATCTAGGGGCAGGGAGAAGAAGCATTATTAACCCTTCTATGTGTAAGGCCAGGACCTTACATCTAACCAGGGCAATAGGAAAGACACACACCAAACAGTTAAGTTACAGTACAAGGCAGTGGGTGTTTACCCGCTGAAACGCATGAAAAATGGCCTCCAGTCTTTTTTAAAACAAGGTAAAATCAGTGGTGTGGTCAGTAGATGCTCGAGTTGTTGAGAGAAGAGAGGAATTAATGTTGAAATGTGCCAGAATGGTTAGGAGAAGAACTAGCAAAAGGGGGTCGGGGAGCAGAGAATTACAGGTAAATGGAGAAAAGGCAACAGCACTCAGCAGAGAAGCCAGTTTGCCTTGAATAGCATGTGATTGATTACACGGACTTGGGACAAGGTACTGGGGTCACAGCTGAAGTGAAGGGCCTACTGCATGAATGTGGGGAAACCTGGAGTCAAGTCCGGCTCTGCTACTCACTAGCCTCTCTCCCTTGGAAGGTCACTTGAACCTTTCTGAGCCTCAGTTTCTGCATCTTGTGCAAAATAAGATTAGTAAGACCTAGCTCACAAGCGTATAGCAATGATTAAATTATGAATGCATATCAACATGCTTTGTAACCTGTAAAGCATTATACAAATATGACTTATAATGATTACCATTAATAGTGGCAGTAATGAGATCTGATAGGAGAAGCATAGGTTCAGAAGTTCTTTGCGTGTCTGCTTGTGGCACCAGTGTCTCCTCCCTCAGCAGATCACCATCATTAAAATTCTCTGCTCCAGACAGCTGCCTACTTATCTGTGCTGACTTTGGCCTTGAAGAGGTCCCGTGTTGTGGGAAATTCGACCAACGTGGTTCTGGATGGTTAAGGAGTCCCAAACTGGAATCCCAACTATGCATCCTAAGCTGGTCTAATTTGACTTCAGGGGAGGGTAGCTTCTAGAGCAATAACCCTGGAGAATCTAACCAGAAGGGACTTAGGGGAGACAGGGAGGAGGGAGAGACATGGCCAGGAGGAGGAGAGGAAAGAGCTGTTTCTGGGCCACTGATGACTGTCACAGGCTCCGCTCTCACTAGAAAGATGACGTCAGCAGGAATAACACCAGCAAACCGGTGGTCCAGGAGTACCCTGTTGATTCAGGGCTCTGGAGTGCCCGCCTGTCCTTCCCGGACAAGCCCAGGATGTACACAGTCCCTGTTGAGTAAGAAAGCTCTGTGCCCACGTCTCAGATTAACATGATCCTGAGGTGTCTGATGTGCTGCTGGGTATGTGGTGCAAAAGTGCCCCCGCCATCTTGCAGAAGTGTTCAGCATAAGATGTTTCAGGGCCCAAAGGAGGCCGTGAGATTTTCTCCTCAGATGCCATCCTGTTCTCCGTGCAGGTGGCCAGAATGCTCCTGCACGAGCTGGATTTGCTGGTGCGGGTCCCCAGACCTGTGTCTGCAAGGCATGGGGTCTGCCAGCAGGAACGGGAACTCGGCCTCCCACACAGTACCTGATGTATCTAAAAGCTGATCGGCCAAAAGACACGCTCTTCAAACATTTGGATGGGTGAAACCTTCATTTCCCAATATGTGTATGTTCTCTGCTAAACACTTAGCCTTTGTTAGTGATGATGAGAGCGCTTGTTTTCATTGGGGCTGTGTTTGCCTGGCTCTCTAAGGAAGGCCAAGTTCAGGCCTCCCCAGGCTGGTCAGGGAAGGGATTGGGGTCTCAGGCCCCCCGAATCACCCGTGCTGCCACCATTCCCTGTTCTGCTTGAACAGGGATGTGAGTCTTCCGAGTTGCAGTTACTAGAGCCCAGGCACCATCCAGTAGCACCGTCGGAGACAGAAGCTTTTAAATGTCTTCCATCTGGACAGTGCCCAGCCAAGATGATAAAGGCTTGAATCATAAACCACCTGGCCAGAAACATCCTCTAGTCTAGCAGCCATTTCACCCCTTTATTATCCAGTTCATTAGAGTGCACTGGCCCTTTGGGTAAGCCGATGATGAGTAAAACGTGGGTCTGGCCTCTCGGAATCTAGGGGGAAAGACAAGTACAAATACAACCAGCCGAGACCTACAGCCAGCGGCGCCGGGTGCCATATGTAAAAGGCACAAAAGAAGTGATGCAGGGAAATAGGCAGGAGGGAGCTTCTTGACGCAAAGACTCAAGAATGGGCCTCAAGAGGACGCAGCATTTGAGTCCGGGCTCCAGAGCCCTAAGAAAGGGACACAGGGCCTGGAGAACTAGTTCATAGATAAACAAAAGACACCCAAACTCTGCCCCAGCTTCCCCCCGGAGGGACCACAACTGCTAACTGGTGTCTTTCCCAAGCATTTACCAGGAACCTCTGTTTGGGTTTGTTTCCCCCCAGATGACAAGAATTTCTTGCGGCTGCAGAGTGATGGTGGGAGAGAGGGCCAGTACGCGCGGCTCATCAGCCCACCCGTCCACCTGCCGCGGAGCCCCGTGTGCATGGAGTTCCAGTACCAAGCCACGGGAGGCCGCGGGGTGGCGCTGCAGGTGGTGCGCGAAGCCAGCCAGGAGAGCAAGCTCCTCTGGGTCATCCGCGAGGACCAGGGCGGCGAGTGGAAACACGGGCGGATCATCTTGCCCAGCTACGACATGGAGTACCAGGTGGGGTGGCGACGGGAGACCGTTGCGGAGATCCGAGAGGGAATCGTTGTAATCTGTGTTTCAATATTTCAAAGGGCCGTGCCCATTCATCTTTAGGGAACGCGGTTAAGCGCCGCTGTTTTCATTGTGTTTCTCACGTTGCCATGGCAACTAAATGACACTCTTATTTGTTATTCAGAATGTGCCTATCTCTACACCCAGACTTGGTTCTTTGTTCCTCCGATCGCCTTTTATATTGCTGAAATCTTCTCCAACAAATGTTTCTTGTCTCCATTTTATTTTAGATTGCTATCAGGTAGGCTGACAAAGGGACGCAGAAGCCAGGGAAATAAACACAAACAAACCCTCCACACACAAGGGAAGAAGCCTGTGGAGCCCCTCAGACTCCCGAGGAGGAGAGGGAAACAGCCTCCCAACCTCTGTCCCAGCAAGTGTGAACACGGGAAGCAGGGGGGGTGGGGCCGCTGTCGGTGCTCAGTGGCCAGCAGACCAGAGAGACTCCTAAGTGAGTGTGGTATCTCTCCCAGCAGCTCCAGGAGTTGAGTTCTATTATCTCTGCCCCACAGAGCAAGAGCCCGAAGCACAGATGGGTATGCACAGCTGGGGCTGAAACTTGGGTAGGGGTAGGCACACTGTGGAAGAGGTGACTGGGAACCAGCCAAAGCATTAACCTGCTCCTCCCCAGACCAGAAGCAGCAACAGATGGCTGGTGAGGCAGCCAACTGCTCGCTCAGCTTGCCAGAGGACATGTGCTCGTTTGCAGAGAGAACCTGGGGAGGGTGAGAATGAGGGCGGAATGGAGACCACAGAGCAGAGCGGCTCCTGTGTGCAGCCTGCAGTCACTCTCGAGCTTGTTAGGCAGCCTGAGTCCCCCGCCCCCACCTGCCTTCCCACTTATAAACCTCAGTGCCTGGTGTTGCCAGTACCTGTTGGCATTTTTGTCTCGCCCACTAAATGGTGAGATTTCCTGGTCAGAGGGTCTTGTCTTATTAGGCTTTGTAACTGTCATGGTGCCTGGCACGTAGTAGGTGCTCAGTAAACTGGTGGTGAAGGAAAATCACTTCCCTTCTCGTTGTAATAATGGAGCCATATGACAGCGTTACCCCCAAGGCGACACAAACCTGTATACTACATTTCTCACCTTACCCCCACCTGCTCGTGTCCTCTGAGTTTCCAAATACCTGGATTGGGCATTTGAAAGATTTATGAGAAAAAAATACCAAAAATGGCTAGGGAAATTTCAATTCTCCATTAAACGTGCTCTGATTGTGGTCCTTTTAGTCAATACATTCTGGTTACTGGACAACAATATCCATCACTTTGTTATATATGTATTTTTAAAATCACCTCAAATATGCATTTGATTTGAACCAACTCTTTTAAAATTAAGATTTCAAGCACCATAGCCATGTGGTCAACAGATGTGTACCAGGTGCAGTAACGCACACACACACACGCGCGCGCACACACACACACACACATACATTTTAAGCTGCAGTTAACAGAAAATTGGAAATCTTTGCACTGTTTGGACGAGGAAGCTCAGTTAACCATGGCTCTTTTTCTTCCGGCTTCTAGATTGTGTTCGAGGGAGTTATAGGAAAAGGACGTTCGGGAGAAATTGCCATTGATGACATTCGGATAAGCACCGATGTCCCGCTGGAGAACTGTATGGGTACGTGAATACCTGTCTCTTTGTGGCTCTTCCAAGGGCTGGGATGTACAAGAAGAGGCAGCACATCGTTTTCAAACACAGCTCTTACCCAGTGGGTGGGGCAGCTCCAGTCTGTGCAGGAGGCGAGGTGTGAGTGCAGTTATAGCTTGGGCTGCATTCAGGACGGGAGAGGGGTGAGACGAGGTGAGGTCTTATATCCCCATTCCCATTCAGAAATAGACACGCACTAAGTATATGAAGATTCAGGGTGCCAAGACCCCATCATCAGACTCCAGCTTTTAGCAAAGAAAATGCTAGAGGGCGAGAGCAACTGTCAGTCAGAATTACATGATGGAAAGGTTTGATGGATTTAATGGAAGCCTTCACTGGTGAGCAAAAATAGTACATATGTTATATCAGAGTGATAACACAATTACCCAAGTAGCTCTTTTACATGAATGAATTGCAGGGCAAGCTATGGCATGTGAAGTAAGAGTTTAGATTTTGCTTTGAGGCTAATATCTCTAATGCCCAAGATGCCAAAGTTGTAAGATTACACATTGCATGCCAGGTGACCAGCATAGGAAGGACGCTGTGACCTTGGACAGAAGTGCTGAGCAGCCAGCCCACCTGAGGAGATGCACACATTTTACCTAGTTCACCCCACGGGCCCATCAGAGCCGTGGACATTCCCCAAAGCAAGAGGAAATCCTGAGAAGGAACAAGACCTACTTTCAGTCTGCAGAGTAACTATAATAACTCACCAAGTGCTTTTCTTGGCACGTGAGTCCCAGGTGTGTGTGTGCCTGATAATGTCAGAGCAGCTGGGACACCCTGGTCTCTTCAGGCAATTCTCGGGGCCCCAGGCATCTAAAAGTAATCCAGGCTCTGAGAAAGTAATCAGTGGTAAGTGACTGATTACAATGCTTCAGGGACCCATTACTCTATAAAGGACTTTTTGTTCCAAAGCAACTTTGAGAATCTTTTCCCCACCTACCCGGCCCCCATGATGATGATGTGTTAGACAGGGTCTAGAGCACGTGGAGGACGTGGGATACTTTCCGTGGGATAGTATAAAAAAGCTTGATGAAATTCATCTTCATCATACCATTTGTTCACCCTATTTCTTCCCTTTATCTAACTCAAATTTTTTTTCTGTTTTTTTTTTCCAGAACCCATCTCAGCTTTTGCAGGTGAGAATTTTAAAGGTAAAAAAAGTTCTTTTTAAATTTCTGCATGCCTTTTCCTTCCCCCCATGTGATATGAATTTGGTGGAGGCAATAAGCCTCCAAATTTGACAAAGCTCACAAGAGAAAATAGATGCCACACCTTCTCACCACTAGATGGCGCCAACAACACCTGTAGATGCAGGGAAAGGGGGATCGAGACCCTCACTGTCTCTTCTTTAATTAAAGTTTAGAAACCTGTAATAGAGACAAATAGGTTACAGATAAACCTTTCAGCCTTGCACTGTCCAACGGAGAGCAATGAGGCTGAAAATGCATGAGTGGTGAGAAAGGAGAGGCTGTGGGGAGACTGAACAACAAAAAAAAGTCAGTAGTAAATTAAAGTGAAATGAGGTGGCAATGATTTATTTTCGCCTGAAGATGGTTTCTTTCCAGTCACAGGGTACCAAGACAGCGGTCTCAATTAACCCTCAGTGAGGTACACTGGTGGGCAGTTTTGTAAGGGAAGAAAGTTAGGGGAAACACACAAGGAATGATAATCCAAAGGGGAAAGTTGCAAAACTCAGGAGCTGGTGTCTGATTAAGGAAAGAAGGAGGCTCATTTGGTGACTGGAGTTAGAGCACTTGAAATACAAGACGGAAGAACAGAAAAAGGGCATTTTATCCCTAATAAGGTAAATAGAGATCAGGGCCAAGAAAGAGGAATGTGGGATGCTTGCCTTATCCAGGGAGGGAAGAAAGACCTCCAAACTTGGGGATGCTAATGTCTGTGCTGTTTACTGCAGTGGATTTCACATTTCACCCTCTTTGCAGTCCTCTTGGTTGACACTGCTAGCATTTCCACCCGGGTTCCAATGCTAAGCATTTAGAAGCCACTCTATAAATGCTTCACTTGAGTTGGCTGCGGGGGGGGAAAGCACACCTCAGAGACACTCACCCTCACCTAAGGACGGAACCTGTTTTATGCAGACCGTTGTGAGGGTGAACGGCTTGGAGTATAGTTGAATTCAAGTTCTAACTTTCGGGACCCAAGGTAACGTTGACGCTCGGGCAGTGAAACTTGCTTATGTTGTTTCATATGACTTTGACTGATTGTTGAGACTCAAAGCTCCCAGGAAAGGCTGGTTACAGACTTACAGCCGCTGCTGCAGACACTGTGCTGTGTGAGCACACACGTCTGGGTCCATGAATGACACGTACGGTGGCTAAGCACTTTGCTTCTGTAGGAGAATAAACAAACCAGGGCACATGTGCTGTCCCGGAGGCTGTGTTTACCATGAGTGTCACAGGCCAGTCATGTTCTCTTGTAAAAAATATATATATAAATAAAACAGCCTCAGAGCCTCAGTGCTCATTTAGCCAAAATAAACACAGGGCTTAGGGACTCGAAGGTAAGAATTTCCAGTGCACTCCCGATGGGCTGCTTCGGGGGTTAAGCAAAGGCAGCCCACGAGTGGCATGGATTGGCCCACGGCTGTTGTCTTGAGAAATAACGAGCATCTTTGGAAGGAGGAAACCAAGCTGTGGGGAGCAGAGACTTGGCTCAGGAGTCGAGAGCAGGATAGGAGTTGAGAATGGACAGTTTCAGTTACATCGGCAAGTTTTACATGGAACTCTTGGGAACTCTTGGTAGCCAGATGAACCCAGGGCCAGGGAGGCTTCTATTGGGTTGAGGCCCCTCTGACCTCAGCAGGCACCTCTGGATTTTGACTTGAGCGAAGCCTTCCATTTGGGAGAGGAAAGCGGACCATTCGCTCCATCTAACCTACTCACCTCTTCTGGTCAGGGCAGCAGCAGCCCTCTCTTGCTGGGGGTGTGCCTTCCTTGGGGATTGAACCAGGCTTTCACTCAAAAAGAGAAACAGAGAAATCAGGTTTGGGCAAGCAGGATATGGAAAGTTGATGGTGAAACGATGTTAACAACAGGCGTATATATTGTTAGGATGTTTTTTTGAATTGGGGTTGTTTTTCTTTTCCGTTATATATTAACCACGGGACAGAAGCTATCTTATTCTTTAGGAGAGATCTATGTGTACCAGGTAAATCTTTAAGGAAAGGCAACAAAAGTGGCCTCTGGACCGGGGCTTATTAGATAGTCTTGATCTTTTATATTTTGAAGTGTCTTTCATTTTCTGCCTCTTACTCATTTCTTGCCATAGAACATCTTCTTTTAATTCAAATCGCCTTGTGTCTTCTGCTTGGGGTGTATACTTTGATTGCATACCGGGGTATGAGTCAGTAGTGAGGAGAAACAAGCCACGGAGAAAAAGAGAGCCATGTAGAGCAGGGACGAGGAGGAGAGAGTGAATAAGCTGCGTTGTCATGTGATGTTTAAAGAGACTTTTTTTTGCTGTTGTTCTAAACAGTGTAGCCTGGGTGTGCTTTTCTTTTTTCTTTCTTTCTTTTCTTTTTTAAAAGCACTGGCTATAGACAAAGTGCCATCATGTATCTTGTTCTAGAATTTGAGCTTTTACAAATGAAAAACTGTGTGTAGGGGTCGGGGGATGGGGGAAAACCGAAAGGGGGTGTAATTAAGGTGATGGATTATTTTTTCTTAACCAACACTTTCTTCTTTCAATAAAAGTAAAAAGAGTAATGAGGAAGCCAGTAAAAATATATAAAGCCCATAATCAGAGTTCTGTAGTTGTTAACCAGCCAGTTATTTTTAGCAGGTCGCAGTGGAAGCAAGAGTTCTTATTCATGTTAGAGGCTGTGGGCTTTGAACAAAGCAGGAGCAAAGGGACAGAGTCTGGTACCCTACCCGTCAGAGACCCATGGAAATCCCAGGCATGGGGGCGGGCAGTGAGAGTGAAGGATTCAGAAGTGCTGCGTCTACCACTGATGGATGCTAAAAGGAACATCAGTAGCTCCTGTTCAAGCCTGTGAACATGGGTTTTATGCCTCAGACCAGCTCTGAGGGCCGTGGGGCCCATCTCTTGGGTCTCACCTTGTGCAGTCCTCGGCAGTTTTCAACCAGGTAAAACCAGGAGAAAGTGGACAGCGCAGGCTATCTCCTGGGCATAGAGGGGGGGCCCATTTTGGGCTAATGACAGAGCTGGCTGGGTTTGACCCTATGCATCAGGTCTTCAGTTCTGTTTATGTGGTACCAACTGGCCCATCTCCGCCGTTTCCCGCCCGCATCTCTCTGTCCCCACCCTCGTCGCCGGTCGATCTACCAGTCGGCTGCCTCCCGAGGCTTTGTCCCCCCGTGTGATGAGCCACATCCCGGGGCACAGGACGTGGGGTTGGCCTCAAATTCCCTCTTTCTTTGGCGTCCCTCCCTCCCACGGCTCTCTGGCTCTCTCGACTAGAAGCACTTGCGAAACACAGTGAGGGTTAATCGGCGTTCCTGCAGTAATCCTCTGATGAAAGGCGGAGAAGTATTCCTAAACCCTGCAAGGGCTCCAGATAGACAGCTGTGGGGTGTGACTCCTTCTCCTTGGCCCCCTCCCCCTGACGTGCCCAGCTGCCAGATCGGGGCTAGGTGTTGCTGAGCCGGGACACCTGGAGATGAGAAGTGTGTGACCCGCTCACTGCCTGGCTGTGTCTGCTCGCCTGAGGGGATGCCGAGGCATCCTTTGCGAGGTTCAAGTCACAGAGGCCTGACGCGCTCCTTCCCCCCGCGCGTTTACCATTCATCTAAACAGCTGCCCACGTCAGTTTCTCTAAGGGGAGAAGGAATTTCTTTTCGCTGACTTCTCCTCTCTCCAGGAACAGGAAGGACAAGGCTTAGTTTAAAAGAAGTAGCCTGTGCGTAGCGCAGGGAGATCAGCTCCGTCCTCTGTGACCACCTAGAGGGGTGGGATAGGGAGGGTGGGAGGGAGACGCAAGAGGGAGGGGATATGGAGACGTATAGCTGATTCACTTTGTTATACAGCAGAAACTAACACACCACTGTAAAGCGATTCTACTCCAATAAAGATGTTAAAAATAAATAAATAAATAAAAGAAGTAGCCTAAGTGCCACCAAAGAGGACAAGTGTCTGAGACTTCAGCCAGCCACAGATCTGAGTTTAGGGGGGTTTAGACAGATGTGGGCGACCACCAGGTCTCCTGCTAACCTAGTGGAAACCTTCGGGTGATCCCCACACATACCGAGTGCAAGGCAACCCAGAAGAGTCATTTCACAGGGAAATTCTGCACTTCTGCATTCTTTTTCCCAACAGATCAGTGGGCGTGACCACATTCTTCCGCTCTCTTCTGTAAACTTTTCTAGAGGAGCCAGCCTTCTCTTTTGTTTGCTTAATCTCACAAATTACATAAGTCTTTCATCTGAAATGCCCCTTCACCAGCTCTTCGTTTTCAACCTATGCATAAAAGACTGCAGACAGGCCAGGCCTCGAAACAGTTCTGATTTGCAATGAGCCTTCTTGTTTTTTCCCCTCTGAGAGAGATGATTTACCTTTGGTGTCTTTTGAAACATTTCTTTTGGAAACCTGGGTGACTCCTCCAGGTCCGGAGGACATGTCATAAACTTAGCTGTAGGAGATGCTGCCTCTTTCCGGTGATTCAGTGAGAACTTGACTGAGACAGTCCTCAGACAGCTTCCGAGAGAAGTAAGAGGCAGAAACGGGGAGGGCTGCTTCGTGTTCCATCCCTACGTGGTTAGAACAGGGGTCTGCACACTTTTTCTATAAAAGGACAGATCGTCAATATGTTGGGCTTTATGACACTCTGTCACCACTACTCGCTGCCACTGTAGCACGAAAGCAGCCAGAAGCCCTATGTAATGAGGGTGGCCGTGTTCCAAGACGTGCAGAAATAGGCAGCGAGCCAGATTTGGTTATCTGACCTCTGGGTTCCAGCACGGGCGGAGGATTTGGCCCACGTGCTTCCCGGCCTGACCCTGCCACTTCCCAGCGGTGTGAGCTTCCTCTGAGGGCTCTGAGCCATCTCTAGGGTTTCACTGTGTGCTGCCCCCCCGCCCTCCTCCTCAGTTTTCCTACAGGTAGAACTGGGAGAAAAATCACTTATCCTCTCAGGTTCTCAGCTGTCCCATCTGAAAGTCATGAAGAATAAAGACGATTCACCGTATAGCCCAATGCCCGGCACCCCGGAAGTGTCCATTCATTATAGCTGGAGTTATGGCCACATTTCCCAATTGCTTATTAATTCTGTAACCCTATTTGCACAATAGGAATGGAAGAGAGCTACCGACAGTGTCATTTTTTTCCCCATATTTTCCTTCTATGCATGGCTTCTTAGAATTTGTTTCTCAAAATTCAAATTCTCCACCTTCACATTACCGCTTTCTCCAGGGGGCTCAGAACTTTACAGGTGGAAGCCTGCTCAACCTTGCAAATACACTTGGAGCTAGTGACTAAATTTCTGTTTCTCATTATCTCACACGATGAGAAAACTTTATGGAAAATCAGAAGGTAGAAATTAGTGAATAATAGAAGAGGCGTTGAAAGCATTTTTCAATTGGGGGGAAATCAAGGTATGTGAGTAAGTGGGGGACGTTAGAACGATCAGAGGGGACATTCAGGTCCTCACATCACCAGTGCTGGCCAAGGTTGAAGTCACCTGCATTCTTTCTGCCATCCTGGGGGACACGGCCCTGGCTCCTGTGTTGTGAAGCAAAGGCCCAGCCATCCCATATGGCTGAGGGGGGCAAGTGGGGCTCCAATGCAGCCACTCACCAACCTGGGTGCCTGGTGCAGGCAGCGTCCGCCCAAAGGGGGCACCTTTTTGCAGTTTGACATAGAGGCATGGTATGAGCTAACAGAATCTAACACTTTCCAAGAATAACTATTCTATGAAGTACCATTAGGGCATCAACATTTTTTCCAGGGAGTCTGAATGTAGGTCCAAAGTTCATTCCTCCATTCATCTGTCCACTCATTCATCTAATCACCCACCCATCCATCCATCCATCCATCCATCCATCCATCCATCCATCCATCCATCCATCGGACATTCCTGGGATTGCTGCTGTTATCTGGAAAGGCGCTTTGAAAGGGGATTTAACCCCTACTGATCTCTCACCTTCCTTTTCTCTGGCTAACAAACCACAGCCTCGTTAGCACACAGCCCCTGAAGACTGCCACAGAGCCAGGTTTCAAACCAGCGAACCACCAGCCTGTGGGAGCTGAGTCTCTTTAGCTGGAGAATGTCCTAAGAAACTCTGGCCCCCAACTGCTGGTGATCAGAATTGCCTGAGGTGGGTGAGAGGAGGGCTGTTAGGTGTATCCTCTCTTTTCTGACTCCTTTAACAATAAAAGCACCAATTCATATAGTATGTTTTCTCATTTCTGCAAACAACTGTCCAAGGAAAAAGTTTAAGGAACCAATGTGACGTCCACCAAATGGCTTTTGTCACTAAAATTTTCTACATGGCAATCATTTCTGGGGAGGGAAGTGTTATTTGTCTCTCTCATAAGCAGCACTTTAGGAGTCACATGAAGGCCCCAGCCCCGGCGCGTTGAGCCCTGGGGGATGTACTTAATGTTGAGAAGGAGCATTTTGGCTGAGGGAAAGCAAACCTTTGAACTGAGACTATGCGGTGTTGGTGGGAACGTGAGCAGTTGTGACTGTTTTTCTGCTGGACAAAAATGTGTGCTCCTGCTTTGTGGTCTAGTCAGGGGCTTCAGAGGGGAAAGTTAATCCCTGTGGATTTACCGCCTTCCTTTCCTCTCACGGTGAGCTGCAGCCTCATTAGAGAATGGGTTTCACCGTGGAGCCAAATCGAAATCAGAGGCAGACCCGAGGACACCCTCTGGGGAGAGGCGGTGGCACAGAGGAACTTGGAGCCCATCTCTGCACACTTTGTTGTTGCCCGTGCATTCTTCTGAGCCCACGTGAAAATCCAATGGCAGGATGGTTGCCAGGCAGCAGATACTCTTGGTGACCTGAATAATGAGTTGACACCAGTTCCTTGTGACTCACGAGCTGGCCATTTCAAGGAGCCATTTTCAGTGCCTTGCTTTCTCTTTCTGTTTCTGTGCATAATTTTCAGTATGGTCACAGAGAGAGAGGGGGAAGGAGGGAAGGAGGAAAGGAGGAAGGGAGCTTTCTCAGCTACAGTAATGAAATGATTAAAACATGGAAATGGTCTGGGAATAAACAAGCATAGAGTAGCGGGTAACGAAGAAGACAGTGTAGAAAGGTGATACTGGGATTCTGGGATCCTTTCCACCCCAGGGGCTGTGCCTGCGGCTGCCAGAGTGTATGCTAGGTGACACATCCTTGTCACAGCTTCTCCAGCCCCGTGGCACTTCTGATGGGCCAAGAGGCACCAAGGAACCCTGTACTTTGGCAGAAGGGGATCCCTAAAACTAGAGGAACCAGTGAGTGGTTAAAAGCTGGGAAGGTGGGCAGGCTCTGAAAGATTTTCCAAGAAAAACGCTCTCATTTTTCTAGCACTTCTGAGAAGACATCAGAAGGTCTGACTCACCCCTCAGCTAGTCCCCAAATCAAAAAGAGGTGCTCTGGGGTTTGGGTTACAGGAGCTGGCAAACACTGACTCAGAAATAGGAGTCTTCACCTCAGTTCAGTCTTTTAATCACGAGCATTTATGGAGAGCCTTCTTGGTGCATACCCTGAGGTAGAAACCAAGATGAGAGCGAGTTCTGCTTGAGAGCTCCGCGTCTCGTGAGGGAGGCATGAAAATATAAATGAGCCTTGTCTGAGTCTTGAGCAGAGATCCACCCACAGAGTAGGACCAACGGTGCACGGAGAGGGCAGCAGCACCTCCCGGCCGTGGCTCCCACCTGGGGTATCGCATGGATGGAGAGGATACATCTTTCTGGCCACCCCTACTTGATGTAGGCAGCTAGGGAGGAATTTTTCATAGGTTAAGCATACATCATTTTTCAGAAGTAAAGATCATGTCTGGTTTTGGCAAGCTCAAAAGCTTAGTCCCACTCTGGGCCAGATTCTCATCTGATGTAAATGGTTGGGAGAATCAAGTTGTAGCACTGTTTTGCATCAAATGGGACTCTAGCCAATGTTTCCCCAGAGTTACCCTGGGCTTAAATCTACAACATCATCTCCATGGCAACCAGAGGCTAGCCAGTGAATGTGGTTGCCTTCTAAATCCTCTGCTAGCTTCTCTTCCGTCCTCTGTCTTTTCCGTGATTAGAATGATCTCCCTCCCTTTGCTCTCACTTACTCTCGCTCTCACGTACCTACTATCGTTTTGCACTCACATTTCTTGGTTGCAACTTCCTTCCAATCAGCTTTTTAAATCCTCCGTTCAATCAAAAAAATGAAGATGCACTACTCATTGCTTGACAGTGGTAATTGACCTGTTTAGACAAGACCAGGCTGATTTTCAGTGGGCATGGAAGCCTTGGCAAACCAAAGTGGAATTCCCCTTCAAGTCTAGCCAGCCTAATTAATACATTGTTTGAGAATGCTGGCCAGCCAGACCAAATTTTGTGTTTCCGCCCATTCGGAGAATCAGTGCTATGGAATCCCAGAAGTCATATCAGCATCACTTACTTGCATGTATTCCTCTGTCTGTGTGTGTGTGTGTGTGTGTGTGTGTGCGGGCGCGCGCGTGCATGTGTATGTGATGTGTGTGAACCATAATGCTTCTGTATATTATACGGTAATTGTGGTTTAACAGAAAGAAGAAAAGAGTTTTGGAATCACACAGCTCTTGGTTGGTTGCATATCGAACTTCCCACTTGCTTGCTGTATAACCATTCATTTAACCTCTCTGAGCCTCTATTTCCTCACCTGTAAAATGGGTCTGACAGTACCTACCTCATAGGGTTGTAGGTAGGAAATAATATCAATCATTGAAAAGTGCTTGGCACACACTAAATACTCAGTACCATCTTATTCCCCTGTCCCCTTCCCTCTCCACTGCAAAGCATGTGTGTGTTTCTTTTCTTTCTTTTCTTTTCTTTTCTTTTTTTAAAATTAATTTTGGATTAGTCTGCATGCTCTCAGCCTAGCAACACTCTTCTGTGTCTCTCCACCAGGGGGCACCCTCCTACCGGGGACCGAGCCCACAGTGGACACGGTGCCCGTGCAGCCCATCCCAGCCTACTGGTATTACGTTATGGCCGCCGGGGGCGCCGTGCTGGTGCTGGTCTCCGTCGCGCTGGCCCTGGTGCTCCACTACCACCGGTTCCGCTATGCGGCCAAGAAGACCGATCACTCCATCACCTACAAAACCTCCCACTACACCAACGGGGCCCCTCTGGCGGTGGAGCCCACCCTAACCATTAAACTAGAGCAAGACCGCAGCTCGCACTGCTGAGGGCCGAAGCAAGGACGGCACCCAAAACAAACAAGAAAGACTGCAAACACGTTGCCTCGATTTTGCACTTTTTCTCCTCGCCTAGTCTCTGTGTGAACGCTCAGACATCTCTCTCTCGGGGCCCAAACCCTGTGCGCTCGTATCCGTCCCGACCATCCTCCTTGGGTTCTTTTGTTTGTTTGTTTTCCTTTTGTTGATTCCAAACCAACCAACCCCAGCTCTAATGCTGCATCTTGGAATACGAGAAGAGATACACCCCTAAGCACTTCACAACTCAAGGCTCAGCTGGTTACCTTCCAGAGACTGGTTCCCTGTTTCTTCCCCTTGCCTTATCCCATCCCTCCTCTCGGTGGGCAGTCATTCTGCCAGGAGACTTGAGGGGAGACCCAGATCTGTGTGTTTGTACATGGTATACATTTGCGCGTGTGACTAGCTCTGTGTGTGCGTGGGTGTGAGAGAGAGACTGGCTCATTGCGGGGGGGGCGGGTGTGTGGGTGTGTTCAGAGAGGGCCCCCTTTAACTCTTGTGTTACTTCTCCGGGGGTACATGTTCCAGAAAATAATATACTGTACTAGTTTTGTTTACTTGGAGAAGAGATTGAAGCTTTTTGTTGCCTTATCTAGCTCTGGCTGGGTTTCTGTTGGCTACCATTGTCATCTCCAGGTACCTAAAAAACTAGAGGCCACTTGAAAAGAAGTGTGGCCCCTCTCATTCCTATGCCCATGCCCAACCCACCTGACCCAAGAGGAAGGTTCCCCCACTGCACTCAGACATGACCCCTTGTCCTGTCTCGGGCGTCTTTGAAGTCACATGACAACAGCCATTGGGTGCGTGTGGAACCATCTCTACTTCCAGCACTGAAGCAAATCTGTCTCATGTTGCCTTATGAAAGAGAAGCTCATAATGAATGTTTAGCTTTTATTGGTTAAGTCCAATCTTGGAATAAGTCATCGAGAATAACAAATCTGAGACTGATGTAGGAAAAGCAGTAGCCTGTTGAGAGCAGGAGAGATGGAGAAGGAAGGATGAAATGTTGTCTTTAAAAAACGTCCTCACCCCCTGGGCATTCACTGTGCCCTGCTTAGGATGGGATAGAGTAAGAAGGTTAAAAAACGTATTCTTTGGTGTCCTATTATTGATCATTGTAATAGCATCTGTAAAATGTGGGGGGAAAGGGGTCATTTGCTTTCCTTTCATGGTGTTAATGGGTGCCTGAATGTATAGCCACTAAAATATATGGCTGTTCACCTGACTTATTTGAATATTATGAGAGAATAAAAAGTTATCCGTTTTTTAAAATGTACCAGTGTACTACCCCTTAAAGCGTTCATGGCATCTGGCAAATACACCCTTATAGGCTGGCCTGGCATTTCCAGATGTTGCTGCATCGTCAGGAGAAGGTATAATGAAGATAAATACTTTGCTGCCCATTTGTCCTCTCTAAACAACGCAGGGAGAGGGATATTAGAGATAAATTGCCTAATGATATTGTACGAAGGATAGATTCGATAATGAAGTCAATTTCATTGATAGAAAATGCGTATTTGAACGAGATTCTCAGTGTACTGGGGCTCAGCCTTGGGGGTGTTTATTTCTCACCTTCCCGCTAGGAATCCACTGAGGAAGTGTAAGATTCTCTCCAAAGATGGTTGCCTGGGCTGAAAGCCTCCAGGTACCTTCTGAGAACAAAATACTAATGATTTTTTTTTTTTTTTTTTTTTTGGCTGCTTGGGAGAGAGAGACTCTTAGCATTCTTTCGGAATATCCACATAGATCTCTCCAACACACACACACTCACTTTTGCATCTGGTTTGTTTCATCCTCCTGAAAGAATGGTGCTCTCCCACTCTTATTCTATTTCAAAGAGCTGGTCTGTCTCAACCACAGCAGCCCTGCCAGGAAAAAAGATGAAAGGCTAGAGCATGAGCTACCTTGAGATTTCAAGAAGTGTCTTACCCCAGCTGAAGATGGAGAAAGAAGGATGGAGTGAGGGAGGAGGGGTGGCAGGATACCATGGATACCTTATGATGACTTCCATGCCAATCACTAAGGGCTTTTTGTCTCAAGTATCTGTATCCAGTGATGCATTTGGGGTCAGGCATCCCTTGAAGTGATTGACATCCCTATAGGCACCCCATGGAGGCGCGGTGTCAGGAAATTACACCTGGAAAGTCTAGCCAGTGTAGGAACTGTTACCATACACCCTTGAGGATTTCCCTTCTTTAGAAGAAGATGACAACAACTTTGTGAAATTTGCTGTATCTTTATCTGATGCCCCATGTGGCATCATCTTTATGTACATGCTGTCGCTGAGAATATGAGACTGCTCAAATCTCTGTGACTCCCATGATGCACTTCAGCTGGGGATGTCACACTTCTCTCTCTCTCTCTCTCTCTCTCTTTCTCTGCTCTTGCAGCCCAAGTGACTTTCATAGTATTATCCAGGTACTATGCTAAAAGGGAAGCTCTTCTATTAAATGTCATGCCTTGCAGCTTTAAAAAGCAAAATCTGTATTTCATGGAGGGAGGGAAGGGTCCCTCTCTTCTAAGAAAAATAGACTGGACAGGTGAATGCATGCATGCATGTTTAGAGTTGCTTCTCAGAAGACAAAGAGGTGATAGCAACGATTAAAAAATTACTGAATGAATGAATTGAAGGTCTAGCTCAGGCTGGTACAGTATTTGCCTTAGTAGAGCTTTCATGTTAACAGCTCCAGGAGGGAAACCCTTACCTCTGGGTTAAAAATCCCTTCCTTGATATTATGCTAGCAATTGCTATTCCCTAATTGCCGGTGAAGGCAGAAAAAAGAATAAAAAGGATCATAGCATTGCCATTGACAAAACAGAATGCTGAAAATAAATTGTCTTTTCCTTTGTCCCACATTTTTGGGATTAAAGCCGGAATAGGATAGGAAATCCAGTAATATTTCTGAGGTCGATACCCCATCTTTAAGAAGACCCTGTCTTTAAAAATGAAACTAGCAGGCAAGTAAACACCTGAATAATCGAAAATTACCAAAGAACAACAAGAAAACTTAAAGATTTTTACTTCCTATTCTTATCCCCTCGCCCTATAACTGTGACATCTCTTGCATTGCTCAGTTGCCTGTGTGTCAAAATAACTTGTGGACGTTGGAAACTATTTGAATGTGTATTGTGTGGAATGTAATAAAGTGATGATATTTTTATACAAACACCTGGGGTTTTTTTTTCACCTTGGCTTGTGAGAACAAAGTTGAAATGTAGGCTGTGAAAGAACTGATGTTTCCAAAGTTTATACATCGCCTTCTGAGCCACAGGGCATTTCTGTGGGAGGTAGGTTCTCCTTGAGGCTGAATGCCAGCTTCTCCTTCTTTGATTTTTTATTACTGCTTGTTAGGAGTTTTATCCAATTTGTGCAGCTGAGCCAATTTTTATGATTGGTGTGGGATTTTGCAAAAGTTGCTAAGTGCTAAATTACTCAATGTGATTCCACAGAATTTCTCTTGATGGCAAATCCCCGGAGATTGGACTCTACTTTCAAAGGGCCCCGGGGGGGCAGGTGGGTTGAGGAAGCTGAATCATGTACTCAGCTCTGCATAGACAGATAGCTTCCTTTGGAGAAGTAGTGACATCTTACCCCTTGCCTACCAAATGATTACTTCCACGGGGACGTCGATCTCCAATTTATGAGCACTTTCCTAGACAAAACAGGAACTTGTAGCATGTTCAGGCTCGAAGATATTCCAGACTTTGGAGCAAGTAAGGAAGATAATTATATGATTACTGTGAACCTGGAGATATCGTGGTGGAACATTTTATAAAAGGAACAATTCTATAACAACTTTGAGGAGGGGGACTTGAGGAAACTTACTCAAAAGCCAGAGCTTACTGACGAGTATTTTTCTTTTGGTTCTCTTTCTTGAGAGTAGTTAGTGATATAGTTCTATAAAATATTTCTATCTGAGGGGTATTAGGGGCAAAAAATCTAGGAAAGACAGCCTCCCAGCTATTCAGTGTTTCTAGATGGTGGTCAAAAGAGGTGGTGGAAGAATTTTCCGTCACTCGCTATTCGTGGGGTGTATTAGAAGCATTCCATCAACCCCGGAGCCTTCCTCAGAGTCTGAGAACATCCCTAAAGGTCCCAAGAAAAGGGGCTTGTCCAGGAGATCCTATTTCTGTCAGAATCCTGCTTTTCTTCCTTTCTAAACCTAGATCCAGGAAGGAGTACTTCTTACACCTATAAACCTGCCCAAGTGGTGCTAAAGGAAACAAGCTTCTGGGTTTTCAGATCTTACAGGAAGTGTTGTCAGTACAGATGGCTCAGTATTGATGTCACTGTCTGTCCTCTGCAGGAGAAAAGAGCAGAATGTCCATGTTTAGAGCATTGTTTGTTCCTCTAATGACAAGCATCATTACCCATTTTGTCTACATAACATTTGGCTATCCTTAAAGCCATTTGTTCCCATTAGCAAAAGATGAAATGAAAGCACCTCAGAAGCATTTATTTCCAGCAAAGAGCCAGGCTCAGTCAACATTTTCATGAGCTGGCCTGGGACCAAATTTGCCAGAGTGAATTGAATTAGCCATCGCTTATGCTTCGTTAGCATTACTGTTTTGGGAGCCACCTTTGAGAATGTCATCATTGCTTTTCCCACCTTGGTTCTGATCCCAAGGCTTATTCTATGTGCACTCTCTCTTCCCCAAATTAGCAGACTGTTACGATTCTGATCTTAGGCGTCAAACACAGCACTGTTATCAGTATGGTATTTCAGACCTAACCCAAGCATAAATGTTACAGAAATTGTATTTCCATGGGTCATAAACACCAGATGTCAAGGCCCAGGATCGTCTGTCTTGGCTCCTACCTGGCCTTGTGATAGTTTAAATGTGCATTCTTACGGTTGAAGCAAGACTCTGCCCTCCTGGCCCAGATACCCGCAGCCTGGCCAATCGGCTGTGGCCCTGTGTTCGTTTTCATCACCTCTCTTCACTGACTCTGCAGTTGTTTTGCACAAACATTGTTGGCCTTTCTGTAATCTCTGATGAAAAGCGCTTCATTTTTAAGTTTTAATTTGTCCGTGTTGTGGGCTCCACATCTGAGCCGAACTGCAGATCTGTAGGTGCGGCTTGTTTTCTCTCTTTGACTCTGTGTACATCACTGGGGCTCCTGCAGCTGTAATTTGCCTTTCATCCACTTCAATGACGGCCCAAAGAAAACACAAAAGAAATCCAACCAGAGGAAAAGGAGGGGAGAGGGAAACACCAGCCAATGGTCTTATAATCAGCAGGGGAAAGATCGGCTTATATAAATAAATTAACAGCTAGGAACAGTGTAGGATTTAATGAAGCCTGACACAGATCAGGTGCACTGGAGTATGTCTCGAGGTTCGATATAATCAGAAACCTGTGCCTTTAGAAGGCGTCAGGCCACAGGCCTCAGCCAGACTACATTTGCGCTGTGTGGAGGTGTTCCTTTTGGTCCCAAACTTAAGCATGGAAGAGATACAAGGTTTGGGGACTTGCCAAAGAGCAAACCCCCTTTTAGCATGGTTTCTGCATGGCACATGGCAGAATCTTGGTGCTTCAGGGCAAACAGCAGAAACCATTCTTGCCCCAAGCCCAGTGGACAGGAGACCCAGAATCCTTCTGTTCTCTTTCCAGTAAAGTAATTGTTCTTGGGCTTTGCTGTCACTGACCTCCAAGCTCCCAATAAAACTAAAGTCCCACGGCATCGGACCAAGAAATAGGAAAGGCCATTTGAAGAGTCAGCAACAAACATGCTGGAGGCAAGACTGGCCCTGGGTGGGGAAAACAGCTATTCTTGGAGGCTCATGACCGGAGTCATTATGATACTGAAAAAGGTCGTTGGGGGAAATTTTAAGATGGTCTCTGGCTAGGTTTCTTTTCATTTCTTTTTAACTTACAAGTTATACATGACTATATCCTCAAAAAGTGCAAATAATTTTTCTAAAAAGACGTTCATTTCATTGCTAACCAGTCCCAACCCCCTCCCCAGAGGGAACCATGAGAAATTGTTCGAGGTATATATTTCCGGGCCTTGTTTTATACCTTTACAAATGTATATGTTCATGTCTAATTATGCAGTTTGCTTTGGTTGGGGTTAGTTTGGTTTTGTGTAAATAGTATCAACGCTTGCTCACTTCGCTGGATAACTGCTTCTTAACATTTGACAAAGCCTTGAGGATACTTTGCTGCACACCGACAGGTTTACCCCATCCTTTTCAGCTACTGTCTAGCATTTCGTATCATGTCGCTGTACCACAGTTTATTAACTGCTCCCCTACTGGTGGTCATTCAGGTTGTGTCTAGGTTTTCTTTCTGTGATAAACAATACTGCAGTGAACATCCTTGAGGTTGCCTCTTTGTGCAAGTTTCTCTGGGATAGAATAGCGGGTCAAATGGTGTGCCTGTTTACATTTTAATAGATGCTTCAGGTGGCTGAGTTTTACCTTTAAAATGAACCTGCCCCCATTTGAGAGGGTAACAAACCAGTGGACACCCTGCATTATATCCCCTGTCATGTGCAGCAGCCACATAATCTCTGTGACTATCTCTCTCTCTTTCTCTAAAGTGGGTGGAGTGCTTGCAAGGCAAGACTGAGGACAATGTTAGTTGAAGGGAATTTTAATCACAGGGACTTTTTTTAATGCTGATTTGCAGAGAATGTGAGCCTGGCTATAAGATGCAGCTCACTGGAGCTGTGGCCACCGTAGCCTGGGAGTTAATTCTATCCCTGGTTCAGCAGGCAGAGCCCTGTTCTCCATGATTAATGAGTTCCACTTGGTTTCTTCAAAGAGTGACTGTGCTGTGCCTTGCTGTTATTTATTTATGTTTTCTACTAAAAAATTTGTGTCAGAAACATCCTTTAAGGTCAGTGCACATTATTGTGCTGCAGACAAAAATATTCCAACAGCCACAAGTCGGCCCACGTGCCAACAGAAAGTCCCTAATCCTGTGGCCTTGTGCCCAAGGGCCCCATAATGGCCCTGAGAGGAGCAGGCCTTCCTGGCTGAAAGGAGGCACCCAGCTTCTTTCTGAGGAGGGTCAGGGCTAGTGTGACCCGAGGAAAGGTAGTAGGAAGTGTGGTGGCTTTCCAGTGGGAGGTTTCAATGTGCAGGCAAAGCTGCTAGCCCCAAGTGGCTCTAGAGAGGAAGGACAAGTAGAAGAGAAGCCAAGGGACCCATTAGTTCAAAAGACCATTTCTTCTAAGAGTTGCTACCCTTGTTTCTACTGTGCGTTTAGACCAAGGGGTCAAAGTAATGTGACTTTGACGCTGAGCATAGTGGGTAGTGTGACGGCCATATATGAGCTTTGGCAGCTTTCTCCAACCTGCCGAAAACCCAGGACTGCTGCCTCTAGGGCTTGAGGCTTGGGTATAACTCTTGGTGGCTCAGGGGGAAAAGCAGCACAAGAGTGAGGCGTGGGTGAGCAACACGGGCACGCACACACACACAGGCTTGTTTTGTCTTCTATGTGTAATTGTGCAAAATGGAACCCTTTTAGTATCATTAACTGACATACCCAAAGGCAAAGGCTCTGATCCAGCATGGGAATGATACGGCACCACGTCTTGGCTTTCAACAGCAGAGGTTTCTTTCTCAGGCGGCAGGACTCGTTAACTGGATGCTGGACTGGAGTTCTCCGGAACTCGCTAGAGAGCAGCCAACTCCAGTAATGAAGGGAATGCGGAGAAAGCTTTGAGCCTGAGGTGGCCTTGACCGAAGTCCTGTTCTCAGTCGGCCTGCTGGTTACCGAGGCTCGTTTCGGCGCAGTCTGTCACGAATCTTCTCCTCTCTTTGCATCTCCCTACTGCCACCAAGGGGCTGGGAGAAGGGATACAAGGACGACCCTGAGGGCCGTGTGGTCTTCCGTATCGCTTCTCCGGGGCACTTCCGACAGCTGGTACGGAGGTGGAAAGATAGTCACTAGGATGGAGACTGGGGCCGACGTGGGTTGTCAAAGGAGCCCGCAGGGTGCCTCCTCAGCCTCGGCCAGCTGCACACCAGGATCGCGAGCTCGGGAATAAGTGTCCACGGGAAGCCCTGAGCTCTCACTGCCGTCATCATTTCCTGGCTCTGAACTCCTCACAGGGCCACCGTCCCCTCCTCTTTCCCCAAGAAGGACCTGTTCCCACCTATCTATCTACCTCTGGATCAGATGGGGTTCATCTTCAACCTCCACCCTCCCCTTTCTGCAGATGCCCCTTCTCTCGGTGGCTCCTTTTCTTCTCCTCTGGCATTCCTGCACTTTCTCCACCTCCCTCTACCAGGGCCTCCTGCCAGAAGAGCCCGTCAGATTCCCAACACGGAGGCTTCATTGCTTGCTTCCTCCAAGTAGCTGCATTTTTACAGGAGACCAAACCTAAGGTCGGAGGAATTACTCTCTTATGTTATAACCACAGTTCTCAGCCACCAGCAAACTTTTGGGGGAAATCATCTCTTGAATGGGCAGAGAGAGGTACCTCTTTGGAAGCCCTAAAATCTTATCACAAGGTCATGGATCCTTGTGTTCAGAAGAGCCCAGCTTTTAAGTAAAGCAAACTCTCTTGGTGAGATACATGTGTCTAGAGAGTTTTTTTTCCCAAGGACCTACAACATAGAGGGACAATCTTTAAGAAGACATTGCTTTTCACATCGGAAGTGGATGTAGTTTTGTTTCTTCTCCTCCATCCTTTCACTTGTCCCAGGTAATACCAAACCTCTCCACCTGTGCAGTGTTTCCAGTTTATGCCCTCTTGAACCTTGGGACTGAAGGAGAGGAGAAATGTTAAAGCCTACTGGCGAACTCCCTGAAATGTGAAGATATGAAACTTTTTTCCTAACATCTCAGGAAAAAATCAAGAATGCAGTGGATAGGGGGACACTTTTCTCCGAACTTTTTTTTTTTTTTTTTTTTTTTTTTTTTTTTGTGGTATGCGGGCCTCCCTCTGCTGCGGCCTCTCCCGTTGCGGAGCACAGGCTCCGGACGCGCAGGCTCAGCGGCCATGGCTCACGGGCCCAGCCGCTCCGCGGCACGTGGGATCCTCCCGTACCGGGGCACGAACCCATGTCCGCTGCATCGGCAGGCGGATTCTCAACCACTGCGCCACCAGGGAAGCCCCGAACTTTTCTTTTTCCCACCTTCATACCCTCAGAGAAGGTAGCCAACAAAAGAAGGGCCTCTTTCTTGCGGACATGCCCATTTACAGTAATGGAGAATATCTCTGATTTCTCAAAGACCTAGAGCAAAGCAAAGATTCCAGAATTTTCCTCCATCAGCCTTACTGTTTTTCTTCCAGCCTACACAATCATGAAGCCTATGTTTATAACTAAACATTTCTCTGGCGCCTCCTTTTTCTTATTTTCACACCATCATTGGGGCTCAGTGGAGCCATTCTGGCCTCAGCTGCTCATCTGCCTCCACACTTGAAAGTATTATTAGGTCATTTCACAGCCTTCTCATTTGCAGTCAGTATTTCCAGTTCTTTTTAGTGTTTCCTCCTGATTATTCAACTAAAAATAATAGAAAATCATGTTCAAAGTCTTCTGGTATCACAAACCAAGCCCCCTTTTCTTTTCCAGCTTGAAACCATTTGAAAACTTCAAAAAAAAAATACTTTTTTCCATGACTTTGTGTAGATTTGGCTATAGCCCAAGAGATAAAAAACCCATGATAAAGGATCTTCTGGTGGTGTTTCTAAACTCAAGCCAAACCCAGCACGGGATGAATGGCTCTCAAGTAGCCAATGGAGGAGCTTTGGCAAACATTCGACCTACATCTGAACTTTTGGCTCCTTATAGCAACAGGGGATGAACAAACTGAATTAGGGAAATTAAGTGTGGTAGGGAGTAGGAACCTTCAGCCAATACTAAATATTAAACTGAATTAAACACGTTGAAGGGCCAAGAAATATCCGCTAGTCCTTCATGATTTCTCATTTATTTAGATCACAGTGTTGTGTCTCCTGCTGGGATCAGAACAAAGTGACTGAGAGAATTTTCTGAAGGCTACTCCCATCTGAAATGTCCAGTACGATGTAGTTGACTCAGGGGGTTCGGGAACTTGGAATCAAACTCAACGAGGGCTCTAAGTGGCCAAGAGCTAATCCCAAATAAATCACAGCCCCAAACAAGGTGTCGAAAATATGGCTGACTCTCAGTTCTACTGCCGAGCTCTTCAATGACTTACTGCATTTTCCTACCCTCCTTCCTCAATTTCTTCCTCCTTGAAGAAGATGCGATGACCCCTGGTACCCTTGAAAGTGAATGGTTTCGGTGATTTCCTCTGTAGGCGTCTCTTCAATCCTTGCTTTAAAGGCTGGTTGCAGTTTGGTGGGTTGAGTGGATGTGTGGGTTAACTGGCTTCTCACCAGGTCTTGTCAGCCCTGCCTCAGATAAGGTGGAGGCTTCAAACTTGGGGAACCATTTACTAGCTCTGTCAGTTCCTCAGTTGCCCCTTAGCAGGACTGGTTCCTAAGCTAAACGAGCAAGTATGGAAAACATGGAACCTCATGGCTTCCTTTCACCTGTCCTTTGCATGGTCTTCTCCTTCCATGGGCACCTTAAGGTGGATGCCTTCAGGTGTGACCACCTCCAGGAGAGGACAGACCCGGGGTGAAGACGGGTGGTGAGCCCTTTTCTGTAGAAGTTGCCTTGTCTACAGCCAGCCACCCTTTTCAGGGAACCCTCAGCAGAAAGGCCATCAGAGCTTTCTCATTTTCTTCCTGTAAAGATGAGTTCTCAAGCAGGAAAGAACATCAGTGCTTACTTTACAGAGGAGCAAGCTGAGACCCAGGGAGGGTCAGAGACTCGTCCGGCTCTCACACCTGGGTGAAGTGGCAGAGCTCAGATGAAAAGGAGGAAGCCTGCTCCCAGGGCAGTGCTCCCAGTCTAGTGCTCCTCCATATCCCGTGCTCCCCTCCGGGTACCGTCCTTAGAGTGTGTCCACTACACATTCTGGATGGCCAGCCTGTCATCAGCTTCCACCAGGCCTCTTAAGGCACTGCTCGGAGTTGGCCTGGAAGGGACTCTTCAGAGAAAGCCAGCGTACGTTGGTGTCCTGATCAGTGTGCAAGTGATCCAGGGACGGATGGTCTTAAATCATTTATCTAAAAGTAGCCAGTTGTTTGGGGTACACTCCTCACTCTCCTAACTATCTTGTGAGGCTCTTTTTTTTTTGATGCAGAAAGTAAACAGAACAATGTCAATGAAAATATACTCACAGCAGCCACAGCATATGAGATGTGGTGAAAGGGAAGGTCGAAATTTTTCTATAACTGCAGAGAAGCAAACTAACCCCAAAGGATCCTAATTTAAGAGAAAAAAAAGAAGAAAATAAGGGAGAGAGAAAAGATAAAGTGTGTGTGTGTGTGTGTGTGTGTGTGTGTGTGTGTGTGTGTGTAAAGAGAGAGAGAGGGTGGGAAGGAAAATCTAAATGAGAGAGGGCATTCTTGTTTTAGACCTAAACCACACTCAGGGGGAACTTTCTGTTTGCAGGTTGGAGTGTCTGGGGCATTTCTCTTGCATGGCATGTGTGATCTTACAGTGCCAGGCAGTGTTCCAGACCCCTCTGGGAGAATCACATCTTTTTAGAGTAGGCAGAGCTCACGGCTGGGTATGGCTGTTCCCCGTTTGTGCCGTAGTGTTGCAATGTACTGACAAGGATGCTGGAGAATATTTGACTCTTCTGGGGTAGAAGGGGTTCCTAGACAGTCCAGAGGATGTTTTAGTAACTAGTCACTACGGGGTCTTTTGCTCTGGAAAATCAGGATAATAAGAGATAGGTGAGACCTTGAATCACTCTTCACTGGGTACCTAACCCACCTCTCAGTGACGCTAAGGGAAACAAGGGGACTGTTCAGCCTGAGATGTAATGTCAATATGAAAATGACCAAGTTTTGTGTGGTTGTTTTTTTTTTTTTTTAGCTGCACTGCGCGGCATGTGGGACCTTGGTTCCCCGACCAGGGATTGAACCTGTGCCCCCATGCCCCCTGCAGTGGAAGCTCAGAGTCCTAACCACTGGACCACCAGGGAATTCCCTAGGCGGAGCTGATTTTTTTTTTTGGCATGCGGGATCTTGGTTCTCCGGCCAGGAATCTAACCCGCGCCCCCTGCATTGAAAGAGCAGATCTTAACCACTGGACCGCCAGGGAAGTCCCAGCCAGGTTTCGTTGAATTGGGTTTTTTGTTTGTTTTTTAACTAGTGGCTACTCTGCTCACTTGATTTCTCAAACTCTGTTAAACTCCTTTCCAGGCACTCATGACTTCTTCTTCCTCTCACTCTGCTGGTCTGCAGCAGCCAGTGCAGGGGGGTGGACAGAGACTGACTCTCCTGTAGGGAGATACAGGGTGGAAGGTTTGTGAGCGGGCAGGGCAATCTCTGAATTCCTCAGTGGATCTGATAAAAATGAACACAAGCCCCAAACCAAGAGATCAGTGTACGAGTAAAAAGGCTCAGGTGCCATGTTTGAGACCATCGCTATCGATCAGACAGAGAAAGAAGCTGGAACTCCACATCCCCACCCCACCTTTGCAGCAGCCTCCATTCCAAAGCCGTCTCCTCCTCCCTCCCACATTTTTTCCCTGCCTTGGCGCAGCCTCATCTGCCCACTCCCTGCCCCAGACTCATCAGCACTTAGAGTCCCCTCCACAGCACCCCACTTTCTTTTATGCTATTTTGGCATGGGTGAGTCCTTGCTTCCCAATCACACTGAAGGGCCTCGATCGTAGACACCGGGTCCCATAGGTCTTCCTTTCCCAAACTCCTCCATGTGGTTCCCGGGCAGGTAGTCAACCCTCTTAATAAGTGAGGGTTGGTTGATCGGTTGGTTAGTCAGTAAGTGAAAACTGCCATCTGAAGAGCAATGTAAATCAGCCTTCCCTGTCTGGGAATGCCTATCATGGAAAAATGTGAAGTCCCAAATTTCAGATCACCGCATCCTCACATTCGTGAGAAGTCTCCGTGAGTTCCCATCCAAGTGGTGAGCCAGCAATGCAGGCAAACAGCCAGGGGCTGTGTATCCAGCCCACTAGGATGAGGGCAAGGCGCACCCCTGTTGGAACGGGTTAGGGATGATATTAGGGGCTTTGCTCGAGTGCACGTCTTGGGGAGTTGAGGGGAGATGTCCTCTGGCCCTAATACAATACTGAGTGTCAGAATTCAGATTCTGGAGTCAGACTGATCTGAGTTTGAATCTGAACAGGGGCCCAGAAGGAAACAGGGTCATGTGAGCACAAAGGTTGAAAGTGGAAGTCGTGTGGGTGGTTAAGATCCATTCCTGATCTGTGTTCTCTTAAAGGTGGGGCTCATTCCATTCTCCCTCATCTGTCTCCCATTCACAAACACACCCACCTACTAAAACAGAGTCCTGGAAGGTCCTCTCCAAGGTTTTCCTCATTAAAAAAAAAATTTCATTCCACGTCCCTGGTCCCCACAGTCTTTTGCCATCTACCTCGCTTCCCCAGCCAGGTCTCCATCCTGTGGCTGTCATGTCCCCTTCCCAGGGAGGTGCTGCCTCCTCCACTCTTTGCCTTGAGCTCCTGGGTCACCCCTTCTCCGTCCAAGCTGCCCTTGCCTTTTTTTCACTAGAAGTACAGGGACCCGGTAGACATCCACCCTCCCTGCCAGCATCCTGAGGAAACAGGCTGAGGTTTACCTCCTGGGCTCAACAGAAAAGGAAAGTGACCCGTGCAGGGCAAAGAGCCTTCTGAGAAAGAAAGCTCTTAATCAAACACAGATATCAAGAATATTAGCAAGGGGACTAGAGAAAATTGCTATCAAAGTAAATTGCTTTTTGTACAAAAGTTCCCTTTACCGGGGTTTTCCCTAGTGTGTCATTCTTTCTTTAAGGCTTTGTGAACAGATGCTCTTTTGAAAATGTTGATTAACTTACCCTTTTTTTGACCCCTTCCCACTCACCCAAACTCCTGGGAGCAGTGATTATGCAAAAAGCCAAGTCAAGCCTCTAAAGTGTTCTTCACCTGAAGTAGGCTTTGATCCTCCAGGGGCAGAAATCTCAGCCACATCTGGGCAAGCAATTTCATAGAACCTTAAAAATGGACCTCTCCTTGGGAGGTCATCTCATCCAGTCCTCTGCCCCCAGAGACAAGAGGCTGTGATCTCCTGGGACAAAATGTTCTCATAGTCATTGCCATCCTCTTACCCATTTTCCACTGAGATCAATGCCACATCTACTCCTTTCCAGCCCATGATCAATAGTGTCTTAAGAGTTCTTCCCTGAGGGTGTGAGATGGAGCAAGATGGCATTCTAGCCTCCAAGAATTTGTCACAACCTTGGCAAAGACTGAATCCCTAAAAGCAAGAACAGGATTAGGCCCAAAAGTCACTGGCAGGAGCCCCACAGTTTTCGTCCTGGGCTAACCCACATATTCTTATCCAATGTTCTGCATCTTTTAACCGTGAAGCTGTTGACATACGAGCATCCCATAAAAATGGTTAATTGTTGGAAATGTGATGGTTTCCTTCCATGTTTTTTTTTTTCTCATAAGGTTAAAAAAAAAAAGCTCCAGGTTGATTTCCACAAGCCAGATTTGATCCCTGTGACAGACACCACCTGCCTCTTGTTGATTCATTTTTACATCTTCATTCCAAGGACACAGCCTGCGTTGTGTAGAGTCCTGGAGAATAACACAGGGGCTGGGCATTGAGGTGGGGAAGCTGTCATGGCCTGCAGGTACCAGTTGTTGTGCTATCAACACACCAGGAACAGGCTGGATTTATGGAGGATTGGTGCCACGTGGCATCCATCCTTTCAAGTAGGGTCTTAGCAAGTGGTTTTCCACATCCCTTACTGGCGACCAAAAGGATGAGAATGTGCTTTAGCACTTTGGCCAGGAATGAAGAAGACTTCGAACACGATGAAAACCACTGTCTCCAGGGAAAGACTGAATGTCAGGTATGGCAGTGATGGATTGGTCCTCAGTTCAGGTCATCGTCAAGTAGATCTTCCCCGAGGTGTTGTGCAGATGAGGGAGAAGTTCAGGCTGGTCTGAAGTTCTCGTATTCCTCTTGTTTGATACTCTAGCTGTTTGGAATTTGGGGTTTGTGTTAAGCCTTGATTTTTTTTAATATAAATTTATAGTGCTGACATTGAGGTAGTTCACCTGACTTGGGGTTGAAACTCCTGAAGGGCCACATACATTCACTGGAGCCATTTTGACCTGACAGCAGACACAGGTATAATTAACTTGTGAGACAGGAAGAAACGATAAGACGCTTTTCTTCACCACGTATTTGATTCTCTTTTTTAGTGTTTTACCATTTTAGACAGGTAATTTCCATTGGCTCTGATTTCTATAAGATGGACAGCATGGTGAATAGAGACCTGAATTATCCTCCCCATTCCCCAAAAGATTATCATAAAAAAAGAAAAAGATAGACAGTGAGAATACTGGAGAAAATTCAGAGTAAATTAACTTAGCTCTGTTCAAGCCTGGGCGAGTCAGATTGGATGCCCATGTTTGATCTATTCTAAACCGTGAAGAAAGCCAATGGGAAAAATAGACTGGGAAGGAAAGAGAAGAAGGCATATTAGCACAGACGTGGAGGTGGACAGGCGTTACAACATTCTTTCCAGTTCTAGTTCTACATTAAAACATGTAATGATGAAATGTGATTTCCTTCAATTACTTTACATTTATTTGAAATCCAGAGGAGAAAGACTCATACTTTGTGCCCACTTAGATGCATGCATACGAGGAGGGGGCAGTTTGCTATATCAAATGAACATTGCAGTCCTGGCAACTGATGACGGACATGAGAGACCCCTGAAGGTGCCTTAGATAAAACTCAGACCTACGTCGGTTGTAAACAACAGTCACTGTAAAGACACACGGAAGCATCTACTTGGCGCTAGAGGCCTTTCTTATTGTTTCTGTTCTTCTGGTTATCGTTGGAAGTAAAGACAAATCATTTGAAGGGGAAAGAATCCAGTCATGTACATACTAAATGACCTAGAAGCAGAAAGTGACTCTTTAGCTGCCTGCAGTGCTGGGGTATAATCCTCAGCAAGGTAACATCTCTGCCTTTTAGCCACGGCAATAGAACTTGTTATAACTTGATTTTTTGTTTGTTTTCTCTTTCGTTATAGTGGACATCCCAGAAATACATGGGAGAGAGGGCTACGAGGATGAAATTGATGGTGAGTATTGCTATGATTTAGAAGATAATCATGACAGTCAAGTTTGGCTATAAAAAACAAAAATAATGTCCGGGGTATTGGAGGGCCAGAATTTAGAACTATCGGCCAGAAATATAAGGGAAAAGAATCCAGAGAGGAGGGAAGAAACCAGCAATTGCTCTCTCAAGGTCAAATTTAGCGATTTAGAAAGTGTATTGAGTTCTTTTTTCCTAATCTGAAACAGGTCTCCTACTTTGGGCAACTTTCGACACTGATGAACTTCAAATCTGAATAAGCCCCTTAGAAGTGAAAGCCGGGCTTCTCTACACATGTCTCTGCTTGAACCCACTGACCTCCTTCCAAAAAGGGCCGAGTGAATGAGCGTCACTGTAAATATTCTCTCAGGCCTGCTGTGGTTTCCAATTCCATGGCCTTCCGGAACCCTTCTCACATGCTCCATGACTCCAAGTTGGGGCTTGTTGCAGGATTTAGCTTTCTTGTCCACACTGCCCATCTCATGTTATCATATTTATTCCAAGCTCGATTTTCCTGCTTCAAATAGACCTACTTCATGAGGCTGGAGCAAGAGTCCTGGAAGGGCACTGAGCAAACACGCAGATGTAATATCTTCCCTCGACTCAGAGCAACGCAGGTCTCTCTGGGAGTCTCTGAGTGCCAGGGTTGATCGCCAAGAGAGATCACCAAGGTTCCCCTCAAAGAACAGCTTTAGACCAAGATTGATGCCTTTAAGAAGAGCAGTTTATAGAGCAGCTGTTTTAAACCTGACCTTAATCAAACACTTCAAGTGTAGCTATAGAAACAGAGTGACTAACCCAAACAGCACCTTGTTAACTGAATGCAGACTCTCCCTGAAAAGCCCGGTCTCACGTTCCTTTTATGGGCAAAGCTGCACAACTGGCCTTCACAGAGAGGCTGCGATAGATCAAGCAGCAGAAGCCCTAAGATGGGGTGGAAGGAGTAAGGGATGTGGATGGAGAAAGCCTGATTTATACTCCTAGTTTAACTGCTTGTTAACTCTGGGAACTTGTGTTACCTAGTCACTTAATCTCTTGAAACCTCTGTTTCCTCCTCTACTTTTTAAAATTATAATATCACCCTGCCTTCCTCATGGGATTATTGGGAAATCCCACAAAATTCTCCATGAATATGGTCATGCCTTGGCCACACTATAGAAATATAAGTATATGAGTTTGCTGGGGTGGCCATAACAAAGTACCACAAACTGGGTGACTTCAACAGCAGAAATTTATGTCTCCAAATTTCCCTTTTTTATAAGGACACCAGTCATACTGGATTAGGGCCCACGCTAAGGACCTCATTTTAACTTGATTGCTTCCGTAAAACCCCTATCTCCAAATAAGGTCACATTCTGAGGTACTAGGTGTTAGAATTCAACGTCCGATTCTGGGGGGTGGGACATATAATACATAGCAGTAAGGTTAAGATTTAGGTCGAGAGGTCTGATGGCTCAAAAACATCTGCGGCTTGGATGGCCAGGAATGCTAACTTGGGAAACTCATTGTGTGAAAATAGCCTCAGGCTGTTCTTTGATTTAAGCTGAAGCAGTTGGAAGTCCGGCCGAGGAGGCAAAGAAAGAAGGGTGCCCAGAACACAGGGCCGCCCCAGGTGCTCCAAAGACTCCCTGAAGCTTCTGGGAAAATCTGAGCTTACCTAATGTGAATCAGATTCTTTAAGTATCTTATCCTTAGACCATACTTACTATGTGCTGGTCACCAAGCACTTTGCAAATATTAAGTCATTTAAACCTCCTAACAAGCCAGTGAGGTTATTAGTAACGCCATTTCACAGACGAGAGAACTGAGGCAAAGAGAAGTTAAATAACTTGCCCAAGGTTACAGAGCTAGGATGAGGCAGGCCTGGGCTTTGAAGCCAAGCCATGTCGTTCCAGAGTCTACAGCTTAGTCCTGGGCTCTGAAGAACCTCTGAACCGGGCTGGGGGAGCCTCAGTTATTGCACCCTGAAAGAAGCAGTGCCTGCAGTCTCTCGTGTCCTTTATGTCCTAGATGAGTACGAGGTAGACTGGAGCAACTCTTCTTCCCCGACTTCCGGGTCTGGGGCTCCTCTGGCTGACAAAGAAAAGAGCTGGCTCTACACCCTGGATCCCATCCTCATCACCATCATAGCCATGAGTTCGCTGGGCGTCCTCCTGGGGGCCACGTGTGCAGGGCTGCTGCTCTACTGCACGTGTTCCTACTCAGGCCTGAGCTCCCGCAGCTGCACCACGCTGGAGAACTACAACTTTGAGCTCTACGATGGCCTCAAGCACAAGGTCAAGATGAACCACCAGAAGTGCTGCTCAGAGGCCTGACGGATTGCACCCAAATCGCATCTGACGTTTCATTCCAGCAAGAGGGGCTAGTGAAGATGACAATTTTTTTTCCTTTGGAAACTGAATGCCATAATCTTGATCCAGCCGATCCAGAATACTGAAGGTGTGGACAGAACAGACAGGCAAGTCGAGGGAGGAGGGGAGATGCAGCCTTTCAGGGGGTTGTGACCCACCTAGGACCGCGTGGCTAAATCATTGCTGGGACAAAGACAGGAGCTCATCTCTTTGGGGGTCACGGTTCTATTTTGTTTGTGAGCTTGTTATTATTATATTTCTTTGGTCTATGAGCAACTCAAGAGGCAGAAGAGAATGACTTTTCCCGTATAGATCAGAGCAGGGATTTTCTCTCTTTAATCAACACTTGGAAAGCAAAGGGTCTTTCCAGACTTTCCATCTTTAGAAAAACAAATTCCAAAACAAAGCCGTTCAGTTTATCCCATCCTCTGATCGTCTTATGACTTCCGGGGTTTGCTGTGGTATAGCTTCTGCCAGCCAACTTGACAAGCTGCCGTTTCCAGTCCTAGCATTTCAGTAGGATGTTGTTGCCTTTAACTTTTTTTATCCAGGGGAAGATTGCCATTTTAGGGTCAGCATGAACAGCTCTTTCTTACATGAGATTTAAAACAAACCAGAAAGGAAACTTCACACGTCAAAATCCATGGAAGCGCCTCCGTGTTAGAAGCGGACAAGCCTTAACATGCTTTGTGAATAGGAGCCATTCATTCAATCTAGACCCAGAATTTGTGGCTGTGAGGCTACTTTGTGGGGCCTCTGGTGGTGGTTTTGCTTTTCCTTTTCCTTCCTCCTTGTTCTTCTAAAACATACACACATGCACACACACACATACACCATACGCACACACACACAAGCATGCACACATATACACACATGCACTCATTTGTCAGGTCTCTAAGCCCCAGGAAACAGCATTATCTGATATTCTCTGAGATGGGGCTGGGGAAATATAGGCTACTAGTATGTTTCTCCATCAGTGAGATGGAACTGGCGACCACTGGCTGGAAAGGAGAACAGTGGAAAGAGAAAAAGAAGTCCATCCTCTGGGATCATGCAAAGGCTGAGAGGACTGTAAGAGACATTGTGATAAATCCGTCTCTCCGACAGGCTAGTAAACACTGACTTCTTCTTAGGATGACAGCCACCACCTCAACCTTTCAGAAGCATCAGAACTAGGATGTCCGTGAGCTGATTGTGACCAGAAGTCTGCAAGCACTACGGACCAAAATGCTAATTCTGCTTCAACCCCAGAGAGACCTGTGTTCTTACACACACACACACACACACACACACACACACACACACACACACTTATGTATTTTTTTAAGTGCCTTGAAAGAAAATGAAGAAAACGTATTTTCCTTCTACGTAGAAATCAGTGAATACCATACAAGCTAAGGCATTCCTCTGTTCCTCTTCCCTGACCCAGCGGCTCCACGCCCAGTTTCCCCCGCATAGCCGATCCTCCTGATGGAGTAAGCCCTGCCGCCCGAGGGCTAGTCATCGCCCTAGATGACTCTCAACCTCTCTAGAAGGGGAGGCATCCGGAATCGCATGAAACTGTGTGAAGGATAAGATTGTCCACGTCAGGATCCAAATCTTGATTTTGTAGTAACGCCTAAGGATTGCCTGCGTGCTGGAAATACATTTGAAACCCAGACAGTATGCCCAGCCTATTGTTTATCAGTGGTTAAACTGTCGGACCATTTTTGCTGCTATGGTCACCCACAATTTCATTTGTCTCATACCCAGGTGAAAGGGGAAGGTTCACCTGGCTGGCTCCTTTAAATGATAACTTATGGAAATGCTAGTTCAGGTGGTAATGTCACAGTGTTCTGTATGCAGAGAGGGAGAGTTCATACCGACAGCTATTTATTCAAATGTGTGTGTGTCTTTGCCAGCCTTTGAGTTCTCTGTATCTACTGTGTATGTGAATGGTCACGTGGGACTCAGTGATGTTGTTGTGACTTTGACCTAGGGCCCGAGAGTCACTGCTGATCTCGGCACTCATTGGCACAGTGGTAGTTAGAGGTGAAAAGTGAAGCTGTCAAGCCCAAGGACTTAGCTTCAGGCCCCCCTGAGCTGGGCGTGAGACAGAAGCAAGTTCTTAATTAGCCCACCTTCCTCTTCGGCTTTCCGTGTAACTCAGTGTTCAGGAAGCTAGCAAGTCCAGGGGGTTCCAGAGTTAGCCTGCAGAAGAAGAGAGTTCAAAAGCCAACACGGGGTGGGGTGAGGGGTACTTCCCTGGCGGTCCAGTGGTTAAGACTCGGCACTTCCACAGCAGGGGGCACAGATTCAACCCCTGGTCGGGGAACTCAGATCCCACATGCGTCATGGAGTAGTCACACACACACACACACACACACACACACACACACACACACAAAGCCGACGCCGGAGGTCCTGGCCCTCTCATGTCCCTTGGGCCATTTTACAACTCCCCAAAGACCAGCCCTGCCTCTGGCCTGCAGTTCACCTCTAAGTTATGTGCAACTCAACCTGCATCCCTCTAAAGTCCTGTATCCATACTCACCAGTGGCTGGTTTGAGGCCCTGCGTGGGCTCTGAATGCTGAACAAAAGCAGGGCATCCAGGGCTACGTGTAGATACCTCAGCAGCACTGGAGGCTGGTCTGCTGGAAGACAGAAAGACAGTGGGGCCTGATTATAACCTGACCAGGGGACCCCCCGGTGCATTTGTTGTCTCTCTCTGCAGGTAGGCTAGCTGATCCCTCTCCTCGAGTCCTTCCCTTCGGGAAACCCTACTCACAGTATTGATCTCCTTTTTTGCCTTGTACTGAATGACACATTACCTCCACGCTCTCCCGGACTCGGCGGTCAGCAGGGCCACAGGGCTGCTTCCTCTCTTAGGTGGGGATGAGGAGTCGACAGGAATGAGGGTCCGAGGAATGAGCATGAATGGCAAGAAAACAAGGGAAAAAGTTAAACTGTCACACAGAAGGTTAACTTTTCCAAGGTTTGCAGTTAAAGGTATTTGACCATTCGCTGGCTGAGCCAGATCAAGGGAACTTGAGAGCTTTTACTGTGATTCGTCAATGTAAAAAATAAACAACAATGTCAAACTGTGTTTATATGATTTGTATAAAGCCTTTTTAAGATTACTATTTAAATAAACATTATACCAGAGATATTTTTCTGCGTGTTTCTTTATTGGAGACAAAGAGACATGGGTTCTGGGTGACCAAATCATCCCAGTTTGCCTGAGACGCTCCTGGGTTCTAGCACTGAAAGACCCGTGTCCCGGGAAACCCCTCAATCCCAGCCATATCAGGATGGTTGGTCATTCTCTTGGGACAATGTTTCTCAGCACTTTTATGTGAAGTTAGTAGGTAGATTGGCTAGCTGGCTTTTTATAAGGTGAAAATATGATGTAGATGGGTAATGGACTACCTGGCCAGGTGGGCTACTTTAGCTCAAAGCCTTGTCTGGTAGATTTCCGAGACTGTGATGCCTACAAACATTCCTCCTCCCTAGACATCGCCAGTCCCTTGCAATTTTTGACTCTTTGCTGCTGCCTTCCTGCTCAAACATTTGCTTGTCAATATCTCTGGTAATTTCAAGGTCTATATCAGTGCTTCTCAAAGTGTGGTCCCCGGGGGCTTCCCTGGTGGCGGCAGTGGTTGAGAGCCCACCTGCCGATGCAGGGGACACGGGTTCGTGCCCCGGTCCGGGAAGATCCCACATGCCGTGGACCGGCTGGGCCCGTGAGCCATGGCCGCTGAGCCTGCGCGTCCGGAGCCTGTGCTCCGCAACGGGAGAGGCCACAGCAGTGAGAGGCCAGCGTACCGCAAAAAAAAAAAAAAAGTGTGGTCCCTGGACTGGCAGCATCAGCCTCACTTGGGAACTTGTCAGAGGTGTACATTCTCGGACTCCACTCCACATCTACTGAATCAAAAACTCTGGGAGGAGGACCTAGAGATTTACATTTTAACAAGCCCTCCAAGGGGCTTCTTATGCACCTTCAAGTTTAAGAACCTCTGGTCTAGGAGAAAGGAGAAGTAGCCTGGCTTCACGAAATGATTAGGGATCTTCTCACCTATGGGTTATTGAATGCAAAACAAACTAGACTTTGGCCAGAGAAAACTAAAGGAGGTCAAATACACTCTTAGGTAGTACAAGTTTCCAGGGGATGAGGAAGGAAAAGCCTTACTATGAACTTCCCACTACTCCACACACGGGAGACTCAAAGCTTTGAACCAGAGCTGAATTTGCCCCCATCCGGAAGCTCTGTTCGCATTTGGTTCGATCGTTTATTCAAAAAATTGTTTTGAGCACTTCCTGATTTTGTAAGCTCTTGGAGCTTATACTCCAGTGAAATGGACGGAAAGCAGACAGCCAAGCCCATAAGATAAGGATTGCTGATAGTAAATCCGATGAAGGCAATAAACACGTAGCTCTGACAGAGAATTACTAGATATGAAAGGTATAATATTTGTGTCACTTGAGTTCATATTTGCAAAACATGGCTATTTATTACTGATGTTACAGGATGTGGGTGAATAAATTTAATACAACTTACCCGTTTTATAGTCGACAACACTTATCATAATGAAACCTAAAGAATCTGATACAATATCAATACAATATATCTCTTGGAAACTTTTTTTAAAAAGAATTACCAGGGTCACTGCCTGTAAACAACTGATCAAGGAAGACCTCCCTGAGTAGGTGATATTTAAGCTAAAACCTGAAAAGATGAGGAAGTCAGCTAAGCAAAGTACCTGGGACAACTTTTCCCAATTGAAGGAACAGCATATAGAGATCCTGCTGTGGGAAGGAGTCTGCTGTGTTCCTATGATCACAAAGCAGAGCACTGAAAGAGGGAGTATGATCCACGGCGGGGGAAGGGCGCCGAGACTGGGGAGCCAGTGAGGACGTGCTGCCTTGCTTCACTCGTTGGCCTTCCTTCATTTACAGAAAAGGCAGCCCTCAAGTGCAACCCGTCCCCGTTCCTTACTGGCCAGTAAGGTCACCCCAGTCATATCTCTGCAGCTTCCCTCTCAGCCCCTCTTGTGATCTTTATGATATCACGTGTCTCCTGAGTTGCCTGCTTCTATCGTTTTACTGACCCTAACGACAATCACAGAGGTTAAAATGAAAGCAAATTCCTACTTCCCTTTAGTTGAGTTTGTGGATATTTTTAAAGCCCTAATAATCTAATATCTCCTGGTCTCTAGCCATCTAGGGTTTACATAAGATCTTCCCCCCCACCCCTTATCTGCATCCTTCTGGAAATGTTTATAGAATCCTCAGGGGAGGCAGTGAAATGAAGCTGGAACAGGCCCATCCTTGAGGGAAACAGGACCCATCTGGATGCCGAGGCGCTTTTGCCCCCGCAGCGTTAGTGGTGGTGACGGATGTGGAGAGACGAGCGTGAAGAAGACATGGAAGGATGAGTCTATCCCAGTCCTCACAGGCTTCAGCAGCCAGTCGCAGGCTGAGCTAAACAAAACTCCTAAGGAAATGTTTCCCCGGGGGGGATAACCTGTGAGACAAGGGGGTGCTGATCAGAATAGGAAATGTTACCTGTGTGGGTCCTCGAAGCTTCCTTTCCTCCGCCCATGGGCTTCACAGTAACTTTAACGCTAGTTTCTATGAACAGGGAAGGCTCCAAAGAAGCCTAAGGACTGAGGCACAGGCTCGGCTTGCCCCTGGATTCCCACCTCCCAGAAGCCCCAAGCCTGCTCCCCACCCTCCGAGGCCGGTCCTCCTCATCCCTGGCTTCCTGGGGGCCCCTGTGAGGAGCTCCTGGAGGAAGGACACGCCTTCCGTGTTCTCCCTGAAGATGGGGCCAGGGAATTCCGAGGGAGCCATGGGTCAAGTTGTTTCTGCAGCTTATCCAGAGAATGATGCCTGTGCCCTCTCTCTTCCCAGCCAGAAAACCCCATAGGACCATTTTGTGGGCAGGAGCGCTGTTTCGGTCACAGCCGGCTTCCAAGTGCCGCAAGAGAAAGAGACCCTTGGCCGCAGGTGAGCGGTTCCGCATCCCTCCTCCTGCACAGTGGCGCCAGGTGAGCAGGGCCCCTCTCTCCACAGAGGTACCGCCCGAGCCGGCCTTGCCCACGTGCACACAGAGGCGCCCGGAAAAGTCCTGCACCAGCAGAGAGGTAAAGCCCAGGCCCCTCGCCAAACCAGCAGGCCCGGGCAGCTGTGGTCAGGCGTGGCCCCTCCTCTACCCTAATTCAAACAAACCTCCCCTGGAAACCCCGGGCGGTTCTGTTTGCAAAGGGCAGGCTGCAGCCTCCGCAGCTGCCCAGGCCTCTCAGAACCATCAAGAGCCAGGCTGCCGTAGTTTGGAGCACAGCTCTGCTAATAAATCTCCATCCCCAAGCCCTTGACTGCCCCCACTGGGAACTGAAGCCCAGCCTTTCCGAGCCCCCGCTGGCAGCCCTGCTGCATTGCCAAGCCTTGACTCCAGGGCCCTGGCAGGCGGCCTTTCTGGATTTGCCTTTTTTCTTCACCTTTCTCCCTCCTCCACCCCCTCATCTCACCTCTCCTTGAGCATTCACATTTCTATTTCCAGCCAACTGTTTTTAAATCCTATGGGAGTTCAAAGAAACCTTTAGAGGGTTTTGCAATCCACCAGTGCTCCTCTCCCCTTGAACTTGGACATGCTGAGGAGGTGGGAGAACACTGGTCCCAGAGATTGGCACCCAGGGTTCTCAGTTCTGCCTCTAGCTCTGTGACCCTGGGAGAGCCATGCACATCGGGCGTTTTCCAGGTGTAATGACCTATATACACTACCAAAAGTAAAATGGATGGATAGTGGGAAGCTGCTGCATAGCACAGGGAGATCAGCTCGGGGCTTTGTGTCCACTAGAGGGGTGGGATAGGGAGGGTGGGAGGGAGACGCAAGAGGGAGGAGATGTGGGGGATGTATTATATATATATATATATATATATATATATATATATAT